>NC_141698.1:900644380-900971880 GCF_964263255.1 Lissotriton vulgaris
TTCTCAGTGGGCTTTGAGTTAATATTGAAGAAGTAGGCTATCCGTTTGGCCTCAGTAATAGCAAACTCCAAATGGGGCCATCTGCTGCTCTCAAGAAGGGGGTGGTAATTACACACCAAAACGCTGTGTTGGTAATACAGAGACTGGCTTTATGCAAGGACTCCCATGCTTCATCCTTTAGGTCATCCTGTGAGCTTTCGAGCATGCAGGATCAACCCAGCCTCTTCTCCCACACTTTAGACACCTTCGAGTGGCAGATAGGCCATCCTTAATCCCTTTCGTTATAGACAGAAAGGCCTCAATACCTTTGTTAGGGTCAGCTATATTGTCTAAGCCTGTCTCAAATGCCTCTGTTTGGGTTTTAACTAGCTATTCTAAAAATCTATTGTCCTCAACTTGGGTCCATCCCAAAGAATATCCGTTAAAGGTAGCAATCTCAATGTTATCTACTAAACAAGATGTATAAGGTTTTGGGCCAGTTAATACAATATTTCATGTTAAGGTAAACACTCTGCAGGAAGTGGTCGCTGATCGAAATATTGTAAGTAATGAAATTAGAGGTTTAAACCGGATAACTGTTAGACCTGGCATCATTGGCGTGAGTCTCCCTTCCATTTTTGACAGATTGCCTCTTCTGTTTTGATATGTTTTTGCTGGTTTTATGCTTTGGGCACTGTGCCACTGCTAATCAGTGCCATAGTGCAAGTGCGCCCTATGTTAAATTGATATACTAATTGGTTACTCCATGATTGGGTTATTTGATTTATCTGTCAGCCCCTAGTACAGTGCACCATGTATGCCCAGGGCTTGTAAATCAAATGCTGCTGGTGGGCTTGCAGCACTGGTTGTGCCACCCACAGAAGCAGCTTGTAAAGTGTGTATCAGGCCTGCCATTGCAAGGCCTGTGTGCCGTCTAGCACTGCCATGTCGACTTGGCCAAGTGCACCCACTTGCCAGTCCCTAAACCTTCCCTTTGCTTCATATTAGACACCCCTATGGTAGGTCCAAGGGCAGGGTGCATTGTAAGTTTAAGGTAGGACATGCTCTGATGTGTGTAGCATGTTCTAATAGTGAATTACACCCATTTTCGTTTTTCATTGTGGACGGCTATCTGTTCTCATAGGCCAGAATGGGCAGTTAGATTATTACATTCTTATAATCTTAACTGACTCCGGGACGTAGAAATTCGAATTTAGTATACCTGAACCCAGAATGATAAAATACATCTTTTAGTGAAGTTTTTTTTAATATTCTGTGTTTGCAAATACCACTTTTAGAAAGCAGGTATTTGCTTGCCTAACCATTTGAGCCTGCCTCTGCTGGGTTGTGTATTCCTTGTCTGGGTTTGTGAGTGCCAGGGTTGGGGAATTCCAGGAGACAGGCTGGGGCATCCCAGTGGTGAATAGAGAGCTCTGCATCTAGATGGGAGGGTGGAGTTGCACCTGGGACCTGAATAGGGCTGGGCCTTCCCTCTACAATGCTGGCTCCACCCCCTGTGGCTTGTCTGATGTCACTGCCCTGCACTGTGAAAGGAGAGGAGGAATCATGTCAACAGAGTGCTCCAGAGCTCTATCTTTCCTCCCCTGTGCTGGCTCCACCTCCTGTGGGGTGGCTGATGTCCCTGCCCTGCACAGTGAAAGGAAGAAGAGAGTCATGTAAACAAAGTGCTCTGGAACTGGTTTGGACTAGGCAGAGGCATCTCTGCCTTCAGAGAACAAAGGATTTTGGGGTATAAATAATGGGACCCTGATCCCAAGAAATTAAATCACTTCTGGAACAAGAAACCTTTCTGCAAAGGAGAAGAACCAAGGAAGCTGCAGGAGTTTGGACTGCCCCTCTGCCAGTGTGCTGTTTGTTGGGTTGGCCTGCAGTGGTTGCTTCATTGCCAAGGGAAAGGAGAAGGAACTTTGTAAGGACTTTCATCTACAGAATATTCTTCAAGGGCTTGAACTGTGCTTGCCTCCTGCTGAAGTCTCAGGGACAAAAGACTTCACCTCCAGCTCCCTCCTGAATTTCCTTGCTGGGAATTCTGACTCCAGACACTTGCTTGCCGCTGGGAGCTAGAAGCACGAAGCATCGAGAAGAAGCGTGTCGCCGCCGCAGCTGAAATCATTGCAATGCCGGAGAAGCGAGCCTTCGTCACGTCTCCCTGGAAGCGTATGTTCATCGAAGCTGTCTGCTGTCGCATCACCAGAGAAGCATGTTGCAGGGCCTGTTGCGGCTCCAAAGTACAGAGTTGTCGCAAGGCTGCCAGGGCGTCATCGCATCGCCGCATCAAGGGCGCCATCTTCTCCCATCGCAACCGGATCATCGCATCGCATCAAGGCGCCATTTTGCGCACCGCAACGGGCCAGCAAGCCGAGAATCTACGCATCACCTCCGCACCGGTAAGGCTCACGACCAGTCCCGTACTCTGCCCAAACATTGAGGAAGGGCGCAACTGTTCCCCTGGGTCACGGAGCCGACGCATCTCCCCTTTTACAAGCTTTTTGTTCACTTTGCGTTATGCATCCAGGTACTTTGATGAGAACTTTGTCGCATTTACCAACGACTTGAACTAAGAGACTTTAATCGTCTTTTAAGTAATTTTAAGTGTAGTATTGTGGATTTTTGTCGTTTGTGGTCTTACTTATTTTTATAAAACCTGTGTTGTGTCCATCTGTAGTTTTTTCACTGTGTATATTCACAAATGCTTAACACACTGCCTCTAAGCCTGTCTGCTCGTGCCAAGCTACAAGGGGGTGAGCAGGGGTTATTAAGGAGTGTAATCCCTTATCCTGACTTAGAAGTAAGGGTCCCTATTAGGACAAAGGTGAATACCATTGCCAACTAGAGACCCCCAGATCTAACAATAACCATAGAGAATAACCTATAATCTACAACAATATTCTCTTCTCTGCCAGTAAAAGTACATTTAAATTGAACATATGGTAAAGGGTATGTGTATATGTGTAGTGCAATGTTACAGATGCTGTTTCTTGGCCAGTGTTTAAAATTACCCTCAGTATAACTTTGCAGGAAGGTGTATAGGAACAATTATACAATAATGTCTCTTCAAAAGAGTTGATTAGGGGCCTGTTCATCACTTAGAATAGTAAAAGAAAAGTAATCCACTGAGTACTATGAGATATGATAATGTTTAGGTGAAATGCCTTTTAGATTAAGGGCCCACCTTACTCGATCAAAACAATTGGGCCCTGATTACGAGTTGACTGGTAAATCGAGTGTGGTCAAAAGGTACTTGATTTTACCAATATTGTCGAGTAAAATCAACTGTGATTTAAGTCAATTACGAGTATATTATCTGTCCCGCAGAATCGATTTTACTGGGTGTGATTTTTCTACACCCAGTTTTACCTTGTGCAATTGTATAGCATTCATAAAAACTGTGCATGCCCGAAACACAACTTCACCGGGAAATGCAGTTTGAAAGTGATGCATGTAAATTAATGTTTGCATCTTACTGCCAGGACAAAGGAGGGGATTTTGTTTGTGGATTACTAGCATCTTTTTTCCTGGTAGCCACTTTTAAACCCTTAGCCCGCTGGCAGCCATTTTTTTACCCAACTAAATAAAGCCATCCATCTATTTGTCTACTTCGATTATCCAGCATGGCTCCTGAGGGAATATTATGTCTGCGCGCCCAAGGACTGAGAGTTAATGCAATAGATAATGTAAAAACCTCAAAAATCGAGGTCAGGATGAAGAGGTGAACCGTAGAATGCAGATAACCATCATTATGGGATTGGACAAGGAGCTGGAGGTGTAGAGGAACCAGACAAGTGACAAGCAACAACATATGAAAAAACGGCTATGTATCAATATATAACATTGGCTTGTGTATCATGCTAAGCTGTAATAATTACTGGTTGCATGCCTCTTTTATTTTTAAGTCCTCATCAAGCAAAATTTCTTGAGGTATGGAGGAGTCGAAGCCCCCAGTATCCATTCAGAGATTTGGAGTGGGAGGCCCGGGTTTTCCCTGAATGGGGTGCTTTTTTAACCTTTTCCTTTTGGGGCCTTCTTTTGTCCAAATCGAAAGGCACACGATTTTCGGCAGTAGGAGAGCTAGTCATTATGACTACTCGGATCAAGAATTAACTTGAGATCGTTGTTTCCTTTGCCTTAATCATTGGACCTCCTAATGTTTATCTGATTGTACCTTTCCCACATACTCCAGAATTTGTTTTTTTATTGCTTTTCCTTTGCTTCTCTAGATTACACACCCTTAATATGGAGTTTAACCAATCTGTGTGCTTTGGTGGTGATAGTTTAACCCAGTTAATGCAGATCTTCTTTCTAGCCAGCAGGATCAAAATAATAAGAATGCATTCTTGGTCTTTAGATAATGGCAGAGATATTTCATTGCATTGCATCCCAAAAAAACCATTTCCGTGTTTACCTTTATGTGCTGGTCTACCACGTTAGAGAGAGTCTTACCAATCTGGTCCCAGTAGTCATTTAACATTATGCAGCCCAGGAACATGTGTAGATCATCAGCTATTTCTTCTCCACATTTGGGACACTCCCCCTCCCCAAAAAAATGTAAAGTACCGTACATACTAAGTGTTTCAACGGAAGGTTTAAACTATGCACATAAATAACTCTGTGGCTAGTTTGAGACAGATTAAGAACCTTCCAAACAACAATCATATAATAATATTTTATTTGATATGAGTAATGTATCCAAATTCATAGATTTAGGTCCATCAGCACCCCCTGCTAAGCAGCCTAAAATAAAATCTGAAAAAGCAGCAAATTGTATTATTACTGCAACTGTACAGACAGTGCTAATTCCACGAGTGTAAACAAGTACATCTGTGCCCTCAATCACTGTGCCTGCAATCACAACTAGTGCCATCACACTAAGTCAGCCTCCCACAGCATGAGTGACCACTGCTCAAGCTCCACCTGATAGCAGTACCACAGTCCCAAAGTCCTTTACTAAATCACTGTTGTTGACTCCCTTTCTTAAAGAGTTGCAATTGGCCCATGGCTTAGGGGGAAGCTGTAGACTGTGGGCATATCAAAGAAACATGCGAAAGGGGCTGACAGATTAGAGTCCACCTGCTTAGCAAAAGCTACTGCCTATTTATGATCAATATGGAATTATCTGTTTCTCAAAGAACAATCACCATAAATAAATGAGGGAAGCAATAGGCCTAATCAGGTGTTTTAGGTAATGAACTGTTGGCAGCATCACAGCCTCTTAGTCTGTCCTACCATAAACTTTAGCTGTATTTTCAAGGGAGCATATAAAGCTATCCCCTACAGTCAAACATATGCACTGAACTGATGCCCCTACCCCAAGTCAACCTCCAACCCCAACCCCCACTGAAACCAACGTATACAGATTCAAAATAAGTTAAAGTAGTGTACATACCTATTGCTTTTTCAACTGATTTTGAAACTATGCACATCCGTAAGTATTTGTTGCTGGTTCAAGGCAATTACTGTAGCTTTCATAGAACAATCATTTAATAATATTCAAGACAATGATTATCATTTTGTAAATTTACCTGTACTCTTTTCCATGATTGCTTTAGTGAAATATTAAAACAGTGAGTTACATATGTCTTTATAGAACACACATAAGAGGAAGACTTGGAATAGCTATCTACAAGATATGATCCACCACCACCTCCGAGAAAGCACTGTAAAACAAAATCTGAAAAAATCAAATGGCACTGTTGCCGCAACTGCGTAGACATTGCTAACCCAGCGCAAAAACTAGTGAATCTGTGCCCTCCATCACTGTGCCTACAATCAGACCAGTCTGCTTTACACTAAACCTCTGCAAAAACCATAGTTGATGGACAGAATGCAGAACAATGTCATACATTCACCCTAAACCTCAGCAGCATTCTCAAGGAAACATATAATACTACCACTGTACAGGCAACCGTCTACCTTGTATTCATATGAATCCCCTTCAAAAATGAATTAAAGAACGTTAAATACTGAGTGTCAATTTGAACTGATTATGAAAATATGCCTGTAATTAAACCTCTGCTGTTTCAAGGCAGTTACTGTACCATCCACATAGTAATCACAAAACCATATTCTATTTGATATGAGTAATTAAGTAAGATTCATAGATTCAGGGCTACCAGCATCCCTATACCAAAACATAGTCAATGGTTATCATATTGTAAATGTATAGGCGTTATCTTCCATGATTTTCTTGGCAAAAGAATTAAACAATTGTAAATATTTATTTACATAACACATCAAAAGAAGACACCAAGTAGCTCTCTACACGTTGTGCTCCACCACCACCCAATATAAAGCAACATAAAACAAAATCTGATAAAGCAGCAAATGGCACTATGGCTCCAACTGAACATTCATCAACCGGCGCCAAAGTCGTTCCAAATAGAATGTTGCATATTTCCTATGGAAAATAGGTCCTAACTATAACTACCTACTGGCGACCGCTAGGAGGTAATATATATATATATATATATATATATATCTATACTAATATAATAAAGAGAGAGCCCAAACCTTTGAGGCGGGTAATCTCAGGAACCACAGCACCAATCACAACACCCAATGCAGCGTTGGAAAGGGCAGTTGCAGCAGAAGGACATAGGCTATGCAGATGTCCACCATATACATTTAAAAGGCGAAAGAACCGTGCCAGCAAAGTAGTCCCTTGTGGGTGTGTCTGCGTTGTGCTGTGTGGCGTGTGCTGGGGGTGTGACAATCGCTGGGGGCGTGTGGTACGTTCTACCCTTCATGCCATGTCTCATAAAGTTTGCTGTGGGCGTGTGCTGGGGGCATGGGTGTGTGCGGGGCGCAGGATTTGGGAAAAAAAACGAGCCCAATATTTCATTGTTTTTTCTTCCCAGGTTCTGTACATTCCAGCTCCGGGTGTGCTTGCCCCGCGCTCCCAGTGACGTGCACCTGCTTTGCTGTATGGAGGTCAGGCATGGCGCTATTCCAAAGGGCCGGAAGGAGCGCAAACAGGGGCCATTGTGCAGGAAATGTATTCTCGCCTTAACTTCCGTTGACGCCTGAAGCGCACACTGGAGATTTTCCACTTCTGTTGCGCACAGGCCTTGCGCCACCCATATCCGGACACAAGGCCCGCCTCCACGGAAATAGCAAGAAAGGGACTATCCCTCCCCCGGGAATATGTGATGATTTTCCACAAACCAACATCCCGCATACCATCACTCTGCAATTTTTATAACGCGGGACTATTACTTCACAAAAACATCATTTCTAAAACTTTTACAACGCATATGACTTTATCACACATGCCATTATAACGTAAATGCATGTGTGGTAAAGTCATATACATTGTAAAAGTACATTATTAACACATCAAATTTATGTTTGTATATATACACATTTTTCAATTTAATTTAAACATTTATTCTTTTAAATTGCATTATTTATATTATTTTTATGTATTATTTTATTTTATTACCCATTACACCCTAAAAACGAACCCCACCCTGCTCCCTTTAAATACCCCTGCACCCCATAATCATAACCTACCCTTACTCCTAAAAATACCCCAACACCCTTAAACACTAACCCATCTTAACCCTATAAATATACCCTGTACCCCAAAACCCAGGCATATCCCTAAACCCTAGAAACACCCCTGTACCCCAAAACCCAAACCTAGCCCTTAACCCTATAAATACCCCTGTACCTCAAAACCCAAACTTACCCCTGAACCCTAATAATACCCCTGTACCCCAAAACCCAAACCTAGCCCTGAACCCTAAAAATACCACTGTACCCCAAAACTTAAACCTAGCCCTGAACCGTTAAAATACCCCTGTACCCCAAAACCCAAACCTACCCCTGAACCCTAAAAATACCCCTATACCCCAAAACCCATACCTAGCCCTGAACCCTAAAAATACCCCTGTACCCCAAAACCCATACCTATCCCTAAAACTACCCCTGTAACCCATAACCCTAAACTATATCTGAACCCTTAAAATACCCAAACACCCCAAAACATATACCTCAGTACCCCAAAACATGTACCCCTATACCCATACTTACCTTATCCAAACATTTAAAAAAACATGTTTTTTTACCATTCATGCATTTACAACGAATTTCGTTGTAAATGTATGCGTGGTAAAAGCATATAAAATGTAATGCCATGCGTTATAATGGCAATGTGGAGTCATGGTACTTTCGTAATGAAAGTATGCGGAGTGAAGGTATACGGAAAGAAAGTTGCGGAATAATGGGTGTTTACCATCCCCCGGTAAGTACATTGGTGGCACGGCGGCCCAAATCTCCAGCAACATACACATATTTTTTCACCACTCATTTGAAAAATGCACAGGTCTCTCTCATTGATGGCCAGCACCGACATACACTTTTAGACACACCTCCCGCCACAAGTTCTAGAATAGCGAACTTTAGAGCTGGGGAGCTACGTTCAAATCTCGACATCAGCTCAACAAACTGTGATTCCAGGCAAATCGCTTTGTCTCCCCGTGCCTACCACAAATGAATGTGTTCTTCTGTAATGTAAATTGGGCTCATGCCATGTTGTCGAGTTCGCGCTATATAATATTACAAGGAAAAATAAAGTAGGGAAACTCGAGTTCACACACTACTAAACGCGCACTCTTAAGTGCATCAGCAGTGCACTGTGAATCGGAGTGTTTCACAGGCCTGTCACAGATGAGAAATGTTATCACTACGAAATCCTACACAACAATATATTACTGGACGGCCGCAATTCATACCCGGACAATGTCGGGATGGGCTGTTAGTGTATATGTATATATATATATATATATATATATATATATATATATTCACTGAAAAAACATAGGTTTCACACCAGTTATAGTTACCTGGAAATTTTACTGACATAAAACCATTGAAATTCCCACGTTATAGTTAGTTGGACTCACTCTAACCTGCGCGTGTAATGCACTGCTGATAACATCACATATTACATCACTCATGACATGGTCAGTGACATCACTCATTACATCACTGATGACACCATCCAGTGAATGTGTGTCTTTCTGAAAAATAAATATGTTTTATATATGTATATGTAAAGGTCGATGGAAGAATACATGTTTAAATAAGTGTCTAAATGGATGTTTTAAAAAAAAATTTGATTGAATAACTGGCTTATTAAGTATATCTTAGTGAATACATATATTAGCGAGTAATGTTTAAATATTTAAATATATGTATCAGTGTTTCACTTTGTGTATAAGTGGCTGCATGGGTTGGTGAGTAGCTACATTTGTGTGTATATAGGTTATTAGATTTTTTTTAGTATCTTTATAATTGTCTGTTTGATTTGGTGGGGGTGTTACTTAGCACAAAGATGCATCAATGAGTGACTCACTGTTTGTATGTGTTTTGAAGACAGCATATGTGCCGGACTGTATGTGTGAATGAGTGTGTATATGTATGTGTAAGTAAGTGAATGACTGTCTCACTAGTGTCTTTATCAGTAACTACATATGTTTTAATCTAGTATATGTGAGTATTGATGTATATAATTGAGTATATGTGAGAGTGAGAGATTGAAAGAGTTCTTGTTTTAATAAGTATGTGTTTCTATAAGTGATTGTTTAAGAGACTAAGTATGTCTAAGTTTCCTTAGAAGTAAGGGGTAGTGTGTGTATAGCTGTATATGCAAAAAAATGGATGTTCAATAGTTTATTTGCATGTGTGAGTATGTGTGTGAGCAACTTTTGGAAGATTGTCGGTGTGTTAACGGATGTAAAGGTGTCTCACTACATATGATAAGTGAGTATATGTATGAATGACTATATAGAACTGTTGGTGAATGAGTGGATGTGTATATACATGGTGGAATTACTGAATTGGTTGTTGTAACTGGTATAAGTATCTCCACTTTTTTGCAAATGTTAGTTTCTATTTTTGAATATGTGTTTCAAGGGTTACTTTACAGTGAAAGGAGGTCAGTCACTCTGTCACAAGGATGGTGTCATCAGTGATGTCATGAGTGATGTCACTGACCATGTCATGAGTGATGTAATATGTAATGTCATTAGCAGTGCATTACACGCGCAAGTTATAGTGAGTCCAACTAACTATAACGTGGGAATTTCAATGGTTTTATGTCAGTAAAATTTCCAGCTAACTATAACTGGTGTGAAACCTATGGTTTTTTCAGTGAATTTAATAGGTTTTTTAAATGCTAATTCCTAACTATAACTAGTGTGAAACCTATGTTTTTTTCAGTGAATTTCACAGGTTTTTTAAAAGCTAATTCCTTTCTATATCGAGGTTCTAACCTACGATTTTTTTAATAAATTTGCTGTTTTGAGTAAGTAATAATTATTATTTATTTATTTATTTATTTATTTAAAATCATTTTTTCCTGGGGCGCTCTGGGTGCGCGCTCCGGTAAGCTCTCTGGAAAGCGCACCCAGAGCGCTACTTTTGTTTGTGAAAAAAAATATGAATGAAAAGTAAATAATTACGCAAGACATTTAGTACCATACATATAAAAGCAGTTTTTTTTTAATAAGGAAATGATAATGATTTTGCATTTCCGTGAAACTATCAAAATGTCACTTCGGCGCGCCGCGTATGTGCCACGGAAGCGCCTACGTTCACGCCACGTATGCGCCCCGGAAGCGACTACGTTCGCGCCGCGTGTGCGCACCCGGAAGCGCTCCGGTGCGCACAGCGTCAGCGCGTCAAGTCATGTGACCTTAAAATAACACTTTTCATTGGTTGCTAACAGTTTCTTTTACAAAGAATGAAATCCCCACCCATTTCCTTCACTTCTTCTTTCACTGTTGTGACTGAAATACCTGGCTTTTTGCTCTCGCATCTTTCTGGGTTAATCATGGCTGCCAGACCATCCAGCAGTGAAGATGAGCCTGAATTCATCGATGAAGAGCCTCCTCAGGGAAAGGTGAAGGAGCATTTCATTTGGAATTTTTTTTCAATACCACCTAACCAGAAAAAGGTGAATGCTCCAAAAGTGGAGTGCAGGATCTGCAAACAAGTCCTGTCATGGGGTGACCCCAAAAAGAAATATTCTTTTAGGAACTTTACAATGATAAAGCATGTGGAGAGGAGGCACCTCCAGAATTTTGCCTGGGAAAGTGTTAGGGCTCTAGCACAAGAGGTTCCCAGTGATGGGGCCTCTACATCCACCGGAGGAGCAACTACTTCTGGGAGGGGGCGATCGCAGGAGCTCGTTCCAAATATTCAACCTGCTTTCAACAAAGCTGTCCTGAAATGCAGATACTGCGATCAACTCCTTACCTATGGGGAGCAAAGTGTCCTGCTCATGGTTCGAGCATTGGAGAACCATCACTGCCGTTCCCAGCCCTAATTTTTGGGTTTTTTTTTGCTCCAGTTGAGCAGTTTCCATTCCCTGTTTTTGTTAATGTTCATTATAAAGAAAAAAGAAGAAAAAAAAAGTTCTTTTCAGAACTACCTCCAATTCTCATCAAAGAGCTATATTCTTAAAAAAAAGAAAAATAGTAAGTGAATTGGAGTGCATTGATAATGGAAAGGAAAATGAGTACGAAAAAACAGAAAAGTATGAGAGGAGACAGGAAGTGAAGTAGGGGACTGAAAGAAGGTGAGTGTTGGGAAGGAAAGGAAGGAGAAGGAGAGTGAATATGGGGAATGTGGATATTCAAAGAAAATGTTGAAAAGGAACAGGGGTGTGGAAGGGAAAAGATGCATTGTTGGAGTTGAAGACTTGCAACATAATGCGTCATATATTTAATATGACGCATGAGTAGAAGACTGAAGGCCTCATTTATGAGGCCATGCGTAACTTTTACGACTCCGATATGTCATTTTTTGTGACGCACCAGTGCTGTAAAAAATGCACCTTATTGAGTCATATTTACAAAGTGATGCATCTAGGTAGATGCGTCACTTTGTAAGCCCCTGCGCCACATTATTCCTTCGTCAGGTGTAATGTATGCAAAAGGGACGTATTGACGCAAGAAAGGGTCTTAGAGGTGACGCAGTGAAATCTATGAGATATCACTGCGTCACTTTTATGACGCTGTTGCGTCCAAATATTACGCCTGTTTCACAGCAGGCGTGCAAGCCCTTTCTCATGGGGCCTGGCCCCATGTGAAAGGATGCATTGCTGGAGTTGCTTCATTTTTGAGACACATTCCAGCAATGCATCATTTTTGCGCTTACAGATACGTCTGAAATACTGACGTATCTGTAAGTACTTGCGACATAATGCGTCATATATTTAATATGACGCATGAGTAGAAGACTGAAGGCCTCATTTATGAGGCCATGCGTCAGTTTTACGCCACCGGAGCATCACTTTTTGTGAATCACCAGTGCTGTAAAAAATGCACCTTATTCAGTCACTTTGTAAGCCCCTGCGCCACATTATTCCTACGTCAGGTGTAATGTATGCAAAAGGGACGTATTGACGCAAGAAAGGGTCTTAGAGGTGACACAGTGAATAAACTGGGTTTTCCCCATGCTTCGCTCCCCGGTCCGCTCCCCTGTGCGCGTACCGGGCGCTCCCCCCGAGCAAATCGATTTTTTTTTTTTTACCCCGCGGGACCCTATTTATAGCCCCCACATCAAAAATAAGGGGTCAGGGGGGGTCTACCCTGCCCCCTTATAGTCATTTCCCCCTTTTTTTTGCCACCTCTTGTGTCTCGATCCTACCGAGACACAAGATGGCGGCAGCTCCGGACTGTTTGGAATGTTTACAGACACCCGTGAACCAATCAGCTTTCCGGCGTAAGTCGCGTTGCACGCCCGGTGCGTACCCGGTGCGCGCGCCGGGGCGCGCCTATAGATATATATATTTCTTTGAACCTAAATTACTCAAAATCCACTGGAGCACATATCTTGAGACATAGCAAAGGCACATCGGGCTACCAGTCCCTACAATTTTGCCAAGTTTGGTGGAAATTCATTCAGCCGTTCGGGCTAAAAGTGAGTTCGACCGCCCTATTGAAATTAACATGGGGAAAATGCGTTTTGGGACCCCCATTTTATCTCGGCCCCCGCTTGACGAATCCCCCCGAAACTTTCAAGGAAGGACCGGAGCTCCGCGAGGCCAATTTGAGGAAGTTTTCAAGCAGATTCGTCAACCGGCGCCATAAGTTATTCCAAATAGAATTTTGAGATTTTGCATTGAAAAAAATCCTAACTATAACTACCTACTGGCAAGCGCCAGTAGGTAATATATATATATATATATATATATATATATATATATATATATATATATATATATATATATATATATATATATATATATATTCCACAATATGCCTTTGCATTTCGACTAGGCACTCCACAGCAGAGAAATGAAAAAGCGACCAGCATTCTGTATTCAGAAAACTTTTACTTGTCTTACACGTTTCGGAGCTCAGCTCCTTGCTCACATATTTTCATGGTGCGCACAGTGTGTTTGAAGGCATCCTCCTCAGCATGTTAATTATTCCAATTGACCCTCAGTGAGTCTTAACAACAGGTGAGTTGAAAACAGTGCTCCATGCTGGGAAATGTAGTCCTTTTTAAACTGTTAAGTTTTAGTAGACCTTGCGCTGCAACATGCACTGTTCGTTTTTACAGTACCCTTCAGTGGGCCTCCAAATGCTGAATTTCGATCATAGTGCTTGTCAGCTGTGCCATCAAGCTCTGGATTTCCAGGCTCTAGCCCCACTCGGGGTGATGCAGTCCTCACGACCAGGCTGCAGCTAAATTTATGTTCCACAATATGCCTTGCATTTCGATGACGCACTCCACAGAAGAGAAATTAAAAAGCGACCAGCATTTTGTATTTAGAAATCTTTTACTTGTCTTACGTGTTTCGGAGCTCAGCTCCTTGCTCACAGACTTTCATGGTGCACGCAGTGTGTTTAAAATCATCCTCCTCTGCATGTTAATTATTCCAATTGACCCTCACTTAACAGGTGAGTTGAAAACAGTGCAAAACCGGCAGTTCACCCTGATCTGCTGTGAATTCAATGCGAGCCTATGAATAAGGCGTTGGAACCCCGAAACGCGTCAGGCAGAGCAAGAGATCAGGATGAAATGCCGGGTTTGCAATAAAGGATTTGTAAAATCATCTGCAAGGGAGTGTGTCCTCATTGCAAGACAAAAACTTGGATACATACATTACGGCAGGTCCAGCCGTAGAGGACTGCACCACTTGAAAAGTGGAATGTGAGGCTGCTGGATTTCAGAACTATTCTAATCATAAGCGGCGCAGCAGAGAATGATTTTGCATTGGAATTACACAGAAACCACTGGAGGGTTGAATCGGCACGATAGTGAACTACAAATACCGGCATGCAATTGAAACTAAACTCACCTGAGAGGCACACCGGATGTGCATAAAATTGTAAGCATGCAGAGAAGTTGTTCTGCTGTGAATTCAATAGGAGCCTAAGAATAAGGGGTTGGAACCCAGAAACGTAGAGGAAGAGATCAGGATGAAATGCCGGTTTTGCAATAAAGGATTTGTAAAATCATCTGCAGCGGAGTGCGTCCTCATTGCAGGGCAAAATCTTGGTGCTCTCCCCTAAAAACATGGTGACACTGGCATACCTGCCACCGGCCCTTGCTACCGCAGTGAGGCCTACCCCTCCATAGGCTAATATTGGGGAACCCCCCTATGGGATAACTTCTGACTGGGACCTAATAGGTATGCCATGTTTGGTATAGTGGGAATCGTAGCAGGGAACTCTTTCTAGTTATATATGGGGTTTGGGCACTACAACTTTAGAAATCCCACTTTTAGAAATTGCCATTTTCCTGCCTGCACTCAGTTTTTGCACTGCAGACGCCCCCCGCCCATCTGCATGCTGATAGCCTTCCTGGGCTGTGAGGAGAGAGTGGTGATTCACACCTTTTTACATGAATATTCTGGGCCCGGCTGCCCCACAATAGGCTTAATAACCCTACCTTTGTCACTGTAGACAGCCAGGAGCCAGGTCAGGTAAGGCAGGGAACACCCCAGAACCCCCAAGACCCTTCCAGAAGCTTTTGACCCCTTCTAGTGACTGGGCACCAGGGTATAAAAGGGAGTGTCCTGGCCACACATCTCTGTTACACCACTGGACAATGAAGAAACTCTGCGGGAGTAAAGACTGCAATGTCAGGAGGATTGCCACCTATGCTGAGACTGACTGCTCCAAGGAACTGCTGCCCCAGCTTGCTGCACTGCCCTACTGCCTGCTGATCTTTCTCTGCTAGAGAGAACCTACAGAACATCTCCAGAGTGTCTCCACTCATTTTCTTTTGACTGGACTCCTTTGGACTGAGGGAGCACAAGAACCATAGGGACTGTAAGGACTGGCCCTACCACACTGTGCACTAAGGACTGCGCCTGATTTCATTCCTGCCCTTGCTGGGTGAATGAGTTACACACCCATTGTGGTTTTTTAAGGAGCCCATATTGCCCAAAGGGAGTTCCCTTCGTGACCTCCTCTGCCGTGGTAGTGAGGAGGCTGGGAAGCCCCGTGCCCACTTGCACTGCCGCCGGCCAGAGAACTACCAAAAGCGCTGCGTGGAAAGCTCTTTATATGCCAAAATCACCGCCACTGGCCAGGGCTTCACAAAATGCCCATGGGATGCCAATTTCGCCAGCCTGAATGTGCTGTGTGCCCGTGACCTGAAAGCGCTGTGAAGGGAAGTGCTGTTAGCCGATGTCACTGCCCCGAGCCCCAGGTCTACAAACGAGAGTGTTGTTTGCCATATTCACTACAGCCGGTCTGGGAGCCTTGGAAGCCCGGTGAGGATTTACCCCATGACATCAGGAACAGACCGTGCTGGGATTGAGCGCCGGCGCGAGGCTTTGCCCAGTGACCGAAAGCTTCCCCAGTGATGAACCGCCCAGCAGCACGTCGGCTTCCCATCAGCGAGGGAAGACGCGTCCGACCCCAGAACACTGCGTCGACTCTCCCACCGGTTGGCACCTGCGACAGAAGAAAGGGTCCATATGGAGGAACACCCCAGGAGCAGCCCACACTCAGAAGTCGACCTTCCCAGGTAAAACGCCCTACCCACACTGCTGTTCGTTGTGCTGCCTGGGTGGGCTAGAGGAGGTGAGCCGGCCTGTTGATCTTGTGGCGGGGGGACCGTACCGTAGGAGAGCATGGCATGGGAAAATCACCAGCAGAGGGGACAATACTGAAATTCTCTAACAAAAGTGGTTTTACCCAGAGCTGAGGGTTGCCCTGACTTCTCAACTCGCACTGGAGCAGGAGTTGCCAAATAGTTACAAATATAATGATTACACTATCCACTGCCCACCGAGCCATAATAAGCTGTGGGAGTCCCGTGCTAAGTAACTCCTGACTGGGGATAATAGTCCCTGCACGTGTTTTCTTTTCTTTTTATGCCTACCTGAGACTGAACTGGTAATTGCATGATCTGCCAGGACTTGCAAGATTAGTTTCCTATCACAAAGAACACTGTCAGCGGACATTGCGAGCAAGAACTCATGATATATTTGTGGAATTTTTATTGATATGACCTTGCCTAAAACATAGATAAAGATTTTTTCTTTTTATAAGCAACTGCTCCGTTGTCTACTTGTGATGTTTCGCCGTGTTATGGTGGATGGGTGTTACACAAATACTTTACACTTTGTCTCCTGAAGTTTAGCCTACCTGCTCTGTGCCAAGCTACCAGAGGGTGGTCTGGGGGTATTTTCAGACTCACCCTGTCAGAACCGGTGGTCCCTACTTGGACTAGGGTGCATACCCCTGCCAACTAGAGACCCTGTTTCTAACACTGGTTATCAGTGGTGGGATAGAACTTGCGCTTGTGTAACACCCCACAGTGACTCCGTTTGCGCCACAATCCTACACCTGATGCATCTTAAAATGTTTTCTCTCTCTGACTGGAAACCTTTTGTCTGTCCCCTCCAATTGGCATTTTTGGTTTTTCCAAAAATTCTCCCTGGCTAGTGATTGTGAGCCGCTCTTTTTTCAAAGTCCTTTTACCTAAGTCCCATTGGCTTTCTCTGTGAACGTCTGAGGTCCTACCTAGCAAGATTTGAGCTGGCCAACCTGGAAGTTTACACAGTGGCGCAGCTCAAGGATTTCTGCCTGGAGGAAGGGGTGTTCTTCAAGCAAAGCGCCAAGAAGGCAGAGCTTTAAAAAACCTTGAGTGCATGGGCACTGACCTACCCAGAAGGAGAGGGAGACGAGGAGGGATCAGAGCATGACACCACAGGAGATCTGAACCTACTGCCTACAGATGAAAGTGACAATTTACTGCCAGGGCCAAGAATACCTTCCAGGGCAGGCAGTAGTGTCTCAATAAGGAGCCTGTTCTCAGAGGACTTGGCGGACAGGAGAGAGGAGAGCCAGCTTAAACTAGAGCTTGCCAAGTTAGAGAAAGAGCATGAAGAAAAGAGGTTGGCCACGGAGCAAGATCGTGAAGAAAAGCGATTGGCCATGGAAGAAACTTGCCCATGAGCTCAGCCTAAAGGAGCTGGAAATCCGAGCCCTACAAATAGGGGCCAACAGCAACATAAATGGTGGCAGCGTACCTACTGAAGCTTCTTGTGAGTCCAGGTTCTACATGCCTAAAGATGTGGTGGCCAGTTTAATTATGGGGGATGATATTTATAAATGGCTAGCAAGCCTATGAGGTGTCTCTAAGAGCCCATGGGGTCCCCGAGAGTTACTGGGGGGGTGGGGGGGGGTAGCCTATACAAGTACATGCCTGGGGGGACACACTCTTTACACTAGACAAGGCAGATCAGACTAACTACCCTGTCATTAAGGTAGCGTTGGTCAAAAAGTTTGGTCTTACCCCTGAAAGGTATAGGCAGAAGTTTAGGAATAGTCACAAACTTCCCACACAGAACTGGGTAGATTTCCTGGATTATGCTAGTAAGCATTGGAGGGCTGGGTGCGGGGCAGCAATGTAACTGAGTATGAAGGGCTGTATAACTTGTTCTTGAGAGAGCATTTTCTAGGGAGATGTTTTCCAGAGCTGCACCAACACCTGGTTGACCGCAAGTTGACCAATCCTAGAAAGCTTGCAAAGGAGGCAGACACCTGGGTCAGTACCAGGGTGTCCACCAAGGGATGAGGAGGGGCTCCCAAAAGCGTGGTCAGGGTTCCAACCAGAAGAAAGAGGGAGGGAGATAAAAAGAAGGACTTCTCCAAAAGCCCCCGAAATTGATCACAAGGGAAAGGGTCTGGGTCACAGTCCCAATCTGGCCACCAAAAGCCTACTTATCCTGACAAACGTCATCAGCCTAAAACTGTCTGGTGCTATGAGTGAGGTGAAATTGGACACTACAAGTGGGATCCCAAGTGTCAAAAGAGAGCACCCACTCCCACTGGAGGTAAAAACCCCAGGGTGGCTAGTGTAGCGCTGGGGGAGTAGCTGTCCCTAGATAATGAGGGTGAGTGGGCAGGGCAGACCCTAGTGTCCCTGGGAGACAGTGAGATGGTTCCAAAGATCCATGTGCCCTCAAATACTACCAACTATAGGCAGTGGGTCACCACCAATGGCCAGGGGGTGGAGGCCCTGAGGGACACAGGCACCAGTATGACTATGGTAAAGAGTCAGCTGGTGTCCCCAGAGCAAGTAGTTCCAAATCAATTCCACTCAGTTGTGATGGCTGACAACAGGGAGGGTACTATCCCATGGCCCAGGTTCCATTTGAGTGGGGAGGGGTTTTAGGCCTTCTAAGAGGCCTTCTAAGAGTTGCTGTGAGCCCTGACATGCCCGTGGACTGTCTGTTGGGGAATTACCTTGAGCACACTGCCTGGAAGGCGGTAGAGCTCAAAGCGCATGTGGAGATTCTGGGGTTACCAGACTGGATCTGTGCTACCACATGGTCCATGGCTGCATGGAAAGGAAGTCTACCAGGGCTTGAGCCTGGAACAATGCCCAGCCAGCTGCTAAAAAGGGAAAAGCCTGAGGGCGTGGGAAACCTGCCCCGGAAAGCACACCCGTGAGATGGATGCGGCACCTGCATCAGTCGCATCGGAGTCCATGGAGAGGATGTAGCTCCCTTGGGGGACTTGCCTACCCCTACAGAATGGCAGGTGGAAGGAGGAGGAGGAGGAGGAGGAGGAGGAGGAGGAGTTTTGTAGGCACAGGAGAGCCCCACCCTTGAGGGCATGAGGAGACAGGCCGAAGCCCAGGAAGCAGGCAATGCCTCTGGGAACTATCACATTTACTGGGAGGACGGCCTCCTCTGCAGTGAGCTCAAGGCTCCTGTGCAACATGGGTCATCAAGAGCCTTAGTGGTCCCCCAATGCTACAGGGCCTTTCGTTTGGAGTTGGCTCACGACATTCCCTTGGCAACACACTTGGGCCAAGACAAAACCTTTGCTAGGCTTGTCCCACATTTCTATTGTCCAAGGATGAGGATCTCCTCAGATACCTTCTGCAGGACCTGTGTAACCTGCCAAGCTAGTGGGAAAACAGGGACCAAGTTGAAGGCACCCCTGGAACCACTGCCTGTCCTTAGCACCCCCTTTGAAAGGGTGTGCATCGACGTTGTTGGGCCTATGGATCCGCCAACCTCTTCTGGTCACAGGTTTATCCTGGTTCTGGTGAACCACGCCACCGGGTACTCCTCTGAGGACCATCACTCCAACTGCGGTGGCCCTGGCCCTGATGGGGATTTTTACCATACATGCAGGCCATGTGGAAGGAGTGTGGGGTTACTTATAAGTTCTCCACCTCTTACCACCCCAGACAAATGGGCTTGTGGAAAGATTTAACAAGACCATAAAACGCATGATCAGGGGTCTGCCTGAGGGCCTGAGGAAAAAGCGGAACATCCTCTTGCCCTGTTTATTGTTATCCTACAGGGAGGTACCACAGAAGGGGGTGGGCTTTAGCCCCTTTGAGCTTCTATATGGTCATCCTTTTAAGGGGCCTCTCAGCTTAGTAAAGGTTGGTTGGGAGAAGACTCCCAAGAGGCTTCCGCAGCCATATGGCTAAGTTGTGGAAGCAGGCTTTTGACAACTTGGAGGCCAGTCAGGTGGTAATAAAGGAATGGTAAGATCAATATTCTCACCCGCGCTAGAGCCTGGACAGAAGGTATGGGTCATGGAGCCTGGAGAGCTCAGGGCCCTCCAGGACTACTGGACAGGCCTCTATGAGGTGATTGAATATAAGGACAAGGCCACTTACGTGGTGGATTTTGAGACCCCCAAGCAATCCCACAGGGTGTTACATGCCTCAAACTCCACCATGAGAGGTCTGAGCTCACCTTACTGATCGTGACTGATGGGGCTGAGGAAGAGGAAAGCAGCCTCTCCCTGCCTTATTTGCTGCCCAAGAGAATAACGGAACGGTGGAGGGAGTGGTCCTCAGATGGACTGCTGCCAGGTCCTGGAGCAGTACTCCTCTGTATTCTCCCTTATCCCTGGGATTACCCACTTGTGTACCCACAATGTGGACAGTGCGGACAGCCTCCATGTCAAGACCAAGTCTAACAGGCTGTCGGATAAGGTGAAGGCCAGCATCCTGAGTGAAATCACTAAGGGCCCGATGTAGGTAAACGCGATTTTCCGATTTCAAAATACCGAGGCGGGCCGAATCGGTATTCTGAAATCGGAAAACGAGATGTAGGAAAAAAATACCGAATGAATACCGATTCGGTCGGCATCGGTAATGAGAATCGGTACGTTCCGATTCTGCTCGGTCCGAATCGGAAAGTACCGAATCGGCCAACAACGAATCCGAAATCACCGATTCGTCTACCACCGAATCGGATATTCCCGAATCGGCGAATACCGATTCGGTAAAAGCCGAATCGGTAAAATCCGATTAGGCAATCATAGACCCATGGCGAAAAAGCCCATAGGAATGCATTGAAAGAACCGATTCGGCTTTTACCGAATCGGATAATACCGAATCGGATTTCACCGAATCGGATATTACCGAATCGGTAAAAGCCGATTCGGCAATAGGCGATTCAGCCAATGAGGTGGCTCCCCCTCCCCCACCCAAACAGGGAGTGGCAACCCTGGCAGGTGCAGCTAATTAAGAAGTTTCTAGAAGTATCTGGAAAGCCTGCCTGAGCCCAACACACACAGTTAGCAGCAGTTGGAGAAGGAGGTTGCAAACTGAACAGGAGAAAATGGCAGATCAGTCTGGAAGCCAGAAGTCCTCCCAGAAGAGGAAGCCCAAGTTCACCACCACCGAACTTCAGGTGCTGGTTGAGGAGGTGGTGAGGGTGCACCGCCAGCTGTTTGGCAAGCTGTCCCTCAACGTGCCAGACAGCACCAAGAGGAGAATCTGGGCCGACATCGCCCAGAAGGTGAATGCTGCGGGTGTCACCCCCAGGTCCATCGAGGAACTGAAAAAAAGGTTTTACGACATCCGCAGCCTCACGAAGAGGAAGCTGGCTGACATTCAAAGGCAGGCTGGACACACTGGAGGAGGCCAGAACCCGGCGCCACCCCTCACCGATCTGGAGGAAATTGTCTCCAGCACCATCGAGAGGGAGAGCATCGTAGGAATCGGGACCCTGGACAGCTCTGCGAGAGCCACAGCTACAGGTAAGAAGCATGCGCATCATGACACACCCTACCAGACACCTCCCCATTAGACACAATGCATAGACAAACACCAGCACTGTACTGTCACCAACATACAAGAGACAAGCATCATGGTACATGTAGTCAGCAGAAGTTAGCCAAATATGTCAGTGCAGAATCACAAGACAGGAAACAGGGTGACACGGTGTAAGGAGATGCAAGGACATGTGGAATGCCATAATTGTACTGACTGTAATACATCGGCACTCAGTTTACAAATGCTTCTTTGTACCTAGGGGCCCCATCAGGCGGAACTACTGTGACAGCAGAGGGAGCTGCAACGTCCAACACTGCAGTCGCAGGGCCGAGCACCAGCCAGGCTGGCCAGGAGGAGGAGGAGGATGAGGAAGGAGACACCCCAGGGCTAGGAATGGAGGGTGACCTGGTCATTGACTTCCAAGCAGTGCACTCCCCAGTACTGCCCAGCTCACCCCCCTTGCAATTCTCACCAGACAACTCCCCTACAAGGCAGACCATTCCGCCTACACCAGCTCCTGCCACAATCGTGGCCTTGCCACCTGTCCAACCAGTCCTGGGAGCAGGGGCTCAGGGACCGGCCAGCACCACACCCCCACCAGTGGCACCCCAGCCCACTCAGCAGGCCGGAAGCAGCAGTGCCCGACGCCGTGCCACCACCACCACTGCTGCACCAGCACGGGAGGGCAGTGTGTTCCTGGGCCTGGAGGGACAGATGGTTAAAATCCAGCGCCAACAGGCCAGATCCACCATGGCCTGCCAACGCCAGCTCCTGCAGCACAACATGCAGATGGGGGAGTTGGTGAAGGGTTTCCAGGCTGTTGTGGACAGCAACAAGGAGGTGGCAGCAGGGTTAGGGCAGGCTGACCACTGCCATCACCCACTCATCTGCCAGACAGGAGGAGCATGAGGTTGCGCGCAGGAGGGATGCCCGGGTGCTCAACCGGGCCATGGCCCGCCTTGCAGCGGCGACCGCACAACTGTGCCATCGCAGCTCTAATCAAGAATCTGTGCTCAGTCAGCATACGGCTGAGCTGACTAGGGGGATGGCCAGGATCACCACGGCCATGGAGGCCATGTTAATATCAAACGCCGCCTCCAATCCTGCCCTGGACCTGGGTGATGCTGGAGACAGCAGCAGCCGCAGCAGCCCGGCCAGCGCTGCATCAGAGCCACGGAGGAGCACCAGGCGATCCGCTGATGCTGCTGGGCATTCGGAGGGGGCCGAGGGACACCCCAGTGGGTCTGGCAAGCGGGCCAAAAAATAGCCTGGCAAGGGGGGATGAGCAAACCAGAACCCTGGACTTTATTTGAGTTTACAATCTCCATTTTTTGATGCACATCAGTGCGGTAACTGTGGTGCATCACTATTAAAATTTATTTTTTTCAAAGCAACATTTAGCTGTCTTTGCATCTGTACTCAGTCAGAAATAGTTCTCAGTGATCTCCTCACGTCTGTATCTGCCATCACTTGGCGTACACACCCCAGCTGGCTGTGTCAGTGGCACAGCTTCGTCGTCGTCATAGTCCTCGTAGTCAGACAACTCCACCTCAGTGCCCTTCTTGACCGCAAGGTTGTGTAACATTGCACATACAGCTATGATCTTGCAGCAGGTGATGGGGGTATACTGCCTTGCACCTCCACTCTTGTGCAGGCATCTGAATCTACTTTTCCAGATGCCAAAGGTCCGTTCAACAACATTCCTTGTGCGTATGTGGGCCCGGTTATACCTCCTTTGGCTGGGTGTGGAGGGGTTGAGGTAGGGGGTGAGTATGAATGAGCGGAGGGCATATGCACTGTCGCCTGGAAGAGAAAGGGGTCACATTAGACACATGCATACATGTATTCCACCTACCTACTATGTGTTATGGGGGTCTGATGATGTGTCTCACCTAGGAGGTATCCTTCTCCAAATTCGCCTGCCATCAGCCGTGCATATATGCCGCTCTGTTGGAATATATAGGAGTCATGGGTACTCCCCGGAAATTTTGCTACCAGGTCTGTGATGGTGCACTTGGCATTGCAGATCACCTGCACGTTGATGGTGTGTGTAGATTTCCGATTGCGGTATATGTATTCGGTGTCCGCTGGTGGGCAAATCGGAATGTGTGTGCCATCTATGCAACCGATGATTTGGGGAAATTGTGCCATCTGGTAGAAGTCAGCTTTAGTTTGTAGCAGTTCTGCGTGGGTTGCAGGGAAAGAGATGTATTGGTCCATCCTGTCTATCATGGCGTCAAGGAATATGTGGAAGAACCTTGACAGGCTGCTCTGGCTCACCCCTCCTGCTGCTGCTACTCCACTTTGATAGCTGCCAGACGCTACCAGGTGTAGGCTGCATAGCACCTGGACGTGCGCAGGGATGGCGTGTGCCCTTGGGGTGTGGTGGTCCAAGTATGGCTTAAGGTCCCTGATGAGCTCAAGTATGGTGTCAGAGTCCAGCCTGTATCTCTGTAGGATCTCAGCCTCAGTGAGCATGAACAGGGTTATCCTCTGTCTGTAGACCTGTTCATTTCTTAGCCATTCCCTCTGTCCTTCCTGCTGTAGCCGTAGCCGCCTCGCAATGACATAGAAAGCTGCCATCCTGCAAGTTGCAATGCATTTTGGGACTGTTTATATGGGTTGGAGTTGGTTACCACCTGATTGCAATCCATGGTAAATACCGAGTGAATTCTACCGATTTCGAGCCGATTTCGGTGTTTCTGTGCCTCCCTACATCTCCCCAACTGTCGGAATCGGGGAATTTCCCGATCGGAGATTCATACGAATCGGCATGTTTTCCGATTCGGCTCATGTCCGATTCGGTATTTGTACCGATTCGGTACATGGACCGAATTGGTGATTTTCCGATTCGGTGTCACTTACGATTCGGTAATGGGACCGAATCGGTGATTTTCCGATTCGGTGTCACTTACGATTCGGTAATGGGACCGAATCGGTGATTTTCCGATTCGGTGTCACTAACGAATCGGGAATTGGACCGAATCTGTGATTTTCCGATTCGGTGTCACTAACGATTCGGTACATGGACCGAATCGGTATTTGCATCCGAATCGGTGTTTTTCCGATTCGTTCCATATCCGATTTTCGGTATGTACGTATCGGATTCTTTCCCATTCGGTACTCATTCCGATTCGGTTTACTGTCCGATTATTTCTGTTTTGGGTTCCCTACATCTGGATGGCTGTTTACCGATCGGTAAGGGCCAAAAATCGGTATTTTCGGCCGTTACCGATCGGTAACGCCCTACCTACATCGGGCCCTAAGGTGCTGGAGTTGGGGGTGATAGAGCCCTCTAACAGCCTCATGTCCAGTCCAGTGGTTCTTGTACCAAAAGCGGCCCCACTAGGCACCACACCTGAACTCAGGTTCTGTGTGGACTACAGCGGGCTAAATTCTGTGACCAAGACTGATGCTCATCCCATCCCTAGGGCGGATGAGCTCATTGACCGGCTGGGGGCTGCCCGATACCTGAGTACCTTTGACCTCACATCAGGGAACTGTCAGATTGCCCTGACGGATGGAGCTAATGAGAGGTTCACCTTCTCAAACCGCCACTATCAATTTAAGATGATGTCGTTTGGACTAAAAAACGCTCCTGCCACCTTCCAGCAGCTGGTGAACCAGGTACTCTCTGGTTTGGAGGCCTTCTGCGCTGCCTACCTGACAACATAGCAGTCTTCAGCAGCAGCTGGGAAGACCATCTGTCTCACCTCTGGGAAGTGCTTCAGGCCCTACAGCAGACAGGCCTGACTATCAAGGCCAGCAGATGCCAGATAGGGCAGGGGTCTGTAGTGTACTTAGGACACTTGGTGGGCGGGGTAAGGTGCAGCCAAACAGGCCAAGACAGACACCATCCTGGCCTGGGAGCCCCCCAAGACACAGACTGAGGTCAGGGCTTTTGTGGGTGGGCCTCACAGGCTACTACAGTAGATTTGTCAAAGGTTATGGCACCATTGTGGCCCCCTTGACTGAGCTAACCTCTATGAAACATCCTCAAAAAGTGATCTGGACCGAGGGTTGCAAAAAAGCCTTTGACTCCCTAAAGAAGGCCATGTGCACAGCTCCTGTGCTCAGGGCCCGTGACTTCTGCAAAGAATGCAATCGGATGCCTCAGAGCATGGCATAGGGGCAGTACTTTCACAACTCAATGAGGAGGACCTGGACCAACCGGTGGCCTTCATCTCCAGGAGGCTACTCCCCCGGGAACAGCGGTTGAGCGCGATACAGAGAGAGAAGCTTTTGTGGTTGTCTGAGCTCTTAAGAAGCTGCGGCCATACCTGTTTGGCTCCCACTTCCTGGTTCATACCGACCACCGGCCCCTCAGGTGACTCATGCAAATGAGGGCCGAAAATCCCAAATTGTTGAGGTGGTCCATTTCTCTACAGAGTATGGACTTCAGGGTAAACACCGACCCGGAGTAGACAACGCCAATGCTGATGGTCAGGCTAGGTTCTTCCGCCTTAGTCATGAGAACTCCCTAGAGGTTGGGTAGTTCTTCCCACTTTCAGCTGGGGGGGGGGGGACAAGTGTTGGACCTGTCAGCCTTAGCACGGTCTCCCCCTCCTCGCACTTTGACCATATATTTTTGTTGGACTTAGGACTCTGGGCACCTTACCACTGCAAAACAGTGCTAAGGTGCAGGTGCTCTCCCCTAAAAACATGGTTGCCCTGGCATACCTGCCAAAGGCCCCTGCTACCGCAGTGAGGCCTACCCCTCCATAGGCTAACATTGGGGAACCCCCCTATGGGATCACTTCTGACTAGGACCTAATAGGTATGTCATGTTTGGTATAGTTGGAATCGTAGCACGGAACCCTTTCTAGTACTATACGGGGTTTGGGCAATACTACTTTAGAAATCTCACTTTTAGGAAATGGACATTTTCCTGCCTGCACTTAGTTTGTGCACTGCACACTCCCCTCTCCCATCTGCATGCTGATAGTCTTCGTGAGCTGTGAGGAGGGAATGGTGATTCACACCTTTACACATGAATAGGCTGGGCCCTGCTGCCCCACAATAGGCTTAACGAATATATTTGACACTTTAGGCCCCAGGACAACAAGCATCCTACAAGCTGGACAGAAGAAGATATGAATCAAGAAGGCAACACATACTTTACGAATAATCGCAGTATTTTAGAAAAGGAAGACTAAAAAAGATACATTCATTTTGAAACTGAACATGGACAAGAACATGTTTAACTTTTTTTTCAGGATGGAAAGGGGTCAGTAATTCTTGCTCAATGCATCCAATTCGTTTGGGAGACTTTTCCTAGAGAATACCATACTAATCTAATGGTTATACAATCCTCTTCTGCTGCAGACTCTTAAAAGTGCAGCAAGATTGATATCAAGAGCAAACAATCAACTTGACAGCGAAGTTATGTGTAATCTAATGAAACACGATATATCTTTATGATGAGGTTACCAGGCTGAATTTAAATCAAATAGCATCTTACAGAAGTTGGATGTTACAGATTCTATTTTACCATACATTCTTGAGCTGATGCATGCTGTTAACTGAATTATAGAACATGATTTGACATGCCCTTGAAGAGTTCTTTCTATCAAGAGTGAATGCTTAGAAAATGCTGCTTCAGTCCAGGGAGTATTTTTCAATCTAAGTTCAATATTATTCAGCATAGGCCCAGAAGAAACATCCAATTCTATTGTTATTAACTACATATGAGAAACACAGGGTCGTAGAGCATACTATATGTCTCTAAAGGGGATTTTTTATGGGTCTAGTGCTTCATTTTAAGGCCACATTGGATAATTAAAAAATACAACATTATCTCCACATAGGAGTAGCATGCAATGGAGTTGGAGGATTGCACACTCTTTTCAACCTCATGATGATAGAGAAGGAATGGTGGATTGTGAGAGACTGAGGGCTACTTCCTAAGGGCAGAGATAGCAGCAAGTACTTTGGGGCAGTCTCTATGCAGTGGCATGTGTTGTGCCAAATGGTCAATTTATGGACTAATGTCTCAATCAACTAATAATAACTTTTTTCAGTTAAAATGTCACCATAAATGTACAATTTACAATGAAAGACAAATAAAATATAACATCATTAAAAATCTTATTTGAAGTGATTTGCATTTCCATTTTAAAAACAATTCCTACTCTGGAACATATCATGGAGGATAATATTTGCAAATTTAGAAAGCAGGGGGACAATATGACCAACACACATGCACATTATAACAATTATAAGTTATGATATGTAAATTCATACAATACCTATTCATAATGAATAACCTGAAAAACAAACAGGATTTTCCTGTTCAGTGACTCCACTTACTCTGCCCTAATATTTAGGGTGTTTTGCGATCAAACTATACAATAGTTGTTTACTAGCCCAGGAAAATATGTTGGTCACATTGCTGTTCCTCCCTTACCCAATTCAACATGCCACAACTACCATTTATTTAGGGTAACTTCAAATATGAGATGAGTAGGGAGAAGATATTTTGGGTGAATTCCATATTGGTTCTGGAATCCATGTGTCTAATATACATTGCACATGACTACTGGCTTTTCATAAAAGCAGGGCCTGCTTTGGTCAACACTCTTATCTGTTCCCTGCCTTCCCTACTACATATTAATGTGGTCTGGTCGCCACAGTGATACATTGATGGGGGTAAGTATTCAGGAACATGGAAGCATGGAGATTGCATCAGAAATGTACAGGTGCCAGGTTCTTCATGGAAATATTCCTCAATTAAAAATGTCTTCATAGAATGTTGCATTTTCAAAGTCGCATATAGGTTGAGGATTAATTAGCAACCAGCCTCTAGGTTGAGGAGAGGAAAGTTTCAAATGAAGAATGAGAAATCTTTTTTTTGAAAGCATCATTGCTCCTTGTTGAATGTTTTACACCTCAGGTTCTATGTGGATATCAGTGCTAAAAGACGTGTATTAGACCTGTTATCCTTAAGGTGATCTTTCCCCAGAGTTTTTGCCTTTTACCTCCTGTTTTTGCAGATTTTTTTAGTTGTCCCTAAGACTCTGGGCACGTTACTATTGCTAACCAGTTCTAAAGTGCATGTGCTTCTCCTCTAAATTTTGTGACTTTGGTGCACACCTGATTGGAATATTTGATTTATGTTTAGGTCCTTTGTAAAGTGGTATAACATATACTCATGGCCTGTGAGTTAAATGTTACTATCGAGCCTGCAGCTCTGATTGTGCCACCCACATAAGCAGCCTTTCAAACCTGTCGCAGGCATGCCATTGCAGTGTCTGTTTGTGCAGTTTAGTATCACTTGGCATTTAAAACTACTTGCCAAGCCTCAAACTCCCCTTTCATTACATGCAAGTCACCCCTAAGTTAGGCCCTAAGTAACACTAACAACAGTGTGCCATGTAAGTAAAAGGTAGCCCGTGTGTGTTTAGTCTTTACATGTCCTCGTAGTGACAAACACCCAAATTCATTTTTCACTACTGTGAGGCCTAGCCCTCTCATAGGCTAGCATTCTTTAATACACTTTTAAGCTGTAATTTCTTATCATAGAGGAGTAGCTTTTTCATGTTTCATATCTTTGGAATGGTAATGATAACTCCTCCTCACTCTTCAAGTGGATTTAACATTACTGCTCTGTGTCCCTGACAGTCTGTCTCCAATACACGTCTAGGAGGGTGACAGCTACACTTGTGCATTCCCTCTAGACAACCACAACACAGGAAAGATAGCTGTGTCTGAGAACCCATCTACATACATCTGCATTCTAATAGCCTTGCCTGGGCAGGAGAAAAGGGGCTAACACCTCACTTGAATAGTCCTGTCCAGTCTCCAAGCAAAGGACTGATTACTCTCCACAGATAGCCTGGCAGACAGGACTGGGTTGAAAGAGATACTGATGTTTTGAAGTCACCCCCACATCAAAGGGGCTTTTGGGTATAAGCACTGGATCTCTGACCCCCTCAAACTCAGACAATACTTGACTTGCAACTGAAGATCTGCCAAAAGAAGTGCTGTGTTCCTGAAAGGACTCAACTGGACTGCTGGTCTGAAAGGCCTGCTATTCTGTTTGTTGCCCTGCAATCTGCTGCTGTCTGACGACTCTGCTGAACGAGAGTTGGACTCTGCCTTCACTCCAAGTGATCTCCTTGGGCATGTTGGCTTGTCTCCAGTTGTTTGAGACTCGGGGATATCAAAGTTTCTACCCCGGGTCCTGTGCATGGCGCACTAGAAGTGGCCCAGATATTTACAAATGGATTTTGACTAACCCTGGGCTAAGTACTTCGTTACGTCCATGGAGTGGGCATAGTGTTGTCTACTTCGCCCTTTGCGAAGTAGGCGTAGCAGGCAACACTACGCCCACTCCGTGGGCGTAGCGAAGTTGCCCGCCACCGCCTTCCTCACGCCCTCCCTAAATACTTAAATTAACTTTTAAAAATGAATAAAAAGCACTTACCTTGTCCGCTGCGCCCCCGGGGCTCCCTTTTGTAATTGCGCCGCCGTCTCGGATACTAATGCGCATGCGCGGGTGGCAAAGGATCTGGAGGGAATCCTGGCATAGGGATTCCCCATGCTGCTGGAGTGGTAGCAGGAGCCCACCCCGCATGCTTGTGTCTTACTTTGTCCAGCATGAGCCAACTCCACATGCTAGTGTCTTATTTTGTCCAGCGGGAGCCCACCCCGCAAGCTGGTGCCTTACTTTGTCCAGCGGGAGCCCACCCTGCAATTACTTGTATCTTGAGGAGCCGGAGCCCACCCCGCATGCTGGGCTTTCTGGGTGCTGGTGTGAGTCCCATACCACAGAGACTTCTCTCCGTGGGGCAGGCCTACCGAGGCACATTGTTGGTGCTTTTCCCCCGAGATGGAGTGGGAGACCGGCAGTGAATAAAGAGGAGTTCCGATGAGAAGGGCAGAGAGGGGCGGTATTGGCACTCCCTGGGGGTACTAGGAATGGCCGTGCTCATTTCTCTTTGGGGGCACGTTGTATTGAAGCCCCACAGTGGTGCCGAGCTGAGGGCACAGCTACACCGTGAGAACGCGGGCAGTTGCCACGTTGGGCAATTTTGTGTTGAGAGTCCCAGAGTGGGGTTCCCCAGGCACTGTGGTGCCAGGCCTAATTCGCACAGCTGCACCATGAGAGAGCAGGCAGCTGCAGGGGGCATTTTCTTTTGGTGAGAAGGAAGGGGGTTTGACGCACCCCACGCCCCTGTGCACTGCGCACCTTGGCTTTGCTGCTTTTGCCGCCACAGGGCTACTTGAAAGGACCTGATATTCTGGACAGAGGGCATTTTGAGCCCCAAAGGAAGGCCATTTGGCCTGGGGTCCTGGTTGGTACCTGGGTGTACTAGGAGGGCGCAAGGCCCTAATGGATTGCCTTATGGGTTCATGCCTAATGTTATTGCCTAATGTGATGTTGCATAATGTATTTATGCTGATGCCTAATGTCATGCTATGATATTTTAGGATGGTGCCTCATGCACTAAGTACTGTGTCTTACCAGTAGTTACTGGGCTTAGTCCATCCTTATCCACCTTGTCCCGTTGAGTGAAATGTGCTGTGCTGTGGTTTCCGCTTATTAGTCCGCTCACTGTCCTCTCCCTTCTTCACTGCAGGGTCATTCAACCTGGGGTGTATCCTCCTCCTGCACCAAGTTCAAGGGTGCCTCCTTGCGTGACATTTGTAATGTGGCCACTTGGGCCTCTCCCCATACGTTTGTTTCTCATTACCGTCTTCAGTTGGGGATGGTGGCCTTGGCTGCTTTTGGCTCTCATGTTTTGTCTGCAGTACATGATGTTTAAGTTGTACTGCTTTCATTTGATTAAATCAACCTGTTTTGCTTCAATTTATGGCCATCACCGTGTTCTTGGGTATGGGCTCATTGATCAGGAATTGGATGGGGTAATTCTTGGTTACTCACCGGTAATATTCATTACTCCGAGTCCTGGTCTTTCCGTCCCATTCCTGAGCCCTTCCCTCCCTCCCTGGGTTGTTTTTGTGGGGTGTTTGTTTTTTTGTTTTCTGGGTTTCTTTGGTATTCTCAGGAAGTTGAGTGACGCACTCCCCCCCATATGCGCGCCTGATTGGTGGCGCCATATTGGGGGAAATGCTAAAAAGTTCTGCTAGGTTTAGGGTTCTGGGGAGCAGACTAGCTGCTAACTGATTAGGAATTGGACGGGAAGATCAGGACTCGGAGTAATGAATATTACCGGCATTTTCCACAGTACATTGTAAATTGCAAGCAGCTGTTACAATGCTGCATTTCTCTTCTTCGGCCCCATTTTCTAATCTTATTCTCTAATTATATTTAACAAAAGCAATCGCTTACTTGCTATCTTTTTTAATATTAATTTAAGAACCTTTACACATTAATAAATTAGCCTGTGCTTTTTTCCCCTGGCTAGTGTGTGGCTCTCCATTGTGCCCTGTGTTGCTCTCCCTCGCTTATGTGCACACCCAAGTGCTTCTCTCCCAGTGCCCCTATTCTACTTGTGGTGTGCTTTCCTTCCTGACCCAACCCTTCCTCTATTGCAGCCCCAAAGTCCTATTTTCTAAAAAAATAAAAATAAACTTAACACCAATTGCTTGCCCGGTATTTTTTGTATTATTAATTTAAGGATCTTTTCGGATTGGTAAATTAAATTAGAATTTGCAATGCAATATGGCTCGTGTGTGTAACAGTTAGAGTTGCTGGCGTTAAAAATTACGTTTTTTAAATTCGTTTTTTTATTGGCAGTAGAGTAATTATATTTGCATTGCTTTATTGCCATTGGTATAAAAAAGCACAAGTAAAAAACACAGTGATTTTATTTTCAACGACAGTATCTCTAACTTAAACAAATGCGAGAGCAATTGCATTGCAAATGCTTGTCTTTATATTGTGACTCGGCGTCCCTAATGTGTTGGAAATAACCCTTTTTACTGCTTCAGTATTACTATTTTTGAAGATTTGTTTACATTTGCATATGATCCGCATCACTTTGATTGTTCCTGCTTACACGTGAACTACTGTTACTTTAGTTAAAACATGTTGGTGTTCTTGTGCCTTTAGCATCACTCATATTTTCATATCTATGTTTATGAGTCCTCTGTTTAGGATTGCTCCTGCTATGATGTTGATTGTTGATTTAAATAAAAGTGCTCTGTTGGATTTGTTCCAAATTACTAATCGATGAGGAAATGTTTGCTCATGTGAAGGTTAACTGGGAGAATTGGAAACTTTGCAAAGGGTGAATGAAAACTGTGAACTTCACAAAATATTGTCCTTCGAAACAAAAATGTGTTTGCCTACAGAAAAGTGCAATTCAAAATTGGTACCAACACGGCTCTCTGCATAAGCGAGGCTGATAATACTTCAATTATTTTTTGGCAGCGATTGCCTTGGCTGTTTCCTGACAGAGGAGGTCGTTATCATTCAGTGGAATCTCCTGCAGTGCTGCCACTGCCTCCTCTTAGATTACATTTTTATGTTCAATGGACCATTACAAAAATACATTTTAGGATTGTTAATCATCAAATGTTTGTATGTTGAACATAGAGGGCTTTTGTTGCAAAGAAAAGAATGCTTGCACTGCTGAACGTTATGGTGAATTAAGTATGGAGGAATTTATGCCTTCCTGTCTTCTCTCCTACAAACCACTTCCGATAAGCAAGAGACGTTCAGGGTCCATGGGTGACAATGATTAATGAGTGTCTTTTTCAAAAAAAGAAATGGGGTCTTTTCTTTCACATTAGAAATACGATCATGGTATTGCTTGGGCCCCATTAATCGGTTTCTGGGTTGTGGTAATTCCTCACTTACATATCTATGCTTTGAATTGTCAAATCGGATTTTCCTATGGTTCGTCATTTTCATTTATGGACCCAAATATGTCACAGAACAAGAACAAATGTAATCAGATTCTAGGAGTAAAAGAAAGTCAGATGGCTTAGTGAAAAAGTTTGTTCTAGCATAACATTGATAACACCTAGACTCGTAGCACTCACCCACCCCTCCCCATTGATTAGTGACATGACTACAGATGGTAGAAGAGTGAGGCCTACATATCAATTTCTATCTCTCCCTCCCATTTTTTTTTGTACCTTAGTGATAAAGTTTTCGTAGCAGTGCTCTGTGTGTGTGAGACACCCTGGTCGCAAATGCCAATTCAGCAGGGCTGATTTAGCAATTGATCCTTCTAATGTTGATCAAATGTGTGCTATTAAGCCCAGCAATAGTAGCAGCAGTAATAGCAATATTTATTCGCAAAACTTTGCAAGTGGTGATATGATGACTGGTAATAATGATCTTATACATAAAAAAGCATATACTTTTCAGACTTAGGGTGCCAGGAGGGAGTAGAGACCTGGGTTTTCCCCCATAGAATAGGTAACAGTGACAACTATTCGGGCCCATTTGTCAGCCAAAATCACGGGGTCGGAATTCATATCATACCACCACTTATCAATTATTAAGTGGGTGGTCCTATAATATGGCATAATATCAGCATTACGTTAGGGTTATTCTACCCCCCCCTGATTTTAAAGAAAGTATCTCAGCATAGAATTGAGTAATATAGAGATGTAATTCGGAATTGTAAATAGGGAATTTTGGAGTTGATATAATAGTCCCAGTAGTCCTTAAATATGACTGCTCTGCCCAGTAACGATACAGGAAGCAGGAACCAGAGCTCAATAACACTGCGTAGTCTATCTATGTGTGATTGGACATTCCTGTGCCATGTGATTGTCCGGTCAATGGCTATAAACACCTGCAGATCCTTAACTCCCTCTCTGACCACCTGCAAATTCTTGGCCCATAGCAGATCTTGCTGCAGCGTGCTCACTGTATTTGCCCATTCTATGTACTGTGGATTTGGTGTTGTTAATTGTAAGGTTTGTAAACTCAATTAAACTCTTGAGGATCTGTAGTGCTCTTAGGCCAGAGATATTGTGGTTTTGCAGAAACACAAGGTCATAATCTGCATGTTGGCAACCTATACCGCTAACTCAAAACCGCCAGATGAGACAATCTAGTCATACGGATTTTGCTAGTGGTTTGATCGTGATTGCAAAAAGCAGGGCTCTAAGGGCAATGCAAACTCCCTCTCATTCCCCCACCAATGGAAAAGGAATCTAACAACTCGCTGCCCACCCTGACCCATGCTCCTAAGTTGATTTACAGTGACTGGATGTAACCATGGTATCAGTGTTATATATGAATCTTCTGCAGGAATACAAAGAGATACTTCCATGCCACCATATCTAATATTTTTGTTAAGTTGGTCATGAGAAGTGTAAGTCATGCCGCCAATCTCTCGGCCAGGGCAGGTGTACTGTAAAGGTAATAATTACTTACTTATTGCCGATTATGTCCAGGACAAGTAAGGTAGCAACGAAGGACCTCCAATTATGTCTGTCTTGGGCAAGTTTCTGCACCATGCCCCAGCAGTGGCTTAGGGTCTTTATTTCTGTTCCCACATTTTGGCTCCAGGGGTTCTTTGGACTGCATCTCTTCCATTTGCCTTCTGGGGTCCAGTGGAGAGATGTTCTTGTGATGGAGTCTTGTACTCTTCTGATGGTGTGTCTTACTCATCCCAATTTATTTCATATAATGATGGTATCAATTATCTCTTGCATCTGATGAGCATGTCCTGGTTGGAGATGATTCGCAGCCAGAAAATTAGCAATATTCTTCCCAGGTTACTGGCACGGAATGCTGACAATTTGATCATGTAGCTTTTTGTCAGCCGCCAGCATTCTCATCCAAACAAGAGTCTGGACAAAACTGAGCTCTGGTAACGCCTCAACTTGGTGTTGATCCCAGGATTTTAGTCAGCATTGACAGATGGCTGATTCCACATCAGTTGTTACAGTAGGATAATGCCCCCTTCTTTGGAATCTTTATGATGATGTCTTGATTCCAGACATCTGTGTCTTTCATTTCCTCCCAAATTAATGTAACCAATCGCTGAAGGATCTTGACTGATGTTTCAGGGTCCGCCTTGAACATTTCTGCATTCAGGTTGTCTTGGCCAGGATTTGTTCCATTCTTAAGAGATTTGATGGTAGTGATGATTTCTTTTTTCTGTAGTGGCGCAGTTTTCACATCTAAGTCAATCTGCGCTTCTTAGATGCCCATTTCACTTGTTGGTTCTGGTCTGTTAAACATTTTGTTTGAAGAACTAGGCCCAGCATGCTTCCTGCTTTTCTCTGTTGTAAGTAGTCTGCCTTGTTTGTCCATGATGTGGGTGTTGTATTTTGCACGGGATTTACCACTGGCTAGCTTTGTGATTTTGAAGACCTTTCTCATTCTCCGTCACTGGCTGCCTCCTGCTTGACGGGTAAAGTTATCCCTGTATGCCTGCTTGTATGTTCTTGTCATCCTTTTGACGGCTCTGTTTTCATTAGTGTACTGTTTGTACTTTTCATGCAGTGTCTCAGATTTGGTCTCCATGAGTTTCTTTTTTGCTACCATTTGTCTTGTCTTATCCATTCTTTCCTCTTCCTTGTCTTGCTTCTCAGGCATGTTTTATTGTTCTTCGTATGTATTGATGAAGCCTGTTTCAATATCTTGTTGACCACATCTGCAGCTGGCTCACACCGATCTTCTGTGTCTGCCAGGAGCTGTAACCTGTTTCCTATTTGAAAGACGAATGCCTTCTACGTCTTGTCATTGTGCTACACTGCAGTGCTGTTGTCCTGACACCTGATATTTTGCATTCTCCTTTTCTGAGCTTCAGCTTCACCAGAGCAGTCACTAGATGCTGATCACTTTCGATGTCCAATTCCAGCCTAACTCTGGCATCTTGCAGTGAGTGTATCCAGGTGCTGCTGATCATCAGACGGTCAATCTGGTTTCTGTCTCTGCCATTTGGTGACCAGCAGGTTAGTTTGTGAATATTATGGTTAAGCAAGAGAGTCCCTCCTGTGAACAGATTATTTGTGACACAAAATTCCAGCAGTCTTTTTTCACGCCGTTCTTGTTACACAAACGTCCTTTTCCATAGCTCTGTCATGGTTTGTGTTGTAATTTCCCACTTTAGCATTCAAGTCCCCTATCACAATTTTCAAGGTCATGGTTTGGCTTGGTTTCCGGCTCATCATGCATCTTGCATCTGGTGGTAGAATAGTTCCTTCGTCTGCACCATTTTTTAGAGAACAGTACTGAATAATGGTGGTTTTGATGTGTCTGCCTTTTAACTTGGCTGCCTTGATGCTGCTGTTGACTTGTTTCCACTCAACGAGGCACGAGGAACAAGGAAGAGGTGAGGGGCAGCGGCGAGGGCTACTGGCGCTGGAATCTGGGGCTCACAGGTCCATCACCGGCACCGGCGGCAGGCCAGCCCAGCACCATGTGACTCTGGGCAGTATGTAGAGCATCATCTCTGAGGGTACTTGGGCAGATTAACTGCATCATACATAGTCTGTAAATTACAGAATCCAATTCTGCTCTTGCACTTGGGACTCAGAAATTCTGTCATCCTGTCAGTAGTTTATTTTCGGCTTTGACTACTGTCAATCATGCATGTCTCATGCAGAGAATCTATCTGGAAGTCCCTCCTGCCCAGAACATTTATAGGTTCCCTTAACAAATGCTTTTTTTGAGACAAGGTTGGTGGCATTTGGTGCAACACCCAGCCTTGAGGACAGGTGGAGCACTCTTTGCCTGGTATCCACCCAGGTCACGTAGACATGCAAGCTCCTCAACCACTTCAAGTTGGCGATGCTCTGGGGACCATTGTGAGGGTGTCTGATATTTCTGGTGGACCATCAGTGTACAAACCTGCATTAGTCTGAATGAACCAATGATTAAGTGACTTTTTTAAGTCTATTTGCAAGAGCTTTAGTCAGAATGTTAACCTCACAAATAAGCAGAGATATTTCTTGATAAGACAAACATCTCGTTGGGGATTTGTTTAAAATCCCCAACGGAATTTTTTATACATGTTTTTAAACTATTTATTGTAATATGTATTCTGTTTGGAGACCAATGGTCTAATAAACATACTTTTACTACTACTACTACTACACTCCTATTTCGACCAACTGTAAGTAAGGTTGTGATTCTTTGATAGGTATAGTGTCTTCAAACAATTGGTAAACAGTTTTAGAGGAAATATGTTTAAAGAATACAACTGGGAAGCCTTGTGAGCCAGGGGGCTTTCCCACATTGCAATTGGCTCATAACAGTGGACAATTAGTAATCTGTGAGTTCCTCATTTAGAGAATCTACTTCCACATCAGAAAGACGCCTCACCAGGAGGTCTCTCATAAAATTCTCTATTTCTGCAGGAGGTCTCCTTTCCCTGTTTGCATATAGCTCTGTGTAATAAGATGCAAATATACGTGTTATATCATGATTGCCATTGAGTTGGTTCCCTACTTTATGCTCGACTACCAGTTACGCCATATGACGCTATCTAGTTTGGTTACAGAAGAGCCAATGAAGCATGTTGACTAAGTATACTTTTCTATAAGTGTTTGTAGAGATGCAATATTGTCAAGGGTACCTCAATACTTCCAAAATCCAGCCTGCTCAACAGGAATGATGTTATTTCCAAATGCCCATTCTCGGAGATAAAATAAAATGCTTTTGGCAAATAATTTGCCTGTCGCATCCAGACGGGCAATTATCCTATAACTGTCGGGCAAAGTTTTCAGTCCTTTTTTATACAGGGGAATGATAATGCTTCCCTTCCAAGAACATGTATTATCACCCGACAGATAGCAATGGCTAAATAAAGGGTACAGAAAGGTGGCCCATAAAGAAACCTCTTGCTTAATAAGAGCTATCAGAAATTCATCACACCCCAGAAGATCTTGCACCTTTAATCAATTGAACTCCTTACCAGAAGTAGGGCCATAAAGTACTAAATAATTTGCATCAACACTTAAAACAGGCAAAGCTCTACTACATGAGTTACAGGCATATAACTTGAAAATATACTGGATTGAATCATTATCAGATATAGGGATTACTTGGTCAGTGACTATAAAGTCACAGTATTGTGCTATTAGAGTCCAAACATTTCTTGAATTATTAGGGGAAGCAGCTTCCCTCAAATTGACCCACTTCCTATCCTTTTCCTTTCTGAAATCTGCTACTTTCTATATAGTGCTATTGTGCTTAAGGTGATATATTTTCCCTGTCATGGAAATGTAAATTATTTAAATTGCTTCCTAACAAGGACATTTATTTCCAGATTTAGCTTTTTTTCAGCCCAGGAAGTCCTACTAGGTGATTTAGAACCTTTCCCTCTAGCTCTCCTCCCATAAGCAAGGAAATGGGTCAACTGCCTTTCATACAAAGGGATGGGGTCATTTGAGGATGCATCAGGGGGCCTAGATTTGCTACTTTAGACATTAGTCCAAGGCCTTTATGTTGCTGCAAGACCAAACATAACGCTCATTCAATTTAATACAGACCACTTTATCCTACTTGGAATTCCAAGATTCAAGAATCTTAAACTCTACAGACAAATAAAGGATACCATTATCACTTACATTTGTCAACATGATCTTTAGGTGTGAACAGGCACTAAACATTTGACATGAAACCACCATAAAATCAATTAAAGATTGACAACGAGGAGAACAGAAAGTATAGGAACGAGGAGAATCTTCAGGGAATCTGCCATTCAAAAATTCAAATGAATACAATCCTAGATTTTCAAGCAATAGTAAACCCTGTCTATTATAGTTTTTAATGGGAGCACTGCTTCAGGTATAGATCGTGCTTCATCCATTTCAGTGCTACAGAAGGACATACATGCTGAATTTGATACCTTGGCATTAAAATCACCTACCATAAGTACCAAAGGACATTCCTCTGACTGACTAAAATTACGGACAAATGAAAATATAGAATTCACTAAGTTGTCCTGCAGCTTTCCTGGAGGAATACACAAGTTTGCTAGCAAAAAAGATAACAACCCTCCTCTCTCATTAGAAACTGCCAACGTTAAATGGAGGCATGGATTAGACAGATAAAAAAATCATTTTTTGATTCCAATTGATATTATTTTTTAACAGAATAGCAATACCTCCACTATTGTGGCCTTTTGTGGAAGGTTTCGCTGCACAAGAAAAACCAAATTAATTCTCATATGTAAAATCAGTACAGATCCACGTTTCCTTCAAAGGAATAAAGTGCATTACCAAATGTAATTTTGAATAAGATTGACCTAGGCCCACCATATTCCAGAAATACTAAATTACCCCGGGAGTTACCTCTGCAGCAATTGAATACTTTACATTGTTGCTTTCACTGTTCAGTGTGCCTGCTACTTTAATACAATTGGACTCTTCATCAGGTTCAACAAAGAAAACATCAACCAGCAAATAATCTCCATTCTCCAGGATCAGCATTACAATAATCTTGAAGCTAAATGTTACTCTCAAGCTGGACAAAGTGGCAGAAGAATGTATGTAGACATTATAAATATCTTTACTCAAAACCAATCTCGGGGGCTCACTTTCCAGTAAAGAATGTAGAATGAACTGTCTATTCAAAGGACTCAATATGAAATCAAACAAAATTACAAAATCCAACATATTAAAAGGTGGAACTATTTCAGGACCATTCGGACCATCTATCAAATCATTAGACTTTGTCTCAGATATATACTGACAATTATGTGAAGAAGGAAAAAATCGGTGAGCATCTACATTACGTGGTTTGTCAGGTCTGAATTCTTGCCATAAAGGTATAATTCCAAGATAAGAAACAGTTGGCACCATCTCCTAAGGGATGCCCAAAGAGTCTACTTCAACCCCTGTACACCCATTATTCCCTAACCCTCTTTTAAGATCACCATTTGGGCAGACAGTATCCTTAAAAATTATGAATCATAGATATGTTGCACATTATGGGTAACCTGCACTGTTTTTTGACATGTTGTAATTAAACCATGCTCTTCCACCTCATTAGGCAACGTCATAGGAATGGAATTTTCTAGTACCCTAGGCATTCACCTTGGAGGCAAAGGAACATAATCGGACAATGTAATATTTGTGGCGGAAAAAGAAGACAGAGAATCAGCAGAAAGACTTGCTAATTTGAATTCTTTATGCTTACGTTTCCCAATGTGTTGTTTCTTTTTCCTCTTTCCTTTGGGCTTGTTTGTCCCAGCTGTCTTAGAAGTCCATAATATGAACCCCCCCCTCCCACACCACGACTGCTCCCTTAAGTTAACAAGAATGGACCTGTGGTACCCCTAGGTCCTTCATTCTCAAACTAGGAAAAATAGCACTGTCTAAAGACGTTTTGGAGTTCAAGGATACCATATACATCAAGACCCATGAGACATCCATTGGGAGTGTTTTTGCTCCAAGCCTGGCAGGACTATGCATGGCAGCCTTTGAGCAGGAACACATTTTCATCCAAGGAGCAACTTGGAGAGACCGGATAAAACTCTGGTGCAGATTCATTGATGATGCCCTATTGATCTGGAAGGTGGATGAGACATCTATCCCTGGATGTTTACAATGGCTAAACAGTCATAACTCAAAATACATTTCAATTTAGCCACCACACAGACCTCCTTAGCCTTCTTGGATCTTGTGATTATAGTGAGGCAAGGTAGGTTAACAACACAGGTGTACCATAAACCAACGGACAGAAATAGGTTGCTGTCCTTTTGGAGTTTCCACCCTGGATACCTAAGGGAGAAGCTACTGATGGGACAGTTCCTTCGACTCGGGAGGAATTGCTCAGAGGTACGAGATTACAAGAAGGAACTAAACGACTCTATTACAGATTACAGGAAAGGGACTACCCCAAAAAAGTGATAAGAAGGGCTCAAAAGCAAGCATTAAATTGCAACAGGGACACCCTCTTGGAGAGTATGGAAAAACCTCAGGTGACCTTCAATACAGCATCAAATGGGGTGAAACGGATTATAACAGGTCCAGAGCCATGAGAAGACCCTCAATGATGACAATCCGGGGCACCTGCTCAGTAGACTGTAGGTACCATATAAGGGGAACAATATAACCTAGCTAAACATGAATGTAGTCAGAGCAGCAGGGTCCTGGGAAACTTACTGCATTTGCATGTTTTTTTTTATAGCTATCCCCATTTTAATATCAGGACAGCCCCCAAATTGGTACAACACCCATGTGATAGGGTGTGGTTCTGTGAGTACACACATATACAACCGGATTTGAGCCAGCCATTCAGCTTCAGAAATGATTTGGAACAAAGGAGAGAGATATTCCTGTAAGAATTGGTAGATTGGCAGCAAAGACATGTACAAGCTATATATAGCCTGCCTGCTAATCGGATAAACAACTTTACATAGAGGGGATAGACTTTTTGATAATTTGTCCTGTGGAAAAACATTTGTTTTTGCAAGCAGAGAGAGAGGGTGTGATTGATGTACCTCTGACAAATGGTCCTGTGATATGGACCGTTTTGTATTCAAGCACTTTTCACTCTTAAAATTCAGGATGAGAGGCGCCCATGAGATGAGTGCAGTCCTAGACACTAAGATGTGTTTTATATCACATGACTGGGACCCAGGTCATGTGATACTGAGGGCATGCATATGAGAAGAGCCATGAAGTAGAACCAGCACCTACATGGTGTCCAGAGAGGCTCATGGAAGTGGTGTCTCCTCCTTGATGAAGTATGGAGATTGGAGGTAGACCTAAGGTGGGAAGTACATACTCCTGCGACGCAACGTCCCATGTTTTTTACTTTTACTCTTCTGTGTTTGTTTGTCTCTGACCCCCCCCTACCCCATTGTGGCACCCGCTTCTGATTGCTGAGGGAGTCTACGGAGCGCGCCCACACGATGAAACGAGTGGCCTGATGCACCGAAATTGCGTGATCCAACTAGCCTTACAAAATGGTGCCAAAACCGAGATCTGACGACTTCTAGACCCCTCAAGATGGACGTGTTGCCATTCGAATAACAGCGCCTCTTTTCCCTTGAATTTTAAACTGCTCCCTTCCTTAGCCTGGAGCTCCACCTTGTGGCCTGTTTTTATCAATGCTCCCACCTTGAAAATCTGTGCTGATTGATGACCCGATGTTTTTGATCCTGAACCTAGCGATCCTCTCCCTCTATAGCTCTGACGGGATTGAGTGTTTGCTTTGCTAGGGTTATTTCAACATTGCCTTAATATAACTCCCTCCAAGCGTAGCTGTGCTGTAATTGTTTGCTTCGCTGGACTGTATCAATCACCCCCCCCCCTTTTTCTCTTGCTACTATTGCCTAGCCTCGTTTGCCCTTTCTATCCCGGCTACCCTCTTTCCTACTTGCTTATCTTATTTACCTTGTCCTTTTGTTGTTTACCATCTAGTACCTCTGTTTATTGTACATTGAGATCCCTGGTCTATGCTTCATATATTGATTTGGAATTGTATTCTCTCTTTTTGCTTAGGTCTATGTTTTTTACTTTGTTCACAAGCAATTATGTAAAGCAGTATTGCTGATTGTTTACGGCAGGCCCTACAAAATTGTTTGACTAATCTAATGCACGTCCGATAACTTTTGCCTTCTACCTCTCAACTACTGTCTCTCCCTCTACCTCCTAACTCCATCTGACTACAGCTTCCTTCGTACCTATTTACATGACTCATATTCTCATGTCTCTGGCCCCTTTCTCTCATATCATCTTGTGACCATATTCCCTCTCTTTTTTCTTCTCCTCTGCCGAATACTCCCCTTACCCTTTCCCAACACTTCATCCTTCCACTCCTCCCTTTCCACATCTCTCCCTCCACTGCTTCAACACACTGCCTTCCCTTGACTACTCACGTGACTATCTGATTTACCTCTCTTTCTTTGCCCAACACGCCTCCTCTCAATTTCCCTTCCCCCACCCAGGACTTTTCTCTATCTAAACATGGTCCCAACAATACAGCCCCCAGGCAGAAGATACGTGCCTCTGTTCAAACCTTATGCACCTCATGCAACCTTCCCCCCTCTCCGCTCCTACTCTCTCTAGCTTCTGTCCTCTGTCCTCAGCCCTCACATGCCCTCGCCCTTTGTCCCCACCCTGTTTTTCTGTAAACCTTAGACAGACTTCCTTTCGTCTCTATGGTTTTCTCTTCCCTTATCCTCACTCCCTCTCCTCCCCTACCCCCCCACTATTGTCTCTCGCCTTTCACTCTTCCCCTAGTTGTAATGCTGATTGTTTTATTTAACGTTTACTTGTTGATTTTCTTCTAGTATATTGTTAAACCACATTGCTGCACTTCCTGTCGTCTCTCCTATTGTCTCCTACCGCATCCTCCCTCTATTTATGTCTCTCCCTCCCCCTCTCTCAATGTTTTTGAGACTGAACTATTTTGTCTGATTCCCGATGGAGCTACTTGGTTTAGCTATAGGGGAGATGGGCCTTGGATTCCCTCCTTGGTCGTCACCTACCCAGTCGGTCTTTAGGCAGACTTCTTTTCGTCTCTCCTTATTGTCTCTTCCCTAGCTCCTATCCTCTTTCCCCTGAATCTCTCCCCTTGCATGCTACTCTGCCTACCCCCTGTCCTTTGTGCCCTTTGACTAAGCACTCCTTCTCCCCTTGTTGGGGAAAGATCCAATACTTATACTCTGGAGTCTCCGCGAACCCGCTGAGTGAGTCCACTGCACCAAGGGAGCCACTCACACTTGAGGTATGGTATGGCAACCCTTGCCAAAGCACTACCTCTCCCCTTTTTGTGGAAGGATCCAGTATGTAGGCCTTGGAGTCTCAGAGACCTCTCTGAGAGAGTCCACTGCGTAAAAGGAGCCTCTCGCAATAGAGATAGGGAAGGGCTACCACTTCCCCTGGGATCAAAGCTGACTGGACTTTGGACGTTGCCTTGACTTGTCTACCGGTTTGTGTCCCCGTCACCCTTCCCCTCTTCTCCCCATGCTGTGACTCTCACCCTCCCCTCACCTCCTCTTTCCCACCTTCATTATCTGACTATTTCCCCTACTCCAACCCCCCTGAATCTCTCACCTTGCCTTCTTTTCCCCTTACGTATTTGTGCTGATTGTTTATCTCGACCTTACAAGTAACTATGTTGCAATGCTCTAATAACTGCGTAACCTTTGTAACGATGTAACCTGTAACTATGATCTGATGCTCATGTAAAGCGCTCTGATACCTCCGGGTCTAGCCAGCGCTATATAAAACTTTTAAAATAAATAAATACAATGAATAAAATAAAATAAGATACCTCTGCCACAGGGTTTTGTTGTTGTACAGCCAACACAACAAGATGATGGAGATCAATCAATCAATCATGACATTTGTATAGCGCACTAGTCACCCGGGGGTCTCAAGGCGCTGGGGTAGGGGGGCCGTCACTGCTCGAAAAGCCATGTCTTGAGTTGCTTCCTGAAGGAGAGATGGTCCTGGGTTAGCCGGAGGTGGATGGGGAGGGAGTTCCATGCCTTGGCTGCCAGGTAGGAGAATGATCTTCCACCGGCGGTGGCTCGGCGGATGCGTGGAACGGCGGTGAGGGCGTGGCTGGTCGACCGTAGCTGCGGGTGGGCGTGTAGAAGGTCAGGCGGTCGTTGAGGTACTTGGGGCCCAGGTTGTGGAGAGCCTTGTGTGCGTGGGTGAGGAGTCTGAACGTGATCTTCTTGCTGACGGGAAGCCAGTGGAGGTCTCTCAGGTGGCCGGAGATGTGGCTGTGTCGGGGGATGTCCAGGACAAGCCGTGCGGAGGCGTTCTGGATACGTTGAAGTCTTTTCTGAAGTTTGGCCATGGTTTTGGCGTAGAGGGCGTTCCCGTAGTCCAGTCGGCTGGTGACGAGTGCCTGGGTGACCGTCTTCCTGGTTTCAGTGGGGATCCAACGGAAGATTTTTCGGAGCATGCGCAGGGTGTTGAAGCATGATGACGATACGGCGTTGACTTGTCTGGTCATCGAGAGGGAGGAGTCCAGGATGAAGCCCAGCGCATCAAGAAAGGGACCCACATCTGGGCATACCCTTAGCCACTTAGAACAAACACAACAAGAAGATGGACGGAGTACTGAAACATTTCAACCACTCACCCCCAGTCAAGAGATGTGCCTTTAATCCATTGTTCTTTTGCTCAGCATACCACCCCATTTTGTACCAAGCCATATGCAAATCAGTCTTGAGAGTGTTCCTCATGGGAGCAGTCCAGCCTGAACTGCCAAACTGAACTGGGTCCTCCCTAGACCAGTAACAAGCACCCTAGGACCGGTTTCAGAGTATTACCCTTTATCGGCCAGGCTAGCTTGAATGCACTGGTATAGAAGGGGGGTTCTACCCGAGATATCCACATGGGACCTGGGTGCTAAGTAGTATATGAAAGAAGGGTCCCAGTAGAGATTGATACATTTGCTTGAATTTATTTGCAAAAATTAATTAAAACAGGCAATGTCAATTAATCACAGTGCATGAGCTATCTTATTTAGTAAGTAAAAGTGCCCCAGAAAGGGAAGGGAAGTGGGATAGCGTGATGCTGTGAAAGGGGAATAGTGAGGGAATAGAGTTGGTGACAAATCATCTATTGCAGAATTATTTCAAAATGCAATAAGGTTTCGTGGCTTCAGGTTTCTGAGCCCAAACATATGGGGATTATCATATATCCCAAAGCAATTGAATTGTTTCTGTTGACAACGAAATATTCAAAATCATAGGGGAAAGCCAACAAAAACAAAAGATGAGAGTAGCCGTCGACGTTTCGACCCCACGCTACACTTGTAGGCGTGATTGTGACCTTACATCGGGGTCTTCATCAGGACAGGGTAGTCGGCAAAAGGGCACTACAATATCTGGAAATGAAAAGTGTAGATATAACTTACTGACAATCAATGTCAAGTTACCGTAGTGAGCGGTAAACACATGACTGAAACTATTACCATGGTTAACTACATGAAAACCTATTATAAAACATGTTAGGACTGTGCAGTTGAGAACCTTAGTACAGAGAAATCAATCAACATTTAAATATGCATTTCAAATCATTCCATATGAACCACAACTGGTATCTAATTTGTGAAACATCAGTGTATACAGACTCACACCAACACAATGCCCTGACTCAACCAGGAAGAACCAAAATCGTAAGTGGGAATTATTAAATCCATGGGGGTCCTAAGATTCCCAGAAAGTTGGACCTTTTGGATATGGATGGTGATATGTATTTGAATGAGGTCTATTCGAGAGTTATAAATAGGCCTATTTATAACTCTCGAATAGACCTCATTCTCAACTCTCCAACTCTGCGGCTCATGGCCTGCCAAGACCGTCCACAACACATGGCACACCAGAGTAGAAGTTTGGCATAGTTTTCTGCAGGCTCCAAAGGTTCAGAATGTAATATTCCTACTGGGATCTGATGTTCCCTGCTCCCTATTACCTTCTAACCCCTGGCTTCACAATGCGCAAGCCCAATTCCACTGTGGGTGTGATGAGAGCACGAGAAGCTGTGGGGGGGGGGGGGGGTGTAGATGGCTGTGGATTTAAAGGCTGGAATGCTGCGAGGTCAAGTGTCCAAATGTACATAGGGCTGGAAGGAAGAAGAACCACAAAAGTGGAGATCAAGGACCTGACTGTAGACAATAGCTGGAGACAATGCTGGACAAGAGGCTAGGGGGATGGGAGTTGGTTATGTGCTCGGCATTTACGCGCTTTCTCTAACCTCGATAAAAGGCAACAATGTGGAAGTGCAATGCAGTCTAGGTGCTCCCTGTGACACCCTACTTCGGCGCTCACATTGCTGGACTTCCAGCAGTCCTCTGGCATCCTTGCCTCATCTCACATGGATCACAGCTTTTCACGTCCGATGCACACATGCATGCACACAGGAAACACTAGGACTAGGTATGGCATACATCCAAAGAGAAGGTTAATGAAGCAAACCCTGATTACAGTGTTATGAAGTCTTGCCAATCACAAGAGTGTGTAATCTAATTAATCAAAGATACACATGTATATGCACAATGTGGTTTATGACAGGAGATTAATCCAAAATTCCATCAGGAAAAGATGACCAAATCACGTTGCCCGTCAATATAGTTTCCTTTATTCCTTGTTCTTTTCAAGCTTAAATTCAGACGTAAACCGCAGCCAACATGTGTTTCGTCTGTACACAATATGCACTAAGACTTAATCATGAAAAGTTAAAGCATCCGTAAAGAATGTGTTATTGACCTGGATTTTTTACGATGGATATATGGTCGGCCTCTCTCACCTGGACGCCACATTGGTCTCTGTTCGGGTTGCGTTTTAACTTCTACTACCTCATCGTGGGGGACAGTTGGATTACCTTTTCTACTTGTATACTCCTTTTATTGAGAGGTGATATTGGAGCCTTTTATACGTGGAAGTGCCGACGGGTCACATACATTTTTGCAGCTCCATTCAATCTAGGAGCTCCTACCGTCTAGTGTTAATATTTTTGGACTTTATTACTCAGACTGTCTACCACCTTTTGTGTGGACTGGTTACCGTCACATTCTTTAACCTTCTCTTTGGATATTTGCAACAGTAGGTTGTTTTCAACCTGCTACTTACACTCCTCGGTAGTGAGTGACATTGGTTTACAGAGCACCCCAGCTGTACATACAGCAAATATATACCTAACACGCCCCTGATTTTGGTTGTTCTATACTTAGCCTTGTTTATGATGTGCGGTTTTTCCCTTCTAGGGAACACTACTACCAGCTCACCCTTAGGTATGGCATACATTTTAAAATATTGTTTTCTTCCCACACTGCTCCCATTCTCTTCCCTAATTTTTTATCTATCTTTTGGTGTTCTTCAGTGACCCTTACTTTTATGCACCCCACATAGTCATTGGGTTGTATAAATATGAGGTGATAAATCCTGTTGAGAGTAGTTTATAGCCATTTTGGGTAAACTTCCCATCTCAAATCCTCTTGCCCAGCAAAGGCCACTACAAGGATTTTTTACATCCTTAGCATAGTGTATTTTGGCCAGCAGCCCATTTGATGACTATGTGCAAACCAACACCCCCAACAGGTTGGAAAGCTAGGGGTACGTAATATCACTTTACGTTAGCACCAACCTTGTTTTCAACAATCCAAGTAAGAATGCATTAGAATGATTTTAAGTGCTAGCATTGAAAGATGCAAGTAATATCATTCCTGTCTCATTTGGATCTACAGTCAGAATATTTGTGGCTATGCTCCTTAAGAGGTTGTGTAGTTCCCTCAACCTACGTTTAGCTGTGGCTATTATGAGGCACTGTTTTCATCAAGTAAAAAATTCCCAAAAATATTTCCATTCTTACTGAAGAAATAATTACTCATTGAAGCTAACTGATTTCATAAAGAGTGGCATTAGGTTCTTCTCCTATTGTATCATGCACAGGCTGCTGGTTGTGAGGTGGATTGCGAACAGTGCTTTCAAATTTCAAAGCCATTCCTTTCTTATCACCAGGTTTACTCAGTGTACATCAATCAAGCAGCAGCCCGCAGCAGCAATATGCAAGGAAAGGTTGCCATGCCTTCTCAGAATGTGATGTAGATAGGGTGATTAACTACTTCCAGGTCATCATGGACACTATTTTCAGTCATGGACTTTTGTATGACAGGTTATTGTTGCATTATAACTATAGATTATGACTATGTTATAAAATTATATATAATGCAAAATGTGGAAGGAGAATCGCCAAATGGTAAAAGTGAACATTATTTCTGTCACATAAGTAAGCTTTGTAGAACAAAACACTACAACTTCATTGGCACAAGATAAACTTACAGTACATCATGTTACTGTCCCCTGCATGCTTTTGCATGGTTTATGTCCTGCCCTGAATTACCCAAAAAACAAGTCTGGTATTTCTGAACTGTTTTCGCCGTGCTGTACATGACCAATATGCATCCGTGTGTATGTTCACTGCAGTTATTGTTTGGGAGCTGAAGCGGGGTCTGTGGTTCAGATATGCATACCTCCCATAGTGGGTGTAACTAACCTCAGCTGACCAAATTGCCCTAGACCAACAGTGGTGACTGCGTTGACTCGCTGGCAGTGGAACTCCACTTTTTTCTGCTACCACTGGAGGGCATGTGACCTTTTGCCACTGCCTGTGTAAATTAATTGTTAATGTGTTAGCAACTGGATTCTTTGTGGCATTCTGTGTGCCTAGTCTCCATATATATTTGTGGCAATGTATGACCATACCAAGATGTTCTAAACTGTATGTGTCATGGATAAATGTGGGCACCGTGAAATCAATTTTTGGATCCCTACTGAATAGAGGATGTACAAACAGGAGGACTGGGGTAGGTTGCCAAAAGAACAATCATAATTGCTAGCATTCCTAACATTTCTGTGTTTAGGCTGGCTTTAGGGTGTGGGAGAGTAATATCTGAAAAGGAGATGTGGATAAATCATTTCGCGGAGATTGTATCGTTCTGACTTCTAAGATCTCCAGATTTGGTAAATACCTTATAGGATAGAATGGAGAACTGCTTTGAAGGTGTGAGGGGGATGTCTGTTCAGCCCTTAGGGTTTTACTATCAGCCTCCTAGAGCCAGTAGATATATCGAAGACAAGGGCAGACTTGTAGGGCAAATACAGCCTCCCCCTCTCCAATCCTGGTTTCATTCTAACCGCTTTGAGGCACTAAGTAATCCTGCAGAAATAGATTGACTTACCCCAGCTCAAAATAATATTGGGGATACACTTGTCCCTGTTGATGTCCCAGAGATTGATATTGAGGCATTCGAATCATGACCACAGAGAAGCTATATGGTCGGGCTCAAATATTGAGTTAGATGATCCAACTTTTAATGAAAGTGTTGATGAGGCATGCAGGGCACAGTGTTATTGATCTTGTCTACGGAGTACACTAATGTACAGCCTTTTAGGTGTATATCTTGGAACATCGCAGGTATTTCTGCTAAATTAACATATGAGGTTTGGCTACAATATGTGAAGTCTTTTGATATTATTTGTCTCCAGGAGACTTAAAGCCGGGTTGACTTTACTTTAGATGGATACCGCTCATTAAATACACATGCGCAAATCCATCAGCTGCAGGGAGAGCCAAGTGAGGTCTAGTGACGTTTAGTTAGCTCATATACGAATCAGTTAAGATGGAGAGTATAATAGATTCCCATTGGTACCAGCTCATATTAATTTTTAATCTAAATGATACTATAATTTAAATAATTAATTGTTATTACAACATCTTCGACCCAAATAATACTGAGGTTATTAACCCCTTCGCTGCGGGGGTAAATCCCCCACTGTGCTGTGGGGGAGGGGGGCAAGCACAGCGCCCGCATGCTCATTACGAGCTGAGCTCTTCATGAGGCACGGCGCTTCAGTGCTCATGACGAGCTCAGCTCGTCACAGGTGCATTGGCTCCGTGGAACATTCAGCACAGCAGGGGAATTATCCCCGCGTGTGAGCGTTCCACGGGTCATGACGAGCTGAGCTCGTCATGAGCGCCGTGGCTCATGACGAGCTCAGCTCGTCATGAGCATTCAAGAGGTTAATAAACTTAAAGAGGAGATCAATAATGTTGCCGCAAAATTCCAAACTCTGTGTATAATATGGGCGGGAGATTTTACTTGTATCATTTGCCCATTGACCTCACATAAAGTATGTGGGGTAGCTGATACAGAAAATCATTCTGCCCCGCAGTTTACGCATACACCGTAGGGTGATGCACTGAATACTATCATACTGGTTAATGATCTCTGTATGGCAAGCACCCTGGTTAATAATCCCTCAGTACAGTTTAAAACCTATCAGAGGAGAGCCAGTGTGAGCACAATTGATTTTATACTAATGACTAGCTGTACCCTGTCACGTGTTGATGTGGCTCAGTCTGGTTAAATGGAAGAGAAAGAAAAGAGTAAGCGCACATTTCTAATATGTTTAATTTCACAATGCTTGTGGGCACACAATATGTTTTTGGGACTATTGTCACTGTGTGTATATATAAACACGCGCTAATGTTGCAAAGTGAACCAACTCCTCCCCCTCCCTCCACCTACTTCCTGGTCTGCCATCCTGACACCAACTGTCCATCCAAATATATGTAGACTATTGTCTCTATGCGTCCTTTCTTAATGTTACAAAGTGAACCAGCTCCTCCCCCCTCCCTCCACCTACTTCCCGGTCTGCCATCCTGACACCAACTGTCCATCCTAATATATGTAGACTATTGTCTCTATGCTTCCCTTGTAGTTGTTGCACAGCAACCAAATCGAAAGGGTCTGTTCGGCCTTTCGATTAAAAACACACGCGCATTGGACACGCGTGTATTTGAATCCAACGTTGTGCATAAATAAACATGCGCTAATGTTGCAAAGTGAACCAACTCCTCCCCCCTCCCTCCACCCACATCCCAGTCTGCCATCCTGAACCAACTGTCCACCCTAATATATGTAGACTATTGTCTCCATGCCTCCTTTCCTAATGTTGCAAAGTGAACCAACTCCTCCACCTGCCCCCACCCACTTCCCGGTCTGCCATCCTGACACCAACTGTCCATCCTTATATATGTAGACTATTGTCTCTATGAGTCCCATGTAGTTTTTGCGCAGCAACCAAATCGATAGGGTCTGTTTGGCCTTTCAATTAAAAACACGCGCGTATTGGACACATGCGTATTCAAATCCCACGTTGTGTATATATAAGCACGTGCTTAATCGAATCCAACGTTGTGTCAATATTTCAAATCAATCGGTGAAGAACTTTCGGAGATTTAAGAACAAAGGAAAATTGACATTTTTATTTATATAGATTAGTAAATATACATGGTTGGCTGATAGTTTCGCAGTTGAACCAAACCCTGTAAGTAACCATAATCCTCTGATTCTCTCTATGAATGTTACAGCACAGAAAGCTATTGGGGATGCGTGTCCTATAAAATATAATCATAATCAAGGAGTGCGGCTTAAATGGAATCTAGTAGACTCAAAGCAATTTGAGGAGGCCATTGTTAAAGAAAATGTAGGTAAATTAATGACTTGCCTGTCGACTCCCCCCGACATAGTAATACAGTCCTTTGAATTTATCTGTGCCGATGTGGCTAAAAAACTAAATAAGTCAATTAGGAAATGGGATACCCCTGAAATTAGGTGGTTTAATGCAGAGTGTTCCAGGGTGCAAAGAAATCTTAGGAAATCTCTGCAAGTAGTCCCCGGAAATAAGGCTGAGATAAAAATAGCAAGGCAGTCTTATAAACAAGCTATTAACAGAAGGAAAAATTAAGTAAGAAGTATAGCATTGTAGGACTTGGAGAAAGTTATTTCCCTCAAGGACTCAAAGAGCTTCTGGGAGATTATAAATCATCAGCTCTTCTTTAATGATACAAGGGCCATTGATTCGACCAGAACAGGCGAGGCTTTGGAAGCCCATTTCTTAAAAATATTTAATCCACGGGGAATAACTATACAAGAGCGAAGGGATGAGACAGTTATTTATTTCCGTCGATGAGGTGGAAGATGCAATACATAAGGGTATATCTCTGAAAGCGCATGGTCCAGATGGGGTACCCTTAGATTTGATCAAAAGTAATCTTCACCTTTGGGCACCTTTGCAGTCGAACATTTTTAAGGAGGCAATACTTGGTCGCATCCCATCTTCATGGAAGGAAGCAGTTGTGGTACCTATTTTTAAAAAAAGTAAATAGGAATGATCCCACATGTTTCTGGCCAATTTCCGTAATAGATGCCACGTTTAAGGGTATGGGGAGGGTGATTCTAGCACGTTTGGAGTCAAGGGCTAATGCTTCCGGATTAATAGCCGATACCCAGTATGGTTTTAGAAAGGGAATGGGCTCAAATGAACAGTGTCCTAATCTGTCCCTAATTATGGGCAAGTACATGAAGGCCAGGGGGGTCTCGATTCACCTGGCATTCATGGACCTGTCCAGCGCATTTGACACTGTTTGTAGGGGAAAGCTATGGACAATGATGGGGGAAATAGGCTTTGAAGAGCCCCTTATTACCATATTACGCAGGCTACATGAATCCACCACTGTGTTTGTGCGCTTTGGACCAGGAGATGAGAAGAACAGGGCCATTGCCTCCATGGAAGGGGTGTGCCAGGGTTCTATCCTGGACCCCTTCCTATTTCTTGTATATACTAATGGTCTAGAGTCATTCTTGACTAAACAGCAACTGGATTTTCCAAGAGTAGGAGGTAGTCCGGTCTCTCTGTTGTCCTATGCCGATGATATGGTATTGATGACCCTGACGAGCAATAGTTTACAAAAGGCCCTGACCGCCTTCACTGATTTTATGTTAGGACTGGACCTCAAAGTAAATTTTGGTAAATCATTTATTATGGTTTGTGGTGCGGAAAAAAACTAAGACTAGGAAGTTCATTGTGAATGGAAAAATCATTGGGAAGGTGCCCAATTGTAACTATTTAGGTAATGTTTTTAACAACAAATTGAGTTGTGATGAGCTAATTATGACAAGGGCCCAACAGACCAGTAGAATAACAGAGGAATTGTTTCGTTTTCCATGTAAATTGGGAAGAAACCGGTTTCAGAAATGATAATTTTATTTAAATCCAAATGTTTATCTGTAGCTACTTTTGGGCCGAGTATTGGGTTATCATAAGAGTTATCAGATTCAGGTTTTAGAGAACACATTTAAAAATGTTTTTTCATGATTCCGAGTAACCCTGGGCGTTGGACTTCGTTAAGCTGCCGGAGCGTGTGTAGTTTGCGCAACTACGTGCTATGCGTACTGCATGTAGCACAGTTCAAAAACACGTAGCGGGCATTTTTTTCTTGCTCGCGGTCCTCAACGTCAAGTCGGCATCTGCGAGCAAGCAAAATAACATCCCGACGAGACTTTTTCCTCGTTCTCAATCAGCAACATCAAGTTGCCGATCGTGAGCGTGGAAAATAAACCTCCCTGCGAGATTCTCAATGCAGGGAGGTCAGGTTTCTCATTAAGAGTTGTCGCATATGCTCGCAACCGCTTGCGATGAGAAACTACCTGACCGCATTGAGAAAGCTTCCTCTCAAGCGGCAGAAAACAACTGCTTGCACTGTGCAAGATGTGGTTTGCAATGATTGCACAGTGTGGACAAGCATCCAGCACTACTCAATCAGTTACGAACAGCATTTTCCCTACCGCACTACGCAGTTTGCGCAGCTAAGCATAGGTTGCGTACTGTGAAGTCCACTTTGCGTAGCTACGCGTAGTGCTACCACGTGGACTACGCCCAGGGTTAATTCTGAGCAGTACTTCAGCCTCATTTTGTCACTCAGAGGTGGGCTTGGAATACGTGAAAAATAGGATAAATATTGCACCTCTTATGGGTGAAAATCTGGTCTTCAGAGACTTTGACATTCACTAGGAGTATCCTTAAAGATTGTATGAACCTGGATAATGCAAAGTCACTCCCTTGGCTGCGTTATGTTAGGGATACTTGTTGTAAGGTTGGCCTAGAGGAATGTTATATTAACCCAGATACTATTGAGTCTATTATGAAAATGATTAGAAAAAATGCGTACCGCACTGAATTAAGGAGGTCTGACCAGGGCAGGGGAACGTTAGATGATGGGGCATTAGGTTCCTAGCAATTTTATTTGTCTTTTACTTCGCATGTACAATCGCGTTTTCTGTTGACCAGATTTCGATTGGGAACACTGCATATTTTAGTGGCCTATTCTAAACAGGCTGACTGGTGTGAGAGACTAGTCCCCTGTCCTTGTAATAATCTGGCCAAACAGAGTACAATGCATTTTATGTTGTTCTGTTACCTGTACAAATACCCTAAACCTATATTGAACGTTATTTAGCCCTGCTCTTATCAAGAGGGCTATGCCTATTTAAGGGCACAGTCTACGACTGTAATTTCTAGTGCAGTACTTAGTTTTATTAGGAACTGCATTTATAATCAGGAAACATTATGAAGTGTGAAAATAAATCTAATTTAGTTCATTTTAAGAAGAATTTTCTATTTAGTCAATTGTACAAACTGAGGTAGGGATAGCTATGATGATTTTAAAATCGATTAATTTTGCTTGTTTATTAAGATCTACGGAAGGGAATATGTGCACATTTTGTAATTGTTTTTAGAAGTTGTAAACTTTTATGATTCTAATGAATCGAATAAAGTTATTTGAAGGAACGACATGGATAACCTTTTTCCTTGTCCTGCTCTTTTGATTCATTCAGATTATACCACCATCAGTTTGATAGGTGATGTGTTAGGATTAAAAACAATCATCTCACCAGGGATGAAGGGATAACCTTTTGCAATTCCCTGCTCTTTTGACCCGCATGAGGAGCAGCAGTCAAAGCGCCAACAAATGTGAAGTGTGAAGGCCCCTTTTTTGTGACCGTGTTTTTGGTCTCTCTAACCAGGAGTTTCCCAGCCTCACTCATCCTTTATGCAGACCAAAGAAAATAGACTGTGTTTGTAGAATCAACAAACCATCTGAGAAAATAAGGCATCAGTTTGGGACTATAATCCCAGCTCAGGGCTTGAGTACGATCTTAGGTGTTATGTAACACACTTGATAAATAACAATACCATCGGGTAAAATAGTTATCAGGTGTAATAAATAACACCTATTATGAGTTTGTGGGGAATAACATTCAGATTTTGGTGTGTAATGCACCAAAATTCACATGGTACAGTAAATACAGAATCCTTTTCCTCTATTAAGTTTTGGCAGGTAGGACCCATCTGAAATTTAATGAAGGATGAGTTATTTAACACATCCAATAATCATCAGATATATTAAATACCTTCAAATACTTAATTTGCACCCTTGAGTAACAGGGTTTATGCATGGGTCAGAGTTAACTGACTCATTTGTAATCAGGCCCTCAGTATTTCTCGCAAACTGGTGACAGGCAGCATGCCACTGGGTCCTGGAAACATCTGCAATCCAGAGAAGGTGCTGCTGACAGCCACATTCCCAACCAGGTGAAGATACACCCCTGGGAGGTGTGCAGTGTTCTGTTGAGGGACCGAGGATCTTGCTTCGATGAGGTGTCTGCTTTGGTGCTCAGAGAGGGTGGCACTGGAGAATGCCCAGAGTAGAATCATGCAGGACCTAACTGGTTGAGGGGTTACCCAGAGAAGAGAACTTATCAATAAATCATTACTGACTGAAGTTCCTGGATGAGGATCAGCACTACAAGAGGCTGTGGTGAACCTTTACACTGTCCCCATGATATGCCTGTCTATTGCCCCCCAAGATGGGCCTGGAGGTTACCGTGGCCCTTGCCTGGGAAAAACTATGGGGTTACCGCTGCTGCCTAATCTCTTCAGCATGGCACCCTGCTGCTCTGTGGCCCCTTCATATACCAAAGGGACTCCCATTGTTCGTTGAATCTTTCTGCACCACCTTGAACTGAATCCCAACAGCTGGTTACCCGGCAGTGTGTTGATTCTCGGTCAGAGCTTGCAAGAGTGTCTTGTGAACTTTGACACCACCTCAGTGACAGCGACTCCTGGGTATCGTGGAGGAAGGGGTCTGGGAATGTGTAGTGCTCCATCAGACTGCCACCTTACATACACTGAAGACTCCGGGGTGGGATCTCCATTTCTTTGACCGCGTACTGCTGTGGATGATCTTTGCTGCTCCCAGGCATGATTGCAACCACTAAGTAATATGCAGAGAGATCTAGGATGATCCCATGTCTAGCAGACAAGTCAATGCAACCAAGCTGCTACAACCCATTCTGTCCTACCTGGACTAATGGCACCAGTGCAGTGATCCCATGGTAACATAGCCAGTGAGGATCAAAGACATTGGGCACACTTGGGCAATATTGTCATCAAAGCACTGCAGGCACAACAGTGGGCACTCAAACTTTTAGACTGGCCACAACAACAAAAGCTAAATTACTCCATCACTCTGAGCATAGCCCATCTACTTGTTGTAGTTGATTATAGTGGTCCCAAATTGCTGTCCGCATATTTGAGTAGTATTGTGATTTGCATAGATTATAGTAGGTTTCTTACCTAAGATAAAGCAGTGGTTCAAAGGTTCAAAATAAGCTTTATTCGATATTCAGCAAAGAAATATCATATAAGCGTAAAGTATACATAAACAAATTTTTAAAAAGACATTTGAATTAATCAACCATAAAATCACAGGACAAGGTTACATAATTATTATTAAAACTCAAGTTATATCAATATCTTTTTCTAATGTGCAGTTGACAAGGATAACTTAAAAAAAAGGAAAATAAATTAGGCCATTTAATCAGTCTTGTGCAGAATGAAAGCGCATGGTACACCGGGACCCCCTTTCAACGGATTTTATAGTTCAACACTCTGGGGCCAGGATAAAAGTCAAACAAGTCACAGATACAAATAGGGCCATCTCCTGTTTTGGGCTGAGAAGATCTTAAGTAGGGGACAATGTTCCTATGTTTGAATTTAATTAAAATCAGATCTCCTGGACAGTTTTTGGGCAACGTACCCAACCATCCTACCCTCCTGACGCTTACAATTCCGCCATCTAGGTCAGGTGACAGCGGTCTATTGTTATTGAGCCAGAAGATGGCTTTGTTCAGAAGGTCCTGATTTGTTTCAAATTTGCCTTGTCTCAGCTCTGGCACCCCAGAGAGAACAGTCACATAGGGAGCGGCTTCAGGGGGTAGGTTGATTCGATGCCTTCTTTCATGAGGAGTCCTAGGTGCTATTAAGGAGTTAGAAGTAATATGACATCTTTTTGGGATGGGTTTGCTAATAGAGGGATCAATTGATGGTGCTTTTCTGTGTTCTGTAGACTTAGGTTTCTCATGGTTAGTGGAAGGCGTATAAGCAGTGTTTACACTTGATGGATTAATCCTTTGTACTATTTTTTCCACGCTGGACAACCTTTCTCCCAGGTCCTGAATTTTTGTGACCAGGGGTGATAGGGCCGCGTTCAGCAATCGTTCAATGTGGGCCAATAGGGTGGATTCGAAGGGGGAAGCGAAATCATTTGATATGGACCCCACCTTCTGTGGCGTAAAAACAGTTGAAATAGCGGGGGGTGATGAGGGGCTACAGGACATTTGGTCAACATTAGCAGGAATCTCCTCAATGTTCATTTTGGTGATTAGAGCCTGGGGCAGCGTGTTAGCTTGGGTGGGAATCATTACAGGCAATAAAGGTAGTTCCTGGGGAGTGCGGTTAATAAGGTCAATATTCATGCCAGATGTGGGTGGAGTTGATATGATAGGGGCGTAGTTTGTGCCACCCAAGGCATTCAGGTCCTCCCAGAAAGACATATTTTTAGGACTACAAGAGCTCCAAAAAAGAAACAGGAAGGGTCAGGGACAAATGACAATTGGAAGCAAAAGGGTTAGATGTTTTCTGTACCTGCTTCTATGATGGAGCCAAGTGTGGTGGCCCGTCCCGTCCTCCTTGTGCCTCTGAGGGCCACAGAGGGCCCGCCCTTTGCCCGGGCTTAGCCCGGCGCCGTCCCGCGCGCGTCCCGCGGGGCGGGAGGTGTTCCGCGTTCTTGAGGCGCCTCCAGGCGCAGCAGGAGCGTCACGAGCGTGCCAGGTGCCGGGGCTGCTGGGAACTGTGGTTCCTGGCGCTCGGTTTGGCCAGGAGCGTCCCAGGAATCGTGTCGCGTTGGCCGTTTCCCTCACGGCTGGGCAGGCGAAGGGTCCTTCCTGGCAGCTCCCCCCACGGCTCCCTACCGCCACAGGTAAGTTTGCAGAACTGCCCCCAGGCGCGCTCGGTGCTCCGCGTTCTTGAGGCGCCTCCAGGCGCAGCGGGAGCGTCACGAGCGCGCCAGGTGCCGGGGCTGCTGGGAACTGTTGTTCCTGGCGCTCGGTTTGGCCAGGAGCGTCCCAGGAATCGTGTCGCGTTGGCCGTTTCCCTCACGGCTGGGCAGGCGAAGGGTCCTTCCTGGCAGCTCCCCCCACGGCTCCCTACCGCCACAGGTAAGTTTGCAGAACTGCCCCCAGACGCGCTCGGTGCTCCGCGTTCTTGAGGCGCCTCCAGGCGCAGCGGGAGCGTCACGAGCGCGCCAGGTGCCGGGGCTGCTGGGAACTGTGGTTCCTGGCGCTCGGTTTGGCCAGGAGCGTCCCAGGAATCGTGTCGCATTGGCCGTTTCCCTCACGGCTGGGCAGGTGAAGGGTCCTTCCTGGCAGCTCCCCCCACGGCTCCCTACCGCCACAGGTAAGTTTGCAGAACTGCCCCCAGGCGCGCTCGGTGCTCCGCGTTCTTGAGGCGCCTCCAGGCGCAGCGGGAGCGTCACGAGCGCGCCAGGTGCCGGGGCTGCTGGGAACTGTGGTTCCTGGCGCTCGGTTTGGCCAGGAGCGTCCCAGGAATCGTGTCGCGTTGGCCGTTTCCCTCACGGCTGGGCAGGCGAAGGGTCCTTCCTGGCAGCTCCCCCCACGGCTCCCTACCGCCACAGGTAAGTTTGCAGAACTGCAGATAAAGCAGTGACTGCATAATCGATTTCTTGAGAGATATCTTGTATGTTACTGAGCTCCGAGTCTATAACCCACACCCTTCCCCGACGAAGCCTTGGACTGTTCGACCTGCCACCCTGTGAGTCGAGTGCTGCAGTGGTGTACTTGGTGCGCACTAGAATAGAGACCCAGTAACCCCTGATTGTCCTTGGGGTCTGCACACTGGTTCTAGAAAGGACATTTAGAGACATGTGATAGTTGGAAAACTATTGAACTGGGGTGACAATGGTGTATGACACCACACTCACTGATAACCCTAGTGCCTTAGGTGCTGTAAGCAAGTATATTGTACATGTGGGAGCTAAGCCTTGTGAGATCCCCTGCTACTCAAACAGAAAAAAAATTGTTTCTATGGCTGAAGTGCATGGCACAAATGTGTCAGAACTACACCTAGTGGAAATAGTAACTCAAAATAACAAGGTAGTACAACAGTCAGTAAAAGTTTAAGTATAGAAAATGTTATCATTTATTCAAGTGAGGGCGCTCTTCAATCCATCATAGTGTTCACCAGAATTGAATGAGCAATCTTACTAACAGCTAAAGCCAGGGATCTTTATACAGATTGCACTAGAGAAACTATCTTTTTACGTCTACATCTGATGCTGAGCTGCACATGAAATAATGAGAGATATATTGTGGGAATTTTACATTTTTCAATGCAGAATATTATTCTTTGCACATAGGTCTGGAGCAGCGTAATTCAGACTCTGCGCTTATGTGTCACAGAGGTGGAATCAAATAAATGCATCTGTGTGCCTTATTCTTATTAAAGTGTGTGAAACATTTTACACTTACACTTAAAGGTATATCTGCATATGTGAACATGTAGCGACAGATGTACGACAATTTTATTTAGAGGCACGCAATTTGCGACACATTGCAACTCACAAATTGCGAGGCGTTAAATGAAATGTACAGCAGTGTGTTTAACACTGGTTGTAATTTCCAATGGGGTCGCAAATTGTGAGGCTCATTAAAATTAATGAGCCTCTCGCAATTTACGAGCCCATTGGGAAGGCCACCCCTCCCAGGGATGGTGGCCTGCTGGGCTCAGCAGACCACAATGTCTGGGACTGCTTTTAAATAAAGCAGTTTTTTTTTCAAATTCAGCCCGTTTTCCTTAAAGGAAAACGGGTTGCATCTAAAGCAAAAAATGAAACATTTTCACTTCATTTTCGTTTCATTTTGTAAGGGCAGGGAGTGGTCCCTGGGACCATTGCCTGCTCTTAAAAAATAATTTCACATGCATTTGCAAAGTGGAAGGGCTCCCCTGCGGACTCCTTCCCATTTGCGAATGCATTACCACTTACTTGAAGGAGGTGGTAATTGCAAGTGTTTTGTGAGCGCAATTACGGTTGCAAAACATTTGTACATGGTTTTGAGACTCACAAAACCTATTTAGCGAGTCGTAAAAAATGTTGACACGCTAAATAGGTTATGTGCATGGCCCTATAGGTTTTTGCATGTGCCAATGGGTTTACAAACCTGTTTGTGCATGCAAAAACGGGTCTTATAACTGGTCTGTATTCTTTTGTTCACATTTGCAGTTCATCTGAAGTTAAGGATGTGCATGATGAACCATGTGATCACAGTGCACTTTAGATGCTCATTCAAGTTAGCCTGATTATAAGCCTTAGGTGAAAAGTATTTTGCTTGCTCGCATGTTTTCCCTTTTTTTCAGGTTTATTATTTTGTTAGCTAATCAATGGCTCATTGTCTGTATTAGACAGCTAACAGTAAGCCTTGGGAAAGATTTTACATTGAACGTGGAGTAACAATTGTCGAAAGAAACTTTCTGTGCAGAATGTACCAGGAGAACATGTTGTTCAAGGCTGAGAAGGCCAGCCTCAGTTCAATGCATTGGGAATTTTGAGAAATGTTTCACATACAATTGAGTAGTATTCTGATTGGTTGCTGGTGTTGTCAACAAAGATAATTAATGTTTGAATCTCCTTTTTAATATTAGTGCTTTCATCGTTAAGATTTAGAGTTGCTGGAGTGAGGTGTTAGGAGAGATTTACCTTAGACTTGGAGAGGTACAGATCTCTCAGCTTGTCCTATTCCTGGGAGTATGAGGCTTTTTGCTAAACACTTCTTTCCTTTTATTTTTTACTTGAGTCTGATGATGCTAACACATTCTGATTCTATGCTCCCAAATCAGATCTCATTAACAGCTGATCTATATTTGACCCATGTTAGAGTAGAGAAGGGCAGTTTCTTTATGTTCACTTTTATATATTATTAGATGATTGTAGCTGTCACAATTCTGTATCTCGTTCTGTGGTATCTCAATCGAATGAGATATTTTACTTTGCATTTTGTACTAATGTACGTACTAAAACTGCATATGGTTTGCTTATTGACAGGAATAACTGGTAATCCAAATAAAACCTGGTCCTTATTGTGGAGCGACATGGACTTCACAAGGAAATTATATTGCTGATGTGTTCTTCCTTTCAATGGTTCATGTCATCTGCAAAGGTAACAAGATATGATTGTAAATCATATCGTGTTATCCCACCATGAATAATAATGATACAAAAACCATTACCTTACCAGAACATTTGATTTATCCACACACCTAGGAACTAATCCACAACAGGACTTTGTCCTGCCACTTAAGTGACCTACAGAAATGATGGTGTGCACTATGCTCAGACCATGAACAACTCCTCAGGCCATCAGAAGGACTTGCCTGTATTAAATATGTCTATGCACATCCCAGAACCTTCAACGTACAGAATCTTACCATAATCTTTGCAACATTTACAAAAACCAATGCGGGCGCAATTGGCGACTTGGCCACCAAATGCTCCACATCAAACTCTCCATCATTCTTCCAGTGAACTCAATCAAAAATGTTCATCAAATAATGTCAGTTAAAACACTGTAAAACACCTTCTAACAGAACAGAAATATAGAACAAATGTCAGCCAACACTCAATCCAAAACTCACACCATTCATGAATCACCAAGGCACTAGCTTATTCTGAACTCTGTACAGCTGCCAATAGGTAAATTCAGAAACTGACTAGCTATAACTTACCAACAATGCAGTAATGCTGCCAAAGTATCCAGCCACCTAAACATAGGCTCAGCCAACAACCTGAAAGACTTAACACTTGGTACATGAAATTCAGTCTAGGATGACGCAGTTTAAACTCAAGCTAAAGTTGCAGATTACAAAATGCCTTTTATTTTACGTATCTACCTAAAAGTAACCGAAGCCTCAAAAAGCAGTACCTAAAAATGTTAGGTTTTCCATAAATTTCATTGACATTCTCACTGAAGCCAAAACTACAGGCATCATTTTCAGATCATAAACACAGTAGTTTAGTCGCAGTGCATGTCATATATAAACTGTTGGAAATCTCTCATTACGGGTCCCTAGACTATTTCACCCGACTCCTCTCAAAGGACTGTTTCATGATGCTGCCAGACTAACTGCAGACTCAGCCAAAATGTAAGCACATCATCCCCAGTCTGAAACACAACACCTTTAGAAGTACAGGGCTTCTCCAAAACAGGCTGCAAAGCATACAAAGCCTGAAGACAATACGCCCCTGGGACTGATTCATAGTGCGTGAAAAGGGTACTCCAATGTAATGCCAACTGATTACCTAGTGCCCGTTCCTCTGTATTGAAGGGTCACCTTTCATACCCAGAGTGGACAAACAAATGACAAGCTTTCAATTTCACTTGAAGTAATACAAGACATGGTGCTAAATTAAAGTCTCCATGACCCTCCAATGACGTGGAAGGAAACTGCCCTGTCAACCCGATCTTTGCATTTTTTTTTCGATGAAGAATATCCTGATTTGGTGGTTCTTACTTGAAAAAACTGAATTGAAAGTGTGCCGTAGGGCTCCATCATGTGGAAAGATTTGTACAGCACAGACGCATTGACAGAAACCACTGTGGAGAAGTGTGGCTCACTGGTTAGAGCAGGCAGACCCTGAAGCAGAGGTCAGACCCGGGACCAGGGTTCAATTCCTGACGCGGCAGGGTCTTGAGCTCAAATGTCCATGGACTTGATAATTCTCGCTGCGGTGCCTGACCTAATCATGGGTTCACACTCTGGAACTCTGGGCATTAAGCTTGCTTAATCTCCACAACCCCCCCCCCCCCCCCCCCGCAGCGGGAAGCCTGGCTTTCACCTTGGGGATGCCCTGTAGGGGCTATCTCACAGGGAAAAGCCAGGACAGGTTCCCAAGGCAAGCGTGGAGATACCCCTTCGGGGGGCAATTCAGGCGCTATATAAGAAACATAATAATAATAACTGCAACAATGATTCCTGCCACTGTGAGAGGAGATGATGGAATGGAACTCTCTCCCTTTATGTCAACTTCATCAACTATGAGAAGCCATTCAACAGCGTGTACAGAGACTTTTTGGAAACTCTTTCATAACTATGGTATACCAGATAAACTCCTAAGAATCAGCCAGAACTCTTTTGAAGGAATGACCAGCAAGATGGTCCATTGAGGACAACTCATGAATCCTTCCAAGTTAATAAGTATCTCTACTGTGCATAGTGTACCCTTTCAGATTCGTCTAGGTGGAAGTCTGTTTGCACTGTGCAAATGACTTAATTGTGTTCTTATGAAAAACATCTACTATGATTCATCAAACCCTCTCTTGCCAGTTCTTAAAGAATCCTTGATGGAACGCTGTAGTGAGATCCAGATTGATGTGTACTAGCATATGGTGTGAGGGAAAATTAGTGAGATGACCCTTTGTGGCAATACTGTCCACCTGTTTTTCTGTTTCCACTTTAAACCATTCAATCATTTGTCTTATCTGAGCAACTATATAATAACACTTTTTAAAGTTTATTTGGTCATTTGTTAGGTATTTATTGACTACTTTAAAGACCTGAAGAATCCCCATGTCTACCTGAATGGGCAAGGCCTGGAACAGGTGGGGGACCCTCAGTAGAACACTTATCTTGATAACATTAATTTGTCTGGGGCAACTATTTTTGAAAAGCCTGTACATATGTTTTATTAAGGAGGAGGATATTTCGTTTTATAAAGATCCTCTATGGATGGCATATTTCTAAGCCATAGATACTAGACATGATTGGAGGTCTATCTGAATGAGAACTAATTTTGTAAAGTTATAATATCATTTTTGGACAGAGATAGGTTTAAAATCTCTGATTTGACCGGGTGAATATTTTTATCCAGCAATTTCTTCAAATTCCTTCCATTGTTTAACCTGGCTCGTCAGAGAACAGTCCGGGTCTTCCAGTGTAAGGACAATATCATAGGCGAAGAGTGCTAATTTCTGTTTCCCTGAACCAAGCTTTAAGCCCTGAATGTCCTAAAACTGTCTAAGATATGAGGATAAAGGTTCAATATTCAGGGCAATTAGAAGGCATTTCATCTTAGACAGTTTTCTTAAATTGTTTAAGTTGTCCTCATGATATTAGTTTATTTATATTTTCATCAACATACACTAAATCGATCTCACCTTTCTACCTTCTTCACCAAATCATTATCATATCACCTTTACTTCTTTAGTCAAATGCCCTTTCTGAAGCTGAAGGCTGTTACAACCTAAATTGTGTATATGCCAATTATTGTATTGATTTTTTGGTTGTGTGTGATACCTTGTATTATAGTTCTTCATGACTGTAAAGAGCTCTGCCATCCTGTCGTGCAGTTCCTACAAATCTGTATAGGATCTGCGTGTTTAGACAACATAAACTAAGGGATTGGTGTCCAGACAGGTTCCAGATATCCCCAAAGGATATGTTAGCCTGTAGACCAGCTAGCTCACAGTTCCACTATAACCCCCAACCTTAACAAGAAGTGAATAGGTTTTGGCAACTATTGAACATGACAAGCCTGGCCCCGCAGGGATTGTGGAAACTGTATAGTACTTTTCGCTCAGTCAATTGTGCTCTCTTTTTCAGATACACAGAATAAACTGTGGGAAGTTTTAAATAAGCATTTTTTGCACCAGAATCATGCTAGTATAACATAAGTATTGCAACAACTATTAGACAGAACCAGATATGTAGAGTTATAAACACCAGCAGAGTAAATAAAAGGTAGAATTCTACCATGGTGCTAAAACAATTAATATATGCCGGCATATAGATACATGGCAATAATGAAAAATTTCCCAGCTAACGTACAGGAAAGTTTCAATTCTATTAAGGAGGCGGAGGCGAGGATTAGTCTCCAGTACTTTTTACATGCATGGTCTTCCATTACCTCAGACGCTTGGGTCTTACAGACTGTCAGAGGTTTTCACATCGAATATGCGGGGCTCCCCAAACAGCAGGTTCTTCCCAAACCCATCAGTTTTACGCCGGACCAGATTTCCCTCATAGACGGGGAGGTGGCGGACCTTCTTTGCAAGGGGGCGATCATACAGACACACTGGCACCCTGGGGGTTTTCTGAGCAACATTTTCCACAGGCTCGTGTCCCTCCAGTGACGGGACCACCAATCCGCCACCAGATTGGCAGAGCCGGGGAGATGTTCCGCCGACAACGAAATCTTGTGGGATAGGCAGTATTCCCAAAGGGAGCGGGCCAGGTCGGACAACGCCTTGGACCTGGTCCCTCCTAGATGATTGATGTAGCGCACGGCCGCCACATTGTCCATCTTCAAGAGGACACAACATCGAAGTTTCTCTTTCGTCCAGCACCGCACCGCGAAGGAGCCTGCCATTAGTTCCAGGCAGTTGATGTGCAGGCCTAGTTCTGCGGACGACCACGCGCCGCCTGTAGAGACAGCGCCGCAACGCGCTCCCCATCCAAGGCCACTTGCATCGGACTCTATTACCAAATCCGGTTGCGACCCGAAGATGGCTCGCCCGTTCCAGGCGTCCATATGATCGATCCACCACCGAAGCTCCGTTCTCGCTTCTTCCGTGAGTGGAACAACTTGTGAATAAGTTAAACCCCTGCGAAGGTGAAGGGCCTTGAGGCGCTGCAGGGCCCGGTAGTGGAGGGGCCCCGGAAAAATCACCTGAATGGACGATGACAGGAGGCCTACCACTCTGGCCAGGTGGCGCAACTGGATCGTGGGACGCGCCAGGGTACGTCTCAGTTCGTGACTGATCTTGGACAGCTTCCGAGAGGGAAGGGACAAGGTAGCTTCCACCGAGTTGATCATAAAGCCCAGAAACTGCATGTTCTGTGCCGGGGTTAGGTCCGATTTGACTGGATTGATAATGAACCCCAAGGACTCCAGTAGGGTCACCGTTCTCTGGAGGTGCGCCAGTAGCGTCCGTGAGCATTGGTGTAGAAGGAGCATATCGTCTAGGTAAATTATTAGACGGATGCCCTCCATGCGCAAGCGCTCCACCACAGGTTTTAGTACCTTGGTGAAGCACCACGGCGCGGACGAAAGTCCGAAAGGAAGGGAGACGAACTCGAAAACCTGGTGGCCCCACCGAAATTGCAGAAAGCGCCGGTGAGGAGCAAAAATGGGAATCGTGAGGTAGGCATCCTTCAGGTCCAAACGGACCATCCAGTCCCCCTCCTGGAGCAGGTATCTTAGAAGATGGATGCCCTCCATCTTGAAATGGCGGTAGACTAGCCAGCCATTGAACTCCTTGAGATTAATCACTGGGCGATAACCGCCGCCCTGCTTCTCCACAAGGAAAATGTTGCTCAGAAAACCCCCAGGGTGCCAGTGTGTCTGTATGATCGCCCTCTTGCAAAGAAGGTCCGCCACCTCCCCGTCTATGAGGGAAATCTGGTCCGGCGTAAAACTGATGGGTTTGGGAAGAACCTGCTGTTTGGGGAGCCCCGCATATTCGATGTGAAAACCTCTGACAGTCTGTAAGACCCAAGCGTCTGAGGTAATGGAAGACCATGCATGTAAAAAGTATTGGAGACTAATCAGAAGCCTCCGCTCCTGACATAGAATCATGAGTACTCCTAAGATATTGAACCCTACCTAGTTGTACCTAAATGCAACTAACATGTATGTAGGTGTATAGCCAAGAATCCTCCTAGGAAAGAGCAGACCCCATTACCTAATGTGGGAGAACATAGGACCCCGACTTGGTCTCGAGCTGGACACTCAGCAAGGAATGTCAGACCATGGAGTGCTGGAGTTTCTGCATGCAGGGACCTCAGAGTCCCATGTCAACATATCAGCATGGACATTTTTCTTCACTGGTTTTCCCAGTGAAGATGTGGTACTTTTATACCCAAAAGGTACCCTCAGGAATTCTACCTAGATGTGTTATGGGACTGTGGGACTGTCGGCCAAGGATGACGATAGTGGTGACTAATGTACAGAGTTATTATGCAGAAGATGGTAATCCTGCTGAGATACTAAGAATCCTCATGCCTAATAAATGAAGTTAGTTTTCTAATACAACCACAAAACATTTATTCGGCATCTAACTAGGTAAAAGTTAAGCAGCAGAACCGTTATGTAGAGCAAGGTCGGACACATGTAGGTAAAAGGTTGTGCAACTACCTAGGCCTATTTTGGGAATATTGGGGCTCATAACAATAACTGCGGTAGAAGCTGTATTTCTGAAATAAATGAATAAAAAATACCATGTATAATAAATAAGATAATAAATAAATAGATAAATACATAGATTAATAAATAACTGTGTTATTTGTTGTCTATTGTTCTAAGATGCATTTTGGTCGGTGTGTTCCTTATTTCAGGATTTAGGAATAGGAACCTTGTTTTCTGGGGATTCAGTGTAGGTTTCAACTATCTCATCTACTATGATATTTGGCTGAGCCTTTGTTGGAGGTGTCTAGCAGAGTCTGTTGAATTTCTCCACAGGTATGATGAAGCAATAGAAGCATATTGATAGAAGGTGGTGCCATGTACTCAATATGATCTTCAAAAGGTTCTAAATGACTTTTAAATTGGATTGGTGTCAGACTAAACAGCTGAAATATGCCAAAAGGGAAGGTTAGTGGCCTTGGTTTTTATCCTTTTCAATTGATCATAGAGTCATTATTTAAACCATTCCAGTAACTTATCCCCAATTACCCTCTTGAATTTATACTATATAGTTCAATAGATTGATCTTTTTAATGAAATTTTGTAGCCGTTCAGTTAGAATGGACTCTAAGCGGTTTCCTACAAAAGAAAAGCCTAAGATCCAAATGTAATATTACTAAAGGAAATGTTGCTAATCAGAGAATGAGCTGTATGACCTTCTTTAGATGGACAAGAGAACTGTATATATAGATTAGACTAAGGGCCTTATCATGAGTTTGGTGGCCAGTGGACTGGCGGTTTGAGGGCGTTGAGACGTAGTGCAAGTTAGGCAGATTGGCTGTGCGAAGACCATGACTGGATCGCCGGCACTGCCAGCACACCACTGAAAGCCAGGGTCACGGTAAGGGGAAGGCAGCTGGTGCCACACCACTCTATGTATTTCAAGCGGCTTCCTGATGTGCTGACCGCGACGGTCAGACCGCCACCTAAAGTTTAGCAGGAATGAAGGATTTGAGGTGAATACTCAAACCTTTACAGTTCTTCACAGCAGATTTTGACGTGCATCCCTTTCTCCAGGAGCATCTTCACCCCGAGTAACAAAACCCTGTCTCCAGCAAAATACAGGTAAGTGCTTTTGGTACCATCTTCCCATCACCGGGACTTCCCACATATGGGTCAGACTCTGGCAATTGGTATGTGGTCATTTTGCACAAATATCATGCATGTGTGTGCATTCAACACATATGCAGTTGGAATGTACACACAGGCATTGATATATATGAAATACATTGCCCACCACTGCAAGACTTCCAGCCCACCTGGAAACGTGTGATGACAGTTGCAGCAGTCTCCTAGTGGTCACGGACATTGTCCTTCGGTGGTTGGATCCCAAAACTCATAATAAGGTCCTATGTGTGTATGTATGTGATATAGGAAGTAGTTGAATGATTTATTTGAGGCAAAAGTCTTTTGAAGAAAGGAAAACACTTCTTGTTGGCAAGTAATTCAACTATGTGTTAGCAATTTACGTGAGGAAGCATGTTTTTATTACAAGTACAAATGAGATTCAAGGTTTCAATATTTTATGAGCATGTCTATCCACAGTTTGACAAACCTGTCCATAGAAACCTGTCTATGATATTTCCTAGGATGGTTGTATTAAAGGCAGGTAAAAAGCCTTAATGGGAATATAGCAGTATTGTAGTGTGATGAGCTTGAAAAAAAGGTTGCTGTTAAGCTTCAAGTTAATCTCTTCAAACAGATCACTGCCTATCCACCACATAGCCACTACTTGGCAAGTTGAGGATTTAATTAGTTTCTATTAGCCGAACATTTGGCAATATCATGTCATGTATCAAATGGGTGTATTTGGTGAGCAACAATTGTCTGTGGCAATAAGATTACAGGAAAAGATCTGCTTTCTAAAATTATAAGGCGGAGGCAAAAGGATGGGTTAAATGCCTGTCCAATGTATTTCCCACACAAATGTATTGTATAGGGCTGGTTTCCAGGTTTGTCCCTCATACTGCAATTGTGATATCCCAGATGGGAATCTGTTAAGCCTGGCACACATTTTTGGGGGCCCCTATTTACTTTTTTTCATCAGAATTAGTCACAGATCAAGACAGAAAGAAAGACAAATAAAACAGAAACATGATGGAGGAGAAGGATAGGGAGGCAGCACAAGAAAACAATACAAAAGAGGGAAAGCAATGAAGAAATAAAGCCTGTAAGAATGAGAAAAAGTAACTTGAATAGAAAATGATAGGTACGAAAGACAGACATGAATTGGAATCAAGACTAGTCTGACTTAGTATCTGGCAACACTAGCAATCAGCTATAGTGCCAAAAGACTACTTAAGTTCTAATTTGGGTATTATTTATTGCTCTGCAGGTGTAGTAAAAGACAGACATAATTGGTGACATAACTGGTGAAACTGGGGCCTCAAACCTCTGGGCCCGGTGCCATTGCATCAGTTGCAGCAATGATATCTATGCCATAGGAGCTGATGGGGAAAATGTATTTACATTTAGGTTTAGGAATACACCAGGGCTGGACAGGCCTTTGTTCCATCTGGCATTTCCCCAGTGGATTGTTGCCCTTGGAGGCTAGCATTAAAACCTAGTGCTGCTCCTTGTGCCTCTGTCACTTTCCAAACCTATCCAAGGTTAACTGCAACAAGAACAGGGAGGTTTTGAAGAGAGAGCGGGAGGGAGGGGACGGAACTGAGAAGGTGCACAGCGGGAGAGGGAGGAGAAAAGGAGAGAAGGAGAAAGGATGGATGGAAAGAGTGACATTAAACAAGGAAACAAAGCTGAAGCGATTTGAGAATTTTTGTCAAGGCTGCTTCCCCAGTCTGAGTCTGAACACATGCTCTTATTGTATACATTCAATTCTTCAGTGAAGGTAACTCGAACATTTCATGTTTGGTGGAAATGGAAAATATATAACTGGTTGACTGCAAAGAAATGAAAGCAAATTTGCCAGTGTTGACAAAACATCTCTTTGCACACAACTCACTCTGGAGAGTTTTAAATCTGAAATTCTTGTACCTCGTTGCCATGGACACAGATATATATTTAATATAGTGTCTAGTACAACGTTTAAAGAAACATTTGTAATCCATTTTTAAGATGTTTTAATGCTGTATATTTATATCCATGAACACAAGGATTTCAACATGGTTCTTGTTGTATGAAAGCATGTTTCCTACCTTTTAGCAGCTAAATAATCTTTAGCAGAGACCTGTCTGCCTCCAAAAATAAATAGACCATCTTTTTGTTGCAGTTTTTTAATAGGGTGGAAATAGAGAAAAATACAAACATCTGTCTTGCACTGACAATCTATAAAACCAAGTAGAATATATGCCTATCTCTGTTTCAAGTAGGTGTACTCTTGAAAGCAAAAGTTCAGCTACCTCACCATTATAAATAAATCCCAGAATAGTTACTGAGCTGAATACATGGCCTACCTCAGCAATGTTTAGCACCTCTAGCTAGTTAGTCTGGCTATATAGAATGCAACTTATAATTGACTATTATAACTCAAACAGATGTACATTACCAAAGATCCTGCATATTGATTGGATGCTAGCTGGTCTATATCTACACAGAAGATTCATAGCTGGTACAGAAAATATGCAAAAACAGTGCAGGCCCTACCGTTACACAAGTGCATCATACCAAATATCGTGAATGGTCCCACGCTCAAGTTTTCATGGCCCCATTGCCTTGAAGGCACAACTATTCAATTTACACCACAACAATTAGGAAAGGAGTGAACACTATATTGTTTTGCTTTCGGCCCAAATTCAGGCAATCCATTGTTAAGAAAAACACTAATGATGAACAAAAAATGAGATTCAGTTGTCAGGAGTCTTAAGAATGCGTCTAGTATCCAACTTTTATAGATTTTTCAAGGCATGACATTTTTCACTCAGCCCAGCAAACGTGTTTCATCCACTATGGAATTCATCAGGGTTGTACTTTCCAAAATTGCTTGACTTTTAAATAGCAAGAGGTATAGCCTCCTGTTTCAGTATCTTTATGGGTAATAAATCCCTTTTTGGGTGGTGTAGTATCCCCTAAATTATCTTCCTCTTTTGTGCTCAGGGCATTAGTCCCCAACACTCGAGCCCTGACGCACAAAGGAGGAAGATGATTAGGGGGACTCATTTGCGGCTCCTGCTATCAATTGGAGCAGAAAAGGATATATGTATTTTTATAGCCTCTAAAAAAATCCCCAAACATTTAAAAAGAGCATTCAAAATCATCATTGTCTACTAAAATGTTATTATTTTAAAACTGAGGAGGTATTTGTGGAGAAGTGTGGCTCAGGGGTTAGAGGCGGCAGATCCGGAAGCTGAGATCGGTCCTGGACCAGGGTTCAATTCCCCGCCTCGGCGGGACTTGGGCTAAAAATTCCACGGACTCGATAATTCTCGCTCCGGTGCCTTCACGACTCACGGGTTCACACTCTGCGACTCTGGGCAATAGCTTGCTTAATCTCCACAACGGCCCCTCGCGGCGGGATTCCTGACTTTCACCTTGTGAATACCCGCTGGGGTTATCACACAGGGGAATATCAGGACGGGTTCCCTAAGCAAGCGCCGGGACACCCACTGCGGGTAGCTGTGCGCTATATAAGCTCAATTACATTAAGATACAGAGAGGATGGCTATCCTGAGTAACCAGATGTTGAAAGAAGGTGGTGGATATAGGTAGGTACCTTTCTTATTAACTATTGTATCCTCTTTCCAATTATCTCATGCCATAAATGACTAAAAGGCCAACTGTTCCCTCACATTTTTAAGGTACCTGGTTCCATATCTACACTGATGCCTCATTGCTTATCTACTTCAGCTGACTTCAAAAGCTTTAAATTCACAAGCTCCTACTACAGAAAAATTATGTTTAGGATTGCCTCATGTTTTTCTTGAATATGGAATGTTAGTACTCTAGTTGTTCATTGGATCTCCATGTTGAAGGTACAATATATTAGTGGATAGTCAACTGACAGACTGATGCTGGTGTTGGAGGAAGCATGCTTCACTCAGCAGGCCGGACTTTATCTTGGTATGAGTGAGGGAGATAGTTGCTAACTTATGGAAAATGTATTCTTATTTAACTTTCTAGACCCTTTATCGAAATTTGTATAATGAAATGAAACCCCTCATTTTGTTAATTTACTGCAGGCAGCTCTAAAGTAAACAATTTAAATTCTACCCCACTTATTCTAACTACATGGTATTCAGAAGTGCATTGCTTTGTCATCGATATGGAAAGTTAGTTGTCTATCAGAACTCTGTGATGAAGCTGCATTTAAATACTGGGGACTCAACTGATAGACCACCACTTCTGTGTGTAGTACTTTGTACTCCGCATGTCACACATTTATCTCACATTGATGAGGAAGATATTAGTCAATTTATTGAAAATTTGAACAAATATTAGCCTCTAGGGCACCATCTGCAATTTTCATTAGAGTGATGACTGTTTATTTTGTCAAATATGGATCATAAAATTCCAGCAAAAAATCAGAATGTTTCATAACTTAAAATCCCCATAGAACTGATCGATTTTCCTAAAATTATTAAAATACCGCCAAGCAAATATTTAGATTGCAAATAAAGTCTGCTATTGTCCTTTCTATATACTCCTTTTTGGGCACTCAACGCCAGCCAATGTAAGTCAATGGGACAAAAATAATGGAACCCTTAACACCAAACAAAATTCAGTATGTAAACCTCAACAACAGAATCTCCAGTGTATATGCTTCTTGTGACTTACCACCTAACTAGTCCCACGAAAAACACACCATACAACATTTGTTTTGCCAAATGCTATGTCCTCTGACTCCACCCAGGCCAATACCTACCTAAGAGTGCCCACCACATTGAGTATCAGTGCTCAATTGTGCCCCCTGGGGCACCACTATGTTTAACCTATATGGGGTTTGCAAGCTAATACTGACCACAGATAATAAATTGTAATAATGTAATTGACTTAGTAGTGATATGTTGCTAACAGTGGACATACTTCATGATATAACATTGTCAAAGTACTAACGTGCTATCCTCTGTGCCCCATGAGTGTAAGTGGATGTAGATACCCCATGCAAATAAGCTACGTTTTGGGATTTTTTTAGAATTTTGATCGTCCATCAGAGCACAAGATCATAAGAAGTTGAACAGAATTACCAAAATCAAGGTAGTCTTTCACATGGTCTTATTTGAGCTAAGCTGCTGCGACGTGTAAGGTCTCAGCAGGGAGTGGCTGACCTCTGGGTGAGTTATACTTTGCTGACCTCTGGGGGAGTCATATCACTTTTATTTCGATTCCTTTGCAAACAAAACGTTCTGCCCCTATATTGCAATAGGGGCCTAAGACTGGGAAAACATGTTGCCAAAATGGATCCTGGGGTAATGCTTTAACACAAGGTGTAGACAATAATTAACGTTTCACATGGTTTGCCCCCCAATTCTTTTCCCTGGAATAGAAAATGTACCCAAGGCCTGGATGTGAAATGCCACCTTAGCACTGGAGCATCTATAATGCCCTAAAAAAAACTCCTGCTTTGGGAGCCAGGTCTTGAAAAATTAAACTTGTGTAAAAGTTTGATGGGTTGCAGTCCTGTTTGAAAGAGCTGTCTGTAAAGCTTTTACTATGTAGACAGGGACCGCTGTGATGGTGGTTCTTGTTAATTTTAGGAGCTGTCCACAGGGTTGATGGACAGTTAAAGATTTGGTGGACAGAGTTTTGTGAGGATGGCGGGGGCAATATCCTCCACTATCCTGACCCAGTACCCTCTGTACGCCAAACTCTAAATCAGCCCCTTTATATTTAATAAAAAATAAATCTACTAGTGAAGTCACGTTTTTATTAACTATGCCTGAATCTACTAGAGGCTCATTTGCATAGGGTCTCCAGCAACTTTCCAGCTGTACTCGGACTGAATGAGGGCTGAAAACTGCTCCCAGAGCAAGAAAATGGCCTAGGTGTGGGGAGGTGATTTTTTACCCTTGCAGGAAGACCAGTTAAGATGGACCTAGGGACTTCAATACCTTCAAAGGGATCTCCCCTATCAAAAGCAAATGTTAGGTGACACCTGGAAAGGCCCAGCCTCTGTCCCCAAGGTTAGGCTGGCACCAAACACTGTGGGAGGAAAGCTAGCCCCAGAACTGGCTTTGAGTGCTCATTACCCTGACAACACCAATGGATTGACATGTAGGGTCTGTAAAAGAGATTAGGCCATCTTGAGACTTTGAGAGTAAGGGACAATGTGGTATTGTTTGTAGTATGGCAAACAGGAACTGTTGAAAAGTTTGGTAGGGTTGCCCCAGGAACTTTGGTTAGGAAATGTCCTGAAGTCACCCCATCCACTAGCGGATGACAGGCAAGAATGTGACATCCCCAGAAACCCTTCTCAAAACATCTATTTGACCTGTGGAAGATCAAAAGAGAACTGTACCTGCTGTCTGTGACCTGTGAGGTGCCCTAAAGACCTGGACCTGCACCATCTTGTACCTAGGACACAGGTCAGTCAGATGATCTTGGTTGCTACAGGGGACACAAAAAGCTAGAAAAGGATTTTCCCTGAAGTGGCCAGCTGACCAGTGGCAACTGGACCAGGATTAGACTTTGTTGTTAGCCACTTGCTGATGCACTGAGAGTCTCTAAGTACCCTCATTTGAGGTCCTTTGGCCTTATAATTGTTCTCCTAAGGCTGTTCATGTACAAGAAGGAAGATTGGAATCTTTTTTAAACTTTTCTTTTGGAGTTCCAGTACTTCAGTGGTACCCGGATAGCTGAGAAGCAATTCTTTGGTGTCAGCTTGAATTTCTGCATTCATCCACTAAACGCTTCCAACACCTCTGAAAAAACAACTAAGTCCTATTCTGCGTTGGGTCTTGAAACATTTTCAACTACACATTTCAAAAGTTCCAACATGAAAGACCTGCGTCATTATTGAGCCTTCTGTCAATGGAAGTGCCAACAATATTGTCTTTCCAAAAGTCACAAATCTCAATTCTGGTAGGTAGAAATGTCAATGCTTTTCTCATTTCTGAAGTGAGACTTGAAAACCTTTTCAAACTTTTTGACTTCCGGCTTTAACCAAATTCAATGCACTAGATGTATCCATTCAGAGCTGCATCAGGTTTGGCCTCAAATCATGCCTGGGTCACAGTCTATGCTTCCTTAGACAACCATTGGCACCTAGTGACTTTGGTGCTATTTTTACTTAAAGCTTTAAACATTCATAACTCAGGTTCCCTTTATTGGATTGTTGTTATTTTGGTGTCATTTTGTTTAATACCATTTACTCACTTTTATTTTCTATTTTGTTTTAGGATTTCTATTCCTTGTTTTGACTTTATTAGAAATGTGGTCCTGCATAAATACTTTACACATTGCCCACATTAAGCCTGTCTGTTGTTACTGGGGGTGGGGTGAGCTCAGATTAATTTAGTAACTTTGAGGAATCACCCAGGCAAGAAGTGTTATTTTCCTTGAGGTGGGCAGACACACACCATAAATATTAATGGTTCACTTCCTTATACCAGGGCTAGCTAAATAGTCTTTGACTGAGCAGAATATTTTGCAAAGGAGTTTAGATATGCATCCATAAACTGACTCCTCTTTCTGTTGACTTTAAGAATTGATTTGTAAGTTTGCTTCTCTCTTGTGTCAAGGCCAATGTGTTTTTCTGCTGTTGTAGTGCCCTTTTGTGCTCTTGCACCTTTGATTTTTTTCCAGATATGTAAGGATATTGAATTTGGCATACATTTTCCACCTTTCTTATTATGTATGCCTCCACCAGCATCTCTCGCTAAACCTCATCTAGTCAGACCTCTTTTATAATACATAGGAGCCATGGCATATTAGCAATTTCAACTTGATGGTGAACATACCTATTATTTAGATAATGAAGTACTTCAACTGCTCGCGTTTCATTCCAAAAATCCTAATAGTGGACACTTCAGCTATGTGATATCTCTTCTTTGCTACACTGCTTTTCCATCATATAAATTACTTTACAAAAGTCTTTCATATGTGATCCAATTTACTGATAAACGTGCAGTATTGAATTTTCTTTTTTATTAAAAATCAAACACACATTTCCAGCTGAAGGAAAGTCAGTATTGCGGCACTATGATAAGCGACAGGTCTGGCGCATAAAAATGTAAGCAGCGATCTGTGGATTCTAATCACAAATTTGTGTTTGAAATGAAAGAGCAGGCGTGAGTCAGTGTGATTGATAATGTGAGAGTCATGCTATTTGAGCATGTGCAGGATGTTTGTGACTGAACACTGTAGGAAATGTAGAGTGAGCACTTCTAGAAGGTAAACTTTATTTTAGGCTATCAATTTTATACAATTTCAGAGCACATCAGTCATTGAAATGACATGCTATAGTGAACAACAAAACAGTGGGTCTGCCATCTAAACAAGATGTTACATTGGAGGTCTACATTTACGCCCACACACTATGGAGACATTTAAAGATCTGGAGACAATTGTAAACTTGATAAGATTCAGTTTTCCACTGCAAAAGCAATATTGAACCTGTACACGTATGTCAAGGTGAATAGTGGGAGTGGTCATATAGATCATTAATTTCTCTTTGACTTCTATGGCCATCTTCTTCATTGTTTAATTATCTGTTGCCCTCCCTTAGCAGGACACTTGGGAGCCTAGTTATTGAAAGGTAATGCAGTGCAGCAAGTCACCTTACTGCGCTGTGTTGCAGAGGAAAGGCAGGAGTGTGCTTTATTTATTACAATACGGTGCATTCATATATTTTCCCCAGAGCTAGCGCACAATGGGCTGCCTAGCGCCAATGCAGGCACCCTTGCACTATGGTGCAAGGGTGCCTGGGTTGCATGCACAAAAAGAAGTCTCAGAACCATACTCCTCTATTTATGTGAGAAAGATGAATAAACAAGGAGAAATTAAGATATTTCTCTTTATTTTGCCTCCCCTGGGAAGGTGTATCTTTTTGGTGCACACCTAGGTCTAGTAGTGATAGTAAATCTGGAACATTTTCAAAATCCATGGGAGTTTCATGGGAACACCCATTTAACAGCCGTGGAACCCCTTTATAGAGCAGCAATTTGCACTGCATTGTGTTACTCCTGATTTATCAAGCCACGCAATGTCATGCAAAGTTGCCTTGAATGCCTTGATAAAAGGTATTTTATGTTGCGTGGTGCAAACGCAAAGCAAGCCCATGACAATTATGGCCCTTTATTTGCCTAAGTCTTTATAAATATAGCCACAACAGAACTTAGTCTTGACAGTCACTACCGACTTACCTCTTTGGCATCAAATGGAGTTGAAGAGTGTTGCAGCCCCATCCCATGGATTGACTTTTATTATGTCTAGTCTTTGTCTTGCTACTCATGACATTCTGGTTCACAAAGGCCGCCAAGAACCAAAAATAAGTGGTGCTCTAAGCACCATTTTTATCGTCTGGTTTGACTGTCACCAGACAATTATATGAGTATAAACTGTGCTAAGGAGCATTGTGGCAGGCAGGCAGGCGGCACTGACCTCCACCATTCAGCATTACTGTGTGGCTAAGATTCATGAGCGCATGGTGTTGCCAGTGCGTTTAATGGTCAGATGGAGGAGAGCAACGCACTTGGCTGGAGATATAGCAATCAAAAATAAATGGCCTTCGGTGCATCATCACAGTGCACCAGCCGATGCAGCAGGAGCAGGAGGTGAGCGGATGGGTGTGCTTTTGCCTCGTTGCCAGCTGCTGACACAAAGAAAGAGGTGGAGAGCTGAGCATGTAGAATGGGCTCTTTATACCTTTTTTCCCTGCCTCCAAAGTACCCACAATTCCCTTCTCTGGTCCCACAGTGGTGCATGACCCCCATGTACTTCAGACTGCCTTCATGCTTTAGTGTCAAGAAAGTCAGATTCCCTACTTCAGGGTCTTTATGCCAACCCCACAACCAGGAGGGGCTTTGGCTTGGCCCACATGTTGGAAGCCAGTTGTACATGCTTTGATTGGGCACCAGTGGTGTGCTTCCACCAAAAATGTGCTTGCCCTCAACACAGCTGTGGTCATGTTTATTTATCATGCAGCCTGAACTATAGGAGCATACACATACCATTATATAATAACAAAGTGACATAAATAACTAGATACATTTATTGTGATTCTCTCTATCAGCAGCACGGATGAGACAAAGGCAGTTATTAACGTACATAGATTTTTAGTTCTGGCTTGACAGGGCATTCATAAGGTAGGCCTACTGGCATTGCCAATGCTTGGTTTATTTAATGCAGTTCCTAATATTTAGCCTTCCCTTGGAGCCTCAGTTGCAACTCAAAATTTTCATTGGAGGTCAAAGGTTGACTTTCGCAACCCCAGGCATTTTGGTAAATTTGCGTCCATGAATGGCTTTCGGCTTTCGCAAAGACAGTGACAAATGTAAAGCAGTTCATATTCCAACCTGCTCGACTCCAAAAGTGCCTTTTGATTAAAATCCGTCTCACTGTTCAGAAGTAACACATCTGGGTTTATGTGTAATACTTGAATCAATCCCTTCTGGCAGCATCGCAATGCATTAATATGCATTAGATATTATAAGGCGCTTTGAGCACTGGCGATCTCTAAGTACAGCCTTCACAACTCTGATTGCGGGGAGGATATTTTTTTCAGTATCTAGCTACACAGTGAGTGGCGAGCTGTCAGACTCTTAGTACTGACTGCTGACCAGAGGTCATGCAATGAATCAGGCCTCAGATGCAGTGAGGGGGGTTCCAGTGGACTATCAAACGTAGCTTATTCTGGTTCATGCTTGTGGCGTCATGGTCTTGATCAATTATTTTAAAGTTATTAAAATTAAAAGGGAGGGTGAGCACTTCTCAGTGGAGTTATTACTCTTCCATGAAAAGAGGTGCACATCCCAGAAGTCACAGGTTTTTGGGTTAGCGAGTATCTGCACTTCTATATGACCCTGACCCTGCTCGCAGGCAGGTTGCTCCCCAAGCTGCTGCACAGCTCTGCCTACATTGTTTTGCCTAGTCTTGTATTTTTCCCCTGTGCCTAACTTGCTTTCTTGCCAGGCTTGTTGTTTTCCCCTGTGCCTATACTTGCTTTCATGCCCAGACTTGTTTTTTTCCCCTGTGCCTAACTTGCTTTCTTGCCCAGACTTGTTTTAATCCCCTGTGCCTGTACTTGCTTTCTTACCCAGACTTGTTGTTTTTCCCCTGTGCCTGTACTTGCTTTCTTGCCCAGACTTTTTTTATTCCCCTATGCCTGTACTTGCTTTCTTGCAGACTTTTTTATATTCTTCTGTGCCTGTACTTGTTTTCTTGCCTAAACTTGTTTTTCCTACCTGTGCCCATTTCTCCCGTGGCCCCCACCCGTTTTTCCCACCGCTGCGTCCCTGCGGCCCCGCCCCCTGCAATCCCATTCACCGTCCTGCTCCTGCCTTCCAGCTGCTCCTCCCTCCCACATCCCTTCATATGGAGGTTGCGCACTGCTAGCATGCCGAAAGGCAAGCCCGTCTGCGCCTGGACCGTGCCCAGCGCCAGAACCCCTGGACCCCGCAAACGCCACGCTCATCACCGCTACGATGCCAGAACCCTCCACACACTCAACTCCGGACGATCACACACCTGCTTCCGGGCCACCCGAACCGCACCCACAGAGCTTTCAACTGCCGGAACAGCAGCTTCACAAGCATCCGCCCCACCATGCTGCGAACGAGGAAAGAACCCAACCACCTCAGTTGCATCCTTCTCAACCCCCGTTCTGCCTGCAAACACGCGGTTGAACTCTGGGACCTACTCGGCTCACCCTCCCGAGACGTCGCCTTACTGACGGAGACCTGGCTGAACCCCGCCTTGGCACCTGCCATAGCCATAGCCGTCCCGAAAGGCTACAAGATCACCCGCAGGGACCGTACCAATGGAGCAGGAGGAGGAATCGCCATCGTCCACATGAACACTCTCAGTCTCGACCAACACCGACGACACCATCAGGACCGCTGAACACCTGCACCTCCAGATCCACACCACCCCAACACCACCCTCAGAGGAACCCTCATCTACAGACCCCCCGGACCCTGACCACAGTTCAGCGACTCCATCGCCTACTTCGTCAGCACACATGCCCTCGCCTCCACAGACTACATCCTCCTCGGGGACCTGAACTTCCACCTCGAGAACAACAACGACACCAACTCCACCACCCTGATCAACAACCTAGCCAATCTCAGACTCAGACAACTGGTCACAACACCCACCCACTCCGCCGGTCACACGCTTGAGCCCATCTTCTCCGCAAGCCCCATGTCTCCTTCAACCACACCACCGAACCGCTGCTGGAGCAAAGTCACCGAAGGCCAGCTAACCACCACCCTTGCCCAGAGCCTTATTCCTTATAACAACTCCAGGACCCTTCGCTCTTCTTTTAAAAACTTCCTTACGGTCCCCAGATTCCGGAAAACCCGCTCTGGTGGGAAATCCTTCCCAGTACTGACAGCGGCCCTCTGGAATAAATTACCCAATGCCATTCGGTTGATCAAGGATGAACAACCCTTCCGGAGAGCCTTAAAAACCCACCTGTTCTGCTGATTCTTTCCTTTTTTAACAATCCATCTCATACATCATGAAGTTACACAGAAGCGTCGGGACACCCCGTTGGGGTAGCTGTACGCTATATCAAGATACACTAAAAAAAAAAAAAAAGAGCCCACCCGCCGACCCCACTGAACCCGACACCGCCACCCGAACCTCAGACAGTGGATCAACGACTTCCCCAACACTCTCTAGCGATTAATAAAGCCTCTAACAGTCACACCAACAAGAAAGCCAGCTGGTTCACTGAAGACCTCCAGGCCTCCAAGCAAACCTGCCGAAAGCTGGAGAAGATCTGGCTCCGTGAATGAACACTGGACAGCCACACAGCCCACAAGAACGCCACCCGCAGACACCATCACCTCTTCAGATCTGCCAAAAGGGCCTCCTTCAAAAACCACCTAGACAACTGTGCGCACAACAGGAAACAGCTCTTCAACATCGTGAAGGAACTATCCAACCCCAGCTCCAACACCAACGACGTCCCACCCTCGCAAGACCTGTACTACTCGCTGGCCACCTTCTTCCACCACAAGATCGCAGACATCCACGACAGCTTCAACGCCACGTCCACCCCGACAACCACTGTTACCTCCGCCCCCACGACCACCATCTGCACCAACCTCCTGCTCTCCTGGGCCAACATCAATGATGACAACACCATCAAGATCAGCACGTCCATCGCACCCCATCTCCGGAAAGTCATCAACACCTCCTTCGAGACAGCAACCTTCCTGGAGAGCTGGAAGCACGCTGAGATAAACGCCTTACTCAAGAAACCCAAGGCGGACCCCAAGGACCTCAAGGACTTCCAGCTCATCTCCCAGCTCCGGTTCCCAGCAAGGGTCATCAAGAAGACCGTCAAAGAACAACTGACCTGCTACCTTGAGGAGAACAACATCTTGGACCCTTCCCAGTCTGGGTTCCACAGCCACTACAGCACCGAGATTGCCCTCATCGCCGCCACTGATAACATCAAGTACCTGCTGGACAATGGAGAAACGGCAGCCCTCATCCTCCTGGACCTGTCAGCTGCCTTCGACACGGTCTGCCACCCCACACTACGAACATGCCTCCACATGCCTGGGATCCAAGAGAAGGCCCTGGACTGGACCACCTCCTTCCTCTCTGGCAGAACACAGAGCGTTCGCCTTCGGCCCTTCCACTCCGAAGCCACAAAGATCATCTGCGGCGTACCCCAGGGCTCATCCCTCAGCCCAACTCTGTTTAACATCTACATGGCACCGCTTGCCCACGTCACCCGTCGGCATGACCTCAAGATCATCTCCTACGCTGATGACACCAGGATGATCCTCTCCCTCACCTAGGACCCCCACACCGCCAAAACCAACCTTCATGATGGAATGAAGGCAGTTGCTGAATGGATGAGGCACAGCCGACTGAAGCTGAACTCGGACAAGATGGAGGTCCTCATCCTCGGATCCACCCCTTCGTCCTGGGACGACGCCTGTTGACCTCCCGCACTGGGAACCGCTCAAACACCCACCGACCAAGCACGCAACCTAGGGGTCATCCTCGGCTCCACCCTCTCCATGACTAAACAGGTCAACGCCGTCTCGTCCTCCTGCTTCAAAACTCTCCGCATGCTCCGCAGGATCTACAAGTGGATCCCACTGAAACGAGAAGAACGGTCACCCTGGCCCTCGTCAGCAGCAGGTTGGTCTATTCTGGAGTCTCGGCCAAACTCCTGAGATGGTTCCAAAGCATCCACAATGCCTCTGCATGCCTGATCCTTGACATCCCTTGCCGCAGCCACATCACACCCCACCTGAGAGACCTGGACTGCCTTCCGGTCACCGAGAGGATGACCTTCAAGCTCCTCACCCACGCACACAAGGCACTCCACAACACTGGACCAACGTACCTCAACAGACGACTCAGCTTCTACACCCCCACCCGCAAGCTCCGCTCCGCCGCCTTGCGCTCGCCACAGTCCCCCGCTTCCGAAGAGCGCCTCCGGCGACAAATCGCTCTCCCATCTCGCTGTCAAGACCTGGAACACCCTCCACATCCACCTAGTACAGACCCAAGACCTGCTGATCAGCCAAGGATTGTACCCCCACTTCAAGAAATCCCACGGACTCTTCTGAACTTCCACGTTTAGCCTCATTCGGACCATTTACAGAAGAAGAAGAGGCAACCACCCTGGCAGCCACGAAAAGCGGCGCCCCCAGCGACCCAGTGCCCGTACGGTTCACAAAAAACATCGCTCGGACCATCGTAGCTAGACTCACGGCCCTCATTAACACCTCTCTCTCATAAGGAGAAGTCCCTCTAAGCTGGAAGGAGGCCGTGGTCAAGGGCTTACTAAAGAAGCCATCTCTAGACCCCACGGACTTGTCCAACTATCGACCCATCTCGCTCCTCCCCTGGATTGGGAAGGTTGCAGAGAAGCTGGTAAATAAACAACTGTCCCACTTCCTGGAGGCTAACCTTCTCTTAAAAAACTCCCAAACCGGCTTCAGACCAGGTCAGGGGACAGACACCGCCCTCCTGGCGGCCGTAGAGAAAGCGAGAGAGATCATTGACACAGGAGGATCAGTGGCAGTGGTCCTCCTGGACCTCAGCGCGGCATTCGACACTGTCAACCATCAGGTCCTAGCCCAGCGCCTAGACAACATAGGCATACAAGACAGCGCGCTGAGATGGCTCACATCTTTCCTCTCCCAACGCTCCTTCCAAGTCTGGGAAGGAGAAAGCCGCTCCCCCCCAATTCCCCTCCGGTGTGGAGTGCCCCAGGGCTCCTCATTGAGCCCCACGCTTTTCAACGTGTATATGGCCCCACTGGAGGAATTGGTCGCCCCATTTGGAGTCACGATCGTCAGCTACGCTGACGACACCCAGCTGGTGGTGACTCTCTCACACCCCAAGCTAAAACCATCCAACCTGCGGGACTGTCTCTCCACCGTCCACCAATGGATGAGCGACTCTGACCTAAAGCTCAACGGGTCAAAAACAGAGATCCTGCTCCTCGGCCACAAATCCCCGAGTCTTCCACCTGACATCTGGCCCGCCTGTATGGGTGACCCCCCTTCCCCCAAAACAGAGGTCAAGAGTCTAGGAGTATGGCTCGAGACAGACCTCTCCTTTAGGACTCAGGCTAGGAAAACTGCCGGAATCTGCTATGGGCTTCTAAGATCATGCAGAAAGGTACTGCCCCTATTACCATTCAAATCTCGCCTCCTGCTAATCCAAGGCCTAGTGCTAGCAAGGCTAGATTATAGCAACGCCATTTACCTCGGCGCACCGGAAGCCACCTACCAGATCTTACAAAAAACGCAAAATGCCGCAGCCCGCCTGCTCACAAACACCCCATCAAGAACATCGGCCAAACCAGCGTTGAGAAAACTTCATTGGCTCCCCGTGAGGGAAAGAGTCGCATTCAAGGCCCTTTGCCTGGCCCACAAGACCCTGCACAACGTTGGCCCTCCCATTCTGAGCACATGGATCACCCCATACAAACCACCGAGAGCGCTCCGGTCTGAACAGGGAAACCTTATTGTGGTCCCTAGGGTGAAGAAAACCCGCGTTGGCGGCCGCAGATTCTCGGTAAATACAGCCAGAAAATGGAACGCACTTCCCCCGAACCTTAGAGCGGAACCAAGCCTTTTAAGATTTAGGAAATCTCTCAAAACCCTCCTCTTCCCTTGATCTACTCGAAGTTCTCCTTGCCCCCCCTTTAGGAGTACGAGGTTCAGCGCTGGGATACTCAAGGGTGACTATGCGCTCTATAAAAACCTAAAAATAAAATAAATAAATAAAAAACTCCTCAAGACCTGGCTTTTCGAGCAGTTGTTGCATTCCCCACCCCAGCGCCTTGAGACCCTCACGGGTGAGTAGTGCACTTTACAAATGATATGATTGATTGATTGATTGATTGATATTCCAATTTCAAGTCTGATCCCTATGAAAGACTTTCAATGAACGCAGCTTGGCCCACCTAACTACACCCCCTGCTCATTCACTCCAGTTTCATGTCAACACAGGTTTATACTATCATGCATCTGTCATTGATTTCTTGGTTTTATGAAACAACTTACAAAGCCACTGTTGTTTTCAACTACACATTTAATACATTTTCAGAGGATTTTTGGAGAAATATGTTGATCTAATAAAACGGTGGTTCCTATCCTAACCTCCTGGAATAAGGTGCATGCATTACAGCAGTTTTCACGTCCCTGTTAACTTTGTTTTGTACCAGATGTTCTAATCCGAGTATTAATCTTAAACAGCCGCTACTCTGTTAAAACGGAGGAGCGTCGCCCCACTGCTCTCTGAGCAGTGCAAAAAGGAAACGCATTGTTACTATCATTTTATTTTTCAGTACTGAGTCTGAGCGACTCTAGGGCGGGCTTTGTGTTGAACAGGGAGGAGGAGTGGTGGGCACCATACATGTACATGTCAGTTTGGCTAGTCGTTTTAGGACACTTCGTTTTTTTTCATTCTGCACAGCTGGTGGAGAACAGTCCCAGGCTCCCAGGGAGGGTCTGAGCAGCAAACCAGGCAGCTCAGAACAATCAAAATGCTGCGGTCATGCTGGTAATAGTATTACCAGCATGATAGCAGTGTCGTGATTTGCTTTGGGGAGTCTGGAAGCCTGTGTGCTGCCAGGAATCTACAGCATCAGAAGAGGACGGAGGAGAGGCGGCGACTGGCAGGTAAGTACTTTTTTTTCAAACACCCTACCCCCCCCCCCCCCCCCCCCCCCGCCCAAGCCTCCCCCCACCACCTTACCACTGCTGTACCACAGCAGCTGCCACTGCTCATCTTCAACCTAGGGCAGTTTTTCTAACTTAGCATGCGGATACTGATCCCATATTTGTATGCATGATAACATATGTTTCCAACATCCAGTAATTCAGGCCTGTTGCTCCTGCATATATGCAGCGTGAACCCAATGACAGGCATGACATTTAAAACCAATGTCCATATCCTTTAAACCCTCTAGCCCTCTGAGCTCCCTTACTCTCTGTCATCTTTTCTGCAAATAGCAACGTCAGGGCGCTTTCAAGGAGCCTGTCCTCCCGTTAAAAGAAGTCTCTTCTCTTCCCCTGGCTCCAGCGACCCATCGCTTCCTTGCAACCTTGACTTGTGGTTCAAACACTGCGAATTCAGTCTTCTTTTGACACCAGGTACATTTCAGTAAAAAAATGCAAAATATTCTCACCAAACATTCAATCACTCATCCTAAAGCTGGCGACTTCCCTCACCTGCCAGTGATTGTAGTAATTCTGGATTTATTTAAAAACAACATGTACATGTTATATTTTATTTAACTTTGGTAATCATCAGCCTCTTTGCTTCCCCGGAGGCAAAAAGCTAATCATTTTCAAAGTATGCAATTTCAGATAGAAATCCCAGCATCAGCTTGGATGCAGATTAATCAGATTGGTGGTTAATGTACGCAGGTATTCCAGTCCTCGGGGCCTTCTGGTTTTCATTAGCCGGCTTTCTATCACAAAACTATGTTTGTGTAATGAATGGCGCTGTACCTGGCAACGCATGCAGGTGACCTTGAGTCATGGCTACCAAGTGCATGCAAATGTGGAAACAAACAACCAAGGGACTTCCCAGCAACAGGAGAATTATACAGCGTTTAGAAACACAGGAAAGGTGTCCGCAAGCTTTTGTCTCCCTCATTTGGTCTGCAACACATTTGAATATCTGCTTTCCCACTGAATTACTTTTATGGAAATTAGATATACTATAGAACAAAACAAAGCATTCAATTTGGGGAGTATCCATGAACACCATTATGTAGATAATCGTTTTTGACTTTCAAATGAGACATATCAACATCAGTGAGTTTTGGCAAGTGTTTATTTTGCAATGCTGCTTTAGCTAGTTTCCCTGATCACCCTTTAGCTGGAGAACGTGGCCATCTGCTCCGGAATGCTTGAATAGGTGCATGTAAAGAGGTAGAGTCCACAGGACTCAGGGCTTAATTTGTAAAAACACTGGATATGTCCTTGGAAAAATTCTTCAGCCAATATATTCTCCCTTATCGAAGATGTACGTGTATTTCCACAGAAGCCATGTAGCAGTGGTAAAAAACGTTTAATAAGACATAGGGTTCTAATTTAGAGTTTGATGGACAAGATACTCCATCAAAATGTGAAGTATATCCTGCTGCTGAGTTACCATCGCCATAGACTACAATGCACGCAGTAATGTGGACAGGACATCAGCCATATTTGTGACTTAGTATCCCATCAATGAACTTCAAATATGGCCCACATTCTTTTTAAACTTTACAGTGTAATGCAAATTATCACAATTTCAATGATTTTTTTAACATACCTACAAAATTGCCAATTTCAAACGAGAACACCTGTTCCAATCAATGCATGGCCTGAGTATGATTGAAAAATATTTCATAAGCAACACCCACAAATAAAAACTATGCAAAGAGAAATAATGTAAGCAATCCAGAGATGCAAGCCTTAGGACATTTGTTGCACTTAAATCGTTAGAGCGTAATCAATTATTTGCATTGATTAAGGACGATAATTCAGGTGAGTGCAAAATCATATTTAAACCAATTCTAATACGAAAAATCTGTACCTTAACTTTCTTTCTAGAAAACATCACAAATAAGGAAACGATTTCATGTACTAATGCCACTGCTAAAAGGACTGAAAATGTCGTACCTATACATCTTTGGTCGTATTCCACGGTGCAGCCCCCAACCATTCAGGGGCTCCCCTATCCTTCAAGAAGCCCCCAATCTGACCATGCCAAATATATGAAATATGGAAGACTCAGGGGCTCCTCGTCACTTTTTGCGCGGGGTGTGGGGGGATCAAGGGGAAGGTTCCAGGTCATTCTGTGTTATGCCACTGACCAGGCTCGAAGTTGCTTCATATAATTATTTAACTGGTGGGACACCTTGGATTCTTCTGTCTTCTGCCATTGATTGCTATGGGCCTTGAGGCCCATAGGAATGAATGTCAATTATCGAATCGGTAATTACCGATTCGGTAAAATTGGGAAAAAGTCAAGGGTGGCAGGGTGTCACTTTGACACCCTGTTGCACCCCTGATCAGTGCTGGTGTGCACATGTGGCATGCATACGTGCCCTAAGGGCATGTATGTCTGTCACATGGCACAGGTGTAAATGCACATTTATGCATTTACATAGGAATTCCTTATTTACCACCAACTAATAGTTGGTGGTAAATAACAAATTCTTAAAGCCCAGAAGCACTGTTTACAGTGCTTCCTACATCTCAGTTACCGATTCTGTAAATACCAAATCGGTAAATGATGATTCGGTAAAAACCGAATCGGTAAATACCGAATCGGTAAAATAGCCTCCTACATAGGAAAAAGCTTTTACCGGTCGGTAACGGTCGATTTCGGCCGTTAGCGAACGGTAAAAGTATACCTACATCTGACCCTAAGTATCCTATTTCCAGAGTTAAAACAGCCTGAAAGCCAAGCAGCTGTCAGCCCTGCCGACTGGATGGCACTTTGGACTATTGATCAATCATCATGAGACGCAGTGATCAACTGTTGAATGGTATGAACAGACACCTCCCTATTCAAGGGGAATCAGTTCCCCTTCCTCTGCACAAGCAGAGTGCCTTCACAAGACCAGTCTAGAAAGCGTTTAAGAACAGAGAATGTCTGATGATTTCCGGTAGCACTTTCGCCACCTTTTTCATAAATGGGCTACACAATGAAAATGGGATTTCACCCACGGAGGCAATCCTTTTTAAATGTGGGGAAAGAACAGAAGATCACTACTGGAACCCCTGCCTCAATAATACTGCAGGGATTTTACCTGGGTTTGCAGCACAAGTTTGTTTCATCAAAACAATTACCTCTATCATTTGATCAGACTCCTTTAGAAAAAGAGCCCCCCATCGTTTATGAACTCATACTTCAAAACCCCTCTGTACACCAACATCACCTACACTTTAGATAGACCAGATGAGGCCTTGGAGCAATACACCAAAAAAGTCTGTTGTGCAAACAAAAAATATGGACACCATTGTGAATGCTGTTTACTTCATGAGATTATTGGTATTGCGGCAAGCTGCATCATACTCTTTGTACCAGGCACATTGGCTACACAAGGGATGCGCCAAGGTAATGAAAGCTGAAGGCATGCACTGAGCTAGGCATCATCTGTTGTGAAGCATTTATCTTAGAGATTCAAGTATCCTATGGGGAACTGCCACTTGTACCTCATGTCAAGTGTAGCCTGGACAGGCATGCGTTGGATCAATGTGTTGTAGAAGCATGCATAGTTCATCACTACTCAATACAAAGCACATGTACCAAGAGGCCATCATAATGCTGACTCCTACTGTTTAACAAGATGACTGGTGAGCATGAAATACATAAAAGGCAATTATTATATATCCGAATATATGCAATTGAGCAATTCATCTCTGTTTACAAAGAGATCTCAAATATTCACATATATAGATCTTTAACTCTGTATTTCTCTTTACGTTGTTGCAGTCGTAGCTTAGGCTATACCACTACAAAGGAAAATATTCCATTGAAATATAGTTGTGCTACTGGACATTTTACAGGTAACAACTCAACATTTCTGTCATCTCTATTGTTAAAAAACAGGCAGAGAGCGTGCTCTGGATAGCTTACCGTTAAGCTTCAAGACCTTGCATCCTCATACCAGTCATTACTTGGGTAAACACCTCCAGACAATAAACAAACCAGGAAATGCTGTGAAGACAAGCTTCACCCATTGCACTTGGGTGTCATATTGACTTGCTTTAACCCGCATCCTCCTGTCATAACAAGTATAAATAAGACTGGAGAAGGGAAGAATGGGCAGGTCATACTAAGTGATTCAAATATCATATTTTCTCCCCATTAGGTGGTGGCAGGATTTCCGTGCTGAAGTTTAGTGAAGGTTGAGGCATTTGGCACAACCAGTAATTACTGGATGGGGTAAATAACACACATTTCGGAAATATCACCAACTCAGAATCATGATCAAAGAGTCATTAAGATTCCTCATAAGATAACAATGCAACAGATTATCTCTAAATCCTGAATCCTCATCCAGCCATTACTTGTGAGGGATACCAAAGCAATTAAGGTCTTTGTTATAAATAACTAAAAAACACAGATCAAAATAATGGCACTATTGATATGTTCAGTGCTTTAATACACATCAGAAAAACATAATTCATTTTAGAATAGAACGTAAGTACCCCCACACTAAAGTTTTTCATCAGAGTGATTTTCTTGTAGCATGTAATATTAACAAAACAGCTTGTGTTGTGAAAACTACAATAGTTCCCATCTTAAATCATTTAATTTTTGCTTTCAATTCTAGTAGTGTCTGTATTAGAAAGCATGAGATTTCTTCTCAGTGTAAACTGCTGATAAAGCATGGACGTCTCCTGTATGGTTATTATTCTTATATTTACATTGTTTTTGAGTACATACTTGTTTATGCACCTATCATCATGCCAGCTCTCAATGGATGTTCAGACCACAATGACAAAAATCCAATAAAATGAAGTTGACATGTGAATTTTGAATGATTAAATACAAAAAACAGTGCTTAGAAATCACTAGCTTACTTGAGGTCACAAGGGACCAGTGCAGTTTTTAAATTTCAGTCTGACCGCTATAGAGGGCAGGCGAGCTACAGGACCCAGACAGGTCCTGCTAAAGAAATGCCCTGTATGGAGCTTTTTTCGACGTCAATAGTCTACTGCATTATTGTTCAGCCGTGCAAAGGGGGCCCTGTGTCGTCGCTGAGTTCTGTTGAAGGAAATGTAATGCATCGTTGTTGAGCCGCGCAGAGCATAGTTGTCAAGCGTTGCAGGCTCTGGATTCTTCATCGTCAAGGAACCTCTGCATTGGTGTCAAAGGGTATTGCAGCAGAAATTCTCAGTCAATCAAGGCAATGCATCAGCTTTTGCAGAAATCAGCTGCAGAACCTACTTCTGAGGCTCGGGACTGGAGGGGGCACCTCAAGCAAGGGTAGGACTCAAATATTTTAGAGTCCAGCAGCACCAACAGGAATGCAGGAAGACTAGTGTGACCCTAGAATTCAGAAAACAGGAGGCACATCAGCAACCCTTTCGAGTCACTCTGGGTTCTAATGAGATGGGTCCAGTCCTTGCCCTAAGCAGGGCAGAAGAGATTAGCAGGCATCAGAGCTGCTCAGCAAAGCCTTGGAACAGTTTGTCACAGCAAAGCAGCAATCATTATAGCAAAACATTCTTTACTCCAACAGGGTTCTTCCCTGGTCCAGTAGTGTTCTGATTTGTTATGATAAGAGCCATGGTACTTCTACCCAAAAGTGCTTTTGATGTAGGGGTTGACTTCAAAGGAGTTCTCTGAAGCACACAAGAATCCCTTATAACCCAGTCCTGTCTGCCAGGCTATCTGTTTAAAGCAGGACCCAGCCTATTCAGGTGTAAGTGTGAGCCACCCCTCCCCCTTCCTGCCCAGGAAGTCTAGCAGAATGTAGATGAATGCAGGGTAGTCCTCTGTCACACCAAGCCTATCCTGTGTTTGTGTCTGTCTAGAGCGAATGCACAAAGTGTAGCTGTCATCCAGCCGAGACGTGTATTAGAAATAGACTGCAGGCATACAGAGCAGAGTTAAGAGTAGAGAAATGTCCACTTTCTAAAATTAGCATTTCTAAAATGGTAATGTCAAATCCAATGTTAACACTAAAGAGGGTTTATCTTCACCATACATGAAAAATGATGTTGCTACTTCTTTGTAATCAGGAAATTCATTTATAATCAGGAACCACAGCTTAACAAGTGTTTTAAGGACTCTCCAATGCAATGCTATGAGAGAAGTAGGGCTCCCAGCAGTGAAAAACAATGTTAGCTGTTTGTCACTGCCAGAACGTGTAGAAACGTAAAAGTACATGTCCTGCCTTTTAGGTACCCAGTACCCTGCCCTTAGGGTCACTTTGGGCCTACCTATGTGTAATAAAAGGGGAGCGTAGATTTGGCAAATGCTTTTAAATGCCAATTCGAGGTGGCAGTAAACTGCACACACATGCCCTGCAATGGCAGGCATGAGACAGGTTTGATAGGCTTCTTGTGTGAGTGGCACAATCAGTGCTGCATAAATACTAGTAGCATTTAGATTACAGGCCTAGGGCATATAGTATACCACAGTACAATGGACATGCAATTAAACTAAATATGCCAAAGAGGGGTACACCAATGTCACCATGTTTAGGGGAGAATCACATGTACTTTAGCACCGGTCAGCAGTGGTAACGTGCTCAGAGTACTAAAACCAACAAAAAGATGAAGCAAAAAGTGGAGGGAAGCAGGCAAAAAGTCGAGGGAAGACCAACCTAAGGATGACAGGTCTAATGGGCTGAGATAGTTTAGACTCAGGAGATAACATTAGTGGCCAAATTCCTATAAAAAAGACTTGGTTTCTGAACACTGATTTGGAGAAGACTTCATCCTAGAGATTATAACCAGATGTCACGCTGATTTGCCGACTCCCGATCCAGACCTTGCTCTCAATGAGAGAGATACGTTGGAGAGCTAGCTGCAGAAGCCGGGAGCAGCTATACTGGGACTCAGCAGAGGTTTCTCTTCTTGGGCGGATGAGCGTCGCCCCACTTGCTGGCATAGCAGTAAACACAGAATAATAAAATGGTCATTACCAATTTATTATTCTGTGTGCCACCGGCCGCACTGTCGGAGTGTGAGGGTTGATCTGATTCCTGCGGATTGCAGGATGTCTCCCAAGGCTCAGTGCACATGTCAGATTGGCCGGCTGTCTACATCCGACCTATCCGATATGCGCACATCAGACCCAGCAATCTCAGGGCTGAGAAACAGCTGGGAGGGTTGGTGGCACAGGCCCTCAGCCTCAAAATGAGTGCCTGGGTTAGCCTGCTCCAACCATGCAGGATTGGTTGGATTTGTTTGGAACAAGGGAGGAAGTCCCTCACTTTCCTTCCTGCTCCTCCTCTTCCTCCGGATCGGCTTGGGGAGAGGAGCACAGGCCACTCCCATTAATTAATGTTGCCAGCCACCACTGTTACAGATCACCATCATTGCTCTTTCACTCGGGCTACGCTGCGAGCTATTAATGCAGCAGGGCTTTGTTTATTTACTTTGATCTGAGCACAGATTGTTATTTTTTTCCAGGTGGTTTGCGGGGAAGCGGTGTAGGGAGTCAGGTAGGAGGGTAACTTTGCCATGAGGGCTTGGCACAGGAGAAGCCGATGGCGATCTATCTATTACAGAACCCCGTCCGCCACAGTGAGTAGTACCCCATGGACAGGAGGGGCATAATAACCAGAACTCATTCATCCATAAAATTAACATGCCTCAATTTCCAAGCAGTTCCTGGGGGGCCACACATATCTTTTCCTGTGTTCTCTTCAATAAGTCTGACCCGGGCATATTTCGCTATGTTTCCACTCTGTAGACTATCACATTGGAAGCGTGGCTGAGCTGCGAACTGAGGTGGCCACAGCCTGGAGAGTTCCCCTTGCCTCAGAGACATTGCTTTCTCTCCTGTGCTTAGCAGAGCCATAAAGAGGGATCTGACTGCTCTCCCCAGTGCCCCAGTGGTTGAGCAGACTTGGAGGTGCTGTGTTTTGAATGGGGAGTTGTAGCCAGACAGGCAGCAGGGGAGCGACCTGTTTATACTTTGCAAGGTCCAATGATAGCAGCCATGAAACCAACGAGCATACGGAGAACATCTGAGCAGTGACCGGTCCCGGGAAGCTAGAGGGCTGGACCAGTTGGGTAACTGTCACCACAGCAGGAGTGGAGTCCTGGTAGATGTGAGGGACAGTTTCAGCTCCTCAGCAAAAAGGACTAGATTTCAAGATGAGTGGTGCTTGGCTCAGACCGCAGCCAAGCACCACTCATCTTGAAATTGAACACGATGCAAATAAAACAAAAACAACCAAAACATCCAAACTTTGGTTAGGGATCAAAGTTGGATGTTTTGGTTGTTTTAGTTTTATTTGCGTCGTGTTCTAATGCCATTATGCACAATTAAAGAAACAGTAAGATAGCACACTGCAGCAAAGAGTTGGCCTAACGGCTAGGGCGCTGGACCTGGGGAACTGGGTTAGAGTCTCGGTAATGATGCTAAACATCCTGTGCTTCTGGCCACATCACTTAATCTCCTCATGCCTAAAAAAAATGAATGTGTGTCCTCATGTAACGTAACTGGTGCAATGTAAAGCGCTCTGATACCCGTTTCGATTCGGGTCAAGTTCGCGCTATATAAAACTCTACCAGGAGTTCCGTCTTCATCCAGGCACAGATGAAGACGGAACTCCTGGTATTGTGCACGTGTGTCGGTGAAGCGTATGGCGTTTTTGATGGAACGTATCATGGCTCCTCAATGACAAATGAGGAAGGACTATATCTGGTGTCCGGATTTTTGGGAACGTTGGATTTAACATTCAGATGAGGCTTTCTTTTAGAGTGACTTATCGAAATAACTGTTGAGATATACATAGCGCTGAGATCATTAGAAACCTGCCTTGAGAAAGCCCGGAAAGGGCGAAATGCGCGTCGGCTGTGAAGCACTTGATTTTAAAAGAAAGAAAATAAAGTATTTTGTCTACACTACGTGATTTCCTTGGATTGAGAAGGAGTGGATGGAAAAAGAATGTGCCTTGAAGTCTTGTGCATAAGGCATTGGGATAAAAGTGACTTGATGTGATGTGCACGGGTGTTCTTTGTACTTTAGGCATTACTTCCTGCTACAAGAGTGGGATGTATATGAAGCAATGGTTACTGTAGGTAATTACAAACTTAGATTATAAGGAACGGTTCCCATAGGCCCAAAGAATTTGAACCACAGTGTTAGCTTGGTTTCTGTGAGGAACTCTTTACACATCAATTATAGCAGAATGTACACAACAACTGGTCAATATAGTTAAGAAACAATGAAAATGAAGGGCCGAAAAGAGAGGTATAATTATAAAGATTACACTCCAATTATAGCTGATAAAAGTGCTGTTAGTGTGGCAATGAATATATATCATGTCAAAGAGATATGACAATAATATATTGAAAAAAAAACAGAAAATATGCTAAAAATAGTCTTAGTCTACAGTCAGAATTCAGATCACCCTACAGTACGGTTTCAGGTCAGTGTCAACCCATGCCAATACACCTATTGAAAGCATGCCATGTTAGAAAGCCAGCTACATGTCTAGAAGCCCTAAAATGAGACATTGGTTCTTATCACAAAGTGGTTGAAGTGCGAAGGCAATGTGAGGTTGTCTCATATGGGGTGGGAGGGGAGCCACTAATCAAGGCATAATCCATCCCAGGTGCAGTTGGATCGAAGTCTCACGACTATAGGCAATGCTGTGAGCAGTTTCTAAAAAAGCCACCATAAGTTGTCCCTCTGAGTAGTTTGCTTTGGAATGCTAAGAAGTCTCTATGAGCAGTTCGCCCTGGACACCTGTTCTTCTCACCCCCTCTCCATTGCCAGCGATCAGCACTCTGGCTTTCCAGACTAAGTCCTCCATAGCAGGCAAGCAACTGCTAGAAAGAAGACTCTTCACAGCTGATAAGAGCCAGGCTTCTGGAAACATTGTTTTTGCAGCAGACATGTTATTCCAGTGCAATAAGTCCCGACATACCTATGGCCTGATGCAGAATTCATTTTAGGAACAGAAGTTCAAGGCAGATCTGGAAATAACCAGCTCCAAAAACTTAGAATGAAGTCATGAATTATTTTGGGCTGGGGGCAGGGAATTTTTTTTTTCTTCTTCGTCTCAAAGCAGTTGTCGTTGTGGAACGGTGTAAGTAGAGAATTATCAAGGGTAGCCATTGGTAAAGAGGGCTAAACACTCACAATCAAATTTCCAGTGTTTCACTCCTAGGTTGCAGGGAAGGAATACATCATTTTTGTGGGGCTCGAGCATTGAAGTAACAAAACCGTCCAAGCTGCTCTATGGCCTACTAGCTTCAACCCTGGTTTCCAGCTAGGCCCACAGCACTTCAAATGGACTATCTTACAATATCCTACCACTGGAACCAGGCTTTCATAGAACCAGCCTCCAGGGACCTTTTAGAAACTGGCCCCTTGAGTCTGATCTCTTATTTGAATGAAAAAGTTCCTACAGTGACCTATCAAAAATGAGATATACTCCAAAAATGTTCAAATACATAATGTGAATCATAAGCACAGTCTTTCCATTCTACAGGCTACACATTTGAATCCGTTATAAGATATCTGTTGGTTTGATTGCAATTATTTTATATAGCAGAAAAATGCACAACATACGCATTTCTTCCAGGAGTGAGGGGCAAATATATATTTCACCCCTGCTTCCCATACCTTTATGCTTGCAAACAGATGCGTTTCTTTACCAGTTTGAGAAATGTAACAGTTTGAAAAATAAAAACAATCATACTTTTAAAGTGAGAACTTGGGTCTAGTCATATTGCTGTAGCTGTTACAGATGTCAAAACACAGATAGTGCAACAGAAAAAAATTGAATAATAAGGCAAAGGAATGGAATTTCTTACAAGTAGCCATTTGAACAAATAAGCTTGACAGAACATCTATAGACATCAGACCTAACTGGAGAATGAATGTCAAGATCATCATTTATAGTTAACTTTTTCATGGCCTGTGGGTTTGTGTCAAACCTACTAACATGTAATGCTTCACACGTGAATCACCTTTTTCTGCATCCATTCAATTCAATTTATTAATTAGTTCCTAGCCTGCATATCATTCCTTCATGGTAAATTAATTCATATAAGCAAATATAGAAAGTACATGCCTTGTAAAATTTGATTTTATATGCCCAACTCATAGTAATTCCATTCAGTGCCATTAAGGCTATTTTTTCATATCAATGTGTGATTACCCAGCTCCACCTAATGACATTTGCTCCTTTGAAATTGATTTAAATATGGGTGTGCGTTATCATTCTGTACCAGGTACTGAGTATGAACAACATTTGATTACGTTTCCCATTGAATTCTGATATTGCATGATAACTTCTGTTATCGGAAATATCTGTACTTTCAGTCATACAATGTTTCCGTCATGGGAATTTACTTGGCGTATTAAAAAGTGCAAACTTGTGTGGGTTGGCCAGTAGCTGGGTGTACATGATGATGGATGTCTAAACCCTGTGTTTTATGCTTTGTGCCAAGTAGAGATGTTGCGAGACTTGGCGGAACATCTGGAGCCAGGAAACCAAACGCCATGCCCTGGAGCGCCTCATCGCTGGTGGAAAAGATCATCCATGCAGGACCCTAAAAAATGGCAGTCCTTCAGCATTAACAGACAGAAGAAAATGGGTCATTGCCCTTAATCTGCCCTGCGGCCATCAAGACCACAAAGACATACTGTGAGAAGCTGTAAGCTGGCACTCAAGACCCCAGTTAAAAGTCCTGAGGCACCCTTGCTTGAGTGTGACCCTGGGTTAGGGCCTAGTTAGAACATGACTTTGACAATCTGACTCAGTCACAGTCTGAATCAGACTAGTAGGTTGGTGCTGTAGCTTGAGATGGTATAACCTTGAGTTAAAACCAATGTGCAATGTGAGTAGGAAAAGGATGAAAGACACTCATTATAGTCCACAATAGACCAACACTACTGTGCCCTTTCTGGGTCATATGGTGCAGACTTAGGCCCTGATTATGAGTCGTGGGGGCGTGGCAGTCTTCTGACCACCCTATTAGGAGTAGGGCAGTTGGACCGCCACAGCCCGATCGCCATTCGCTGGTGGTTTTGCAGTACTCCTGGTGGCCGACCACACTGGGGACAGCACCGACAGCCACCGACCATGCACGTAACCTAGGATTCATCCTCGACTCCTCCCTCTCCATGTCCAAACAGGTCAACGCCGTCTCCTCCTCCTGCTACAACACCCTCTGCATGCTTCGCAGGATCTACAAGTGGATCCCGACCAACACAAGTAGAGCGGTGACACAGCCCCTCATCAGCAGCAGACTGGACTAAGGCAATGTGAGATAGAAGGGCTGCAACACCCTCCGCATGCATCGCAGGATCTACAAATGGATCCCGACCGACACAAGTAGAGCGGTGACACAGCCCCTCATCAGCAGCAGACTGGACTAAGGCAATGCACTCTATGCAGGAATTCCAGCCAAACACATACGACGACTACAACGCATCCAAAATGCCTCCGCCCGACTGATCGTCAACGACCCTCACCGCAGCCACATCACCCCCCATCTGAGAGACCTACACTGGCTCCCCCTCGACAAGAGAATCACCTTCAAACGCCTCACCCACGCACACAAGGCACTCCACAACGCCGGACCAGCCTACCTGAACAGCAGACTCAGCTTCTACACCCCTACACGCCAGCTCCGCTCCACCAGTCTCACCCTCACAGCTGTCCCCCGCATCCAACGTACTACCTCCGGCAGCAGATCCTTCTCTTACCTTGCCGCCAAGACCTGGAACACCCTCCCTACCCACCTACGGCAGACCCAAGACCTACTCGCCTTCAGAAGACTCCTCAAGACCTGGCTCTTTGTGCAGTAGCGCTCCCACCCTCTCCCCCCATCAGCGCCTTGAGACACTAACGGGTAAGTAGCGCGCTTTACAAGTATTCTGATTCGTTGATTGATAGTGTAGACGCACTATATGCTTGACATGACTGCAGTGGTCCCACCAAGCATATTAGGAGTTTCCGCTCTTCCAGATTTTTCATGGTGGTTCCTTCTCCATGAAATCCCTGGCAGAGAGGAAACAAGGGGGCCTTACAGGGTCCCCCGGTGCCTCTGTGCCCGGTGGATGCATACAGGGGGGAACAACATGTAACCCCCTGTGTGCTTGCACACCAGTTCTTGCACCACATGGACTTTCCAGTCAATGCTGTCCAAGAACTGTTTTTAGCATTCCCATTGCGGTGGCCATTTTTAGACGCACCGTCATGGGGAAATAAAAAAAAACTGCCAGACAGGTGTACATTCCTAATCAGGTGAGCATCCCAACCATGGCTTTGGCGGTGCGACTGAGGGAAGACCTGGCGCCACACCGCCAAAGTTGTAATCAGGCCATTAGTGGAAGTAAAGGACACCAGGCAGATACAATCAGTCCCAGGCCCAGACTGAATCAGTCCATGGCTCCAAAGCATCTGTGTTGACCAGATATTTGGGAGTCACCCTGGGACAGTGACAAAACTTTAGAACCTGCACTATGGGGTGAAAGAAGGAGAGGCCCCGACACTGGCAAATGGTGGGAATACAGACAGTGCAGGAGTGGACAAGGATGCACTTTGTGGGTCAGCATTGAATAACAAAGCTCCAAACCCCATTTAGTTCACTTTACACTCCTACCCAAGAGCAAATCAAATGCAGTGGAGCATGATGAGAGCTGGCAGGCGAGCACTACGAGGGTGTCAGTAGTGCAGAACAAAGGATACCATGAGTGGACCACCAACTAAGGACTAAATGATACAAAGCAAGGCCCATTAGCATTGCCATGGTTTGACACCTGGCCTACCTTAACGGGTCATGTACAGTGATTACTAGCACCTCCAGCACCGGTCTGGGCTGCTAAATAGAGAATCACCACTCCCTAGCACTACCCAAAATTATTGGGTCTTTCCTGCTGGTCCAACTCCTTTTGCAACACCATGACAAGTAGAAGAAATAAATAAGACTCAAGTATAAAGGATACACTCAGAAGACTTGAAGCAATTTAGAAGAGGCAACAAGATGGAACAGACTGATGAACCTGAGAACCAAGCAAGAGCACTTTTAGCTATCACCAAAAGGTTATTTCGTCAGGTCTTCCTTGTAAGCAAAGATGAAATACAAAGCTAAAGAAAGACCTACAATGTGACCTGGAAGAAATGCAGAAAGATATGAACAAGCTGTGAGACAAAGTGAACAGCCTCAAAGGAAATTTAGATGAGGAGATCAAAGACTGTGAATGTCTACAAATTGGCATGATTGTGCTGGAAGTACAACATATTGCTCTACATCAAAATGTGAATATCTGGACATCTGTTCCAGGCAAAATAATATCCACATTCGAGGGATGCCCTGTGACATCAGGTAATACCACCACTGGGTTTGGGCTCCCAACAGTAAGGTCAAGCCACTGACCTGTATTTAACTAAACAAACACCAATACGGTTATTTTGCTTAATAGTCTATTCAGTACAACCATATTGAAAGACCAATTATGACATCCTCTATAGTGGCAGTGAAAATGACTGCAGCCCTTTCATCTATAGCCTGACTGTGCAGTTTTAAACAGCAAATCCAATCTGCCAAAATATCTGTCTTGGACAAGACTAAGCCTCTCTTAGAAATAATCACAAATCCCTCTTAAGTAAGCTTTGCAGCTCTTTAGGCAGGGCAAATTGAATTTACAAGTAGGACATGTAAACAAGTAATAGTAAACATGTCTTAACAGTAAAAAGGCCCTAAAAGCTATTTTTACAGTAGCAGGGTTGATTGTTCTTTAGGAAAGTGTTGGGTGCCATATTGCATTTAATGATATTATCTCCGGCTAGGAAAAACCTACAAATTTCATTAATATACGTTTTGAAATAATTATTACAAGCCCATTCCACTGGTGAAGTCAGATTTGTAATAAATATTTTGCATGCCTAAAGCCACTGCATGCCCATTTGCATGAGCCCAACTGTCACCTGGCAGCTGAATATTTGCCTGGATGAGGTGTGAATTTGCTTTCAGAGCTGAGACAAAGGTCTTGGGTATGGAGAGGTGTGCTGTTCCTCTGGCAAGATGACCATCTTGGCTGTGCCCAGGAACTTAATTCACTTCAAAGAGGCCTACCCTTTTACAGGCAATTGGTTGTTGGGTAGAGTCCTCTTTTGCCCCCCTCCAATGCAAGACAGAGAGGCTCAACTCTCTGAGGGAGAGGAGTTGCCCTCAGAACCAGTGAAGAGTGACCATTTATCTTACAGGCTCTCAGAGACGTTGCTCATTTTCCAGGCCACACCTCTGGGGAGCACAAGGCTCGGCACAAGGGAAGAATGGTTTCACCATAATTTAAGCAATTTGAGCAAATAGGGACAGTTTGGGATTGTTTGCAGTAGGACACATAGGAAGTGCTTCAAAAGTGGATAAGGTTCTCTTGAGAACTTTAACCCTATTTGTTAAGGACAGGCCAAGGGTCACCGCTGCTTAAAGATGGCACCCACAGTTCCCTCCTCAGAACACTTTCTGGAGCTGTGAGAAACAGAAGAGGAATGGACCTGTTGTCTTTCATTTCAGAAGAGCCTGGAAGACCAGACCTGCTCTCCATCCTGTAGTGGAGTCCTAAAGTCATACGGCTGACCTACAGTTCAAGCAACAGAGAATCAACCATCTACGAGAGGCATTTTCTGTAACTGCCAAGATGACAGGTTCCAACTGGACTTGCCCTCCGTGTTGACTGTAATGTCAACACTACAGTCAATTTAACACTACAGTCAAAACTGAGGGGAGCGCAAATTGTTGACTGCATGTACCATGATGCGAAGTAGGAAACTTTTCTGGGATATGATGTAGTGTCTGGCCACACCTTTTTCCCTGCCCAAACTGAATTTCTTGACCTCTTCTATCATTTATCATACGTTCCGAATGTTCTTTTTTGTAAAAATTGTATTCCGGCCCATTGATTACACTTTATCTGGTCCGAGCCAGAGAGTAAGGCCTGAGCCGGAAAATGCAGCCCGGGTGTGGAAATTTGGGCCTGACTGCGGACGTAAAGATATGACTTGTAAATGACTGCTGTGAATACCAAAAGTCGAAAAATCTGACTTTTGTCTCAGATTGCCTTTGTGAATTGGGTGCTAAGGCTCAAATGTACTAAGGGCTTACGTTGCCCTTGCCATAACTTCAATTTAAATTATTGGATATTTGTCACTGTGGTGTAACTTTATTTATTCAAACCTACTCTCAATTGATTTTTTCAAGAATGCTTGGGCATCCCCATACAGAGTTTTATGAGCCAGACATAGGGCTTGAGCCGGACTCATTTCTTCACAGGAAGCCAGTGTTGTTTTCGTAATGTCCCTGATAGTGGCTTTAACTTTAAAATTTTCTTTAAAGGTCTTGCTGCTGCATTCTGTAAGCCTTGAAGTTTTTTCAGAGAGCGCTAGTGAATGCTAAGTATAAGGCATTACAATAATCCAGCCTTGATAACACCAAAGCTGTGATCCCTGATTTTAGGAGTTCAAAAGGTACGAAAGGAAGAAAGTTCCTGATTTAATGCAACAAAAGGAAACAGGAGGAAAGGAGTTTATTCATTTGTGCGTTGAAGGACTAACTGGGAGGAGAGCCAAGCATCTGAAGCCACCAGGATTAATCCCAAGGGACCAAATCTTTGCCAAGAAGGAGAACCTCAGTGTTGGCAGAATTAAGCAGAAGACTATTATTGTTCCTCCATTGCTCAACAGCTCCTATAGAGCTATTGAAGTAGTGGTCTGTCTCATCAGCATCCTTCGATATGGCCAAAACAATTTGTGTGTCATCTGCATATACTACTGGAGCAAAACCAAATGAGCGAATTAACCTTGTTAGGGGGGGGGGGGACATAAATATTAAACAGTGTGGGGCTTATTGGGGCAAAGCTTCAGTACACTGTTACTGAGTACGTAATGGATCCATTCAGAGGGGGAGATGGGATGGACATAGATGTCGGACTATGCTGGTCCCTGATGTGAGAGGTAATATGCGAAGTACTGCACTGCTGCCCAGTTATTAATGGTTATGTTTTTCATTAATCGTTGCATCACTGTTATTTGTTCACCTTAAATAGGGATATGCAGCGCCTTTAGCACCTCGGTTGCATTCCATGTCAGAAACCGGTCCTCGGAAGCTTGTTTCCGGTCCAGGGAAGACATGGCTGGGCAGTTCGGGCTGGACTGTTCCCATGAGGCACAGGGTCAGACTGATTTGCATATAGCCATGTCTGAACTGGGGTGGCAGAGTGGGCTAAAGAACGGTGATGGATTAAACCCAGATCTGTTGACTGGGTGTGAATGTTTGATTAGTTCAGATGCTCCGTCCATCGCCACCCCATTTTGTACCGCTTTTGGCCGCCATAAGTGTGGCAGGGTATGCTTAGACGTGAGTCCCTTACTCACTTTGCCACTGGATTCAAGCAAGCCGGGCTGAAGACGGCTGGAATGCCAGAAACCAGTCCTCGGAAGCTTGTTTCCGGTCCAGGGAAGACATGGCTTGGCAGTTCGGGCTGGACTGTTCCCATGAGGCACAGGGTCAGACTGATTTGCATATAGCCATGTCACAGCAAGTATTTGCCCCACGTATGAAACGTGATCTATGGCAGTTCGGGCTGGACTGTTTCCAACGGCTGCGGGACGCCACTTGACACATCGGTCGTGACGCCCGCAGGTTGATGTTACTGCGGATGCCCTAATCTTAGAAGATTTGCCACCCACGTTACAGAGATACCTCCGTGACCCCTGCGCCGCTCGAATTTAATCAATTATATCGAAGTCGGCTTAGGAGCATTCTACCTGTGTAACATGGAATCGTGTAATACATCGTACTAAACGTGAGCTTCATCCAGCCATATGATAATCACTGTGCAGCTCAACATCAGGAACGAGTGCCACCTTTTTTAAATTAAAAAAAAGCAACAATAAAATACGTGGACCTTCTAACGACCGGGCTGGAAACACATCAGCACCTAGAGAATACAGGACGGTGCCCTCTAGAGAATAATCCGCACCCGTCGTAAAATAGACAATTAGGTTTAGTACTCTGAGCCGTTGATTGACTTCAATCAGAAGAACTCAAGCAATTGCAGCTATTTCCACAGAGGACAATCCTTCCCCTGCATGTTTCAGATTGTACATGTGGCTCCTGAAGAAGGCGTTCTTGTGAAAACGCCGAAACGCGCGTCGAGAAGAGGACTATTATTGTCCACCACTGTTTTAATGAATTAATAATGTCGTTGTGTATATTTGATTAGATGTTGTATTTTCTTTCATTTTATGTTATCAATTTTAATGTTTTTAACTTGAGTATATATACATAATAAATATAACATTTTGTTAATTTTTTTTAAAAAACTGTTTCTTGTGTGCTTCATACTTACCGTTGTCTCCCTAGCAATATTATATTTGAATGTAAAGTTTTTTTCATACTGTTCCCATGAGGCACAGGGTCAGACTGATTTGCATATAGCCATGTCTGAACTGGGGTGGCAGAGTGGGCTAAAGAATGGTGAGGGATTAAAAAAAACCCAGATCTTTTGACTGGGTGTGAGTGTTTGATTGATTCAGATGCTCCGTCCATCACCACCCCCTCTTGTACCGCTTTTGGCCGCCATAAGTGTGGCAGGGTATGCTCAGACGTGAGTCCCTTGCTCACTTTGCCACTGGATTCAAGCAAGCCGGGCTGAACACGGCTGGAATGCCAGAAACCGGTCCTCGGAAGCTTGTTTCCGGACCAGGGAAGACATGGTTTTGCAGTTCGGGCTGGACTGTTCCCATGAGGCACAGGGTCAGAATGATTTGCATATAGCCATGTCTGAACTGGGGTGGCAGAGTGGGCTAAAGAACTGTGATGGATTAAAACCCAGATGTTTTGACTGGGTGTGAGTGTTTGATTGATTCAGATGCTCTGTCCATCACCACCCCCTTTTGTACCGCTGTTGGCCGCCATAACTGTGTGGCAGGGTATGCTCAGACGTGAGTCCCTTGCTCACTTTGCCACTGGATTCAAGCAAGCCGGGCTGAAGACGGCTGGAATGCCAGAAACCGGTCCTCGGAAGCTTGTTTCCGGTCCAGGGAAGACATGGCTTGGCAGTTCGGGCTGGACTGTTCCCATGAGGCACAGGGTCAGACTGATTTGCATATAGCCATGTCTGAACGGGGGTGGCAGAGTGGGCTAAATAACGGTGATGGATTAAAACCCAGATCTTTTGACTGGGTGTGAGTGTTTGATTGATTCAGATGCTCCGTCCATCACCACCCCCTTTTGTACCGCATTCCATGTCACAGCAAGTATTTGCCCCACGTATGAAACGTGATCTATGCACTGTATGTATTCTGCATGTGATCGTACTCTATATTGCAGCTATATTTGACACAAAATAAATCAAGCTAATAGTAGTCAGAGTAGGGGAGATATCAGTGACGGCGAGTAAATCGGTGACAAACAACCCAACTATATATATTTCACTATTGATGATTGGAAGAGTATGATAATAGGAGGCATGTAACAAGTAGGGAAAGACCCCGCTTCAAGCAGGGAAGGTAAACTGCAAGAGATCCACCAGACTCATCATTGAAATAGTAAGAAACTTATTACCGTAGAAAGTGCTTTTTGTAGCTGACTTAACATCAGACAAAACTAGAAAGAGAAAACTGAAAATAACAAAAGCAGACATGTCTAATGAAACAGACGCTGAAAGCACATCAAGTTTTCCCTTTAGAAACATTTTTTTTGAAGTCTGTGCTGAAAATTTGCTGTCTAAAAATTCTTTTGACTTGATGACTTCCATCGTATTATCATTTGCCATGCACCCTCTAATGTTTGTGTCTAAGAGTATGCATTTCCCTATCACATATTGTGTTTTCGTAATGAAATTTTTACAGCCTAAACAGCGTTTTGTTTTATCAACAAGAGCAATTCCGTTAGGAGTTTTGGAAATGAGGGTTTAGTCTTTCTGTTTTGTAATGACACATTTCTTCTAAAGGAGAAGCAAACAAAGCAGAAAGTCCAATTAATGCAAAAAGCAAAAAAGAAGTTACAACAAGCTAGCTCTTTATTTTATTACAAAACGGAATTAGCACAATTTACATTTAAAATGCCGCAATGGCTCGTGTTGTTGGCAACGATCAAATATTTTAAACAGAATTTACCAATTTGATTTTCCTTTGATTACCAGCTAATAATTATTTGAGCTATCGTCTTCATCACTTATATTTTAACTGCTGTGTATATTTTATTATAAAACAGGTAAGATTTGCATCTAATTAAAACAGCCAGGAATTAATAGGCAACACATTTTTACCTAACTGTACATTGTTATCTACTGCAAACTGACAGGCAGTTTAAATGCCCAAAAATGCTTTCCACAACACCTCTGCTAACGCGGGTCAAAGATATTAGCAGCCCTCAGTGTAAAGCTCTTGCGGGTACTCCTTGACAACCTGGTTGGGATTCACACATTTGAAACACATTTGTGAAATCTATACTTTTTTCAAAGTTGGTTATCCGCGCTTGGCTGGCAATGGGGCAAAAGATCAGAGACGTTCTTGACTGGAGCTGCTACTAGAAATAATATGTTTGCTTGAGGTCTTGAAATAGAGCTATGGTTGCTTTCACAAGGTCAATCAAGTAAGTCCTCAAATATAGTCAGCCGACAAAGGCACAAACAAGAACACTTTCTTATAGCTCCCAAAATAGAGAATTGTGAGCATATGTAGGGGTGTTATGAAGTTTTAGTTCCAGAGAGCTACTGAATATTTTTTGCTATTAACACTCATTACAAGGGTCCTAATGTCACTAGCTATGGTAGCATTAAATACTAAGCGCGTCAATTTAAAGATTGGCAGACTGAAGTTTGAATTGCCAGAATGGAACACCTCTACCACTCCTGCCAAGGAAGGCTCCCTTCATTTATGCTGTGCTGCCACTATGTATGGTGTGTCCCACCTGAGGCAGTTTGTGACAGAGTGGTAGGATTGGTGTCTACCTGGTGAAACTCCATAATGACAATTCGACACCCAGAGTGGACATGTAGAAATAACCATCATATGTGGGAGCTTTAAAAATACCGCCAAATGAGTGGAATATTTTCAGTGTCCACAGATATCGGTCCCTGAAGTACTTTTCATCCATCATGGCAGGGGCACCTCTCTCCAGTAAGAATGGCTTATACGTGGTCTTGCACATAGGAGGTAATACTGGTTCCTGCTGTGTCTCTTTTGTTCTGTGCAGAAGTCATGCTAATTCCCTCAAATGTGGATCCTTCGTTTTACATTACTAGACTCAAAGGAATGCCCTGCAGGCACAATACCCAATAAAATCTGACCAAAAGATAAAGAGAAATAAGATAGGACAGCTATTGAAAATGTTTGTGAACAGGTCAAATTGAGCCGTTCAATTTCTCTTTTAATAACATATGTTCAAATGTAATTTCAAAACCCATTGGCACCAATTGTATTGACTTTTAAAGCATAAATGGCAATGCTCTCCTTTCCCTGCCAATTTACTACTGTGACTTTCACTTATCTCTGCGCCAAGTGCTGTGCTCCACTGAGATCACTCCAAGCAAGCTGAATGTTAGAATGCCTTATTAAACTTTGGGGTCTGCAGAATCATTCATGTTGCAGTAAAATATAAAAATAGGAATGGAAAATGCTTGATAGGAAGATGCAGATGTTACTGTCATGGTCATTATTGCCTGGTTTAGGCTAATTGTGCTTGAAAAGTCAGCGCTGATGCAAATGCGTTGATGTAGTTTTATGTGTGATCGTGGTGCAATAACAAATGTCAGTCATTTTGGGGAGTGACAGGAATCAGTGTAGCCAGGTAGCAGGCAGGATGACAGATGTTGAGATAGCTTTGTATCCAAACGAGCAGATTGGCTAATCTACTTGCTCCCTGTTGGAAAGGGGGTTATTAGTAGAGGAAAATGTATATCTACCACTGGCAATGACGCCACTACCACAATATAGGGCTCCGTACAGGTCTTAGAAAATTATTCCTATGCTCAACCCTTGGTAGCTTGGCTGCGAGCAGGCAGGCTTAACTTCAAAGAAAGGTATGTAAGGTATTTAAAAACACCAATTCAGTAAATAATTAAGACTCAACTCACAATCAAAATCCAACAGGAATATAAATAGGAAATATGTTTTTCTTTAAAATGACACCAAAACAAATAAAATGCAATGTAGGAAACCGGAGATATGAGTTTTCTAAAGATTTAACACTATATAGTACATAGAAACTTATACCGCCAATTGGGATATCTGATTGCGCTAGACCGGGTCAAAGTCAAAGTTTCAGGCAGAACGCGATGAAGCCCTCTACCATTACCCCTCACAGTAGGTATGGTCAAAATGTTTACCTTCTTAGAAACTTTTCTGGAGCTTTTCTTCCCAGGGTCCCTCAAAGCTCTCAGCCCGTCCGGATTTGGTGATGGTTCACCGGATTGCCTTGCATTTCGCTAACAGTCAAACTTTTGGAAGTCCAACATCCAGAGCTTTTCAGCACGTTTGAACCAGGGATCCAAGCCGGCACGTGGTTGAAGGTAGATTGCTTGGCTCTCGCAGTTGGTCCCGGTCACCTTTTCTACGTTCTTGCGGGGTCCCTCAATGTTTTTCACCAGACCGGCTTCAGTGACATTTCACAGCTTGGGTTTCGGCTTACTCCCGGTCAAACTCTGGAAGCCAGACCTCTGGAGCTTTTCAGTGGGATGAACGTGGACGGCAGGTTGGCTCGTGGTTGTGGGCCACAGGCTTTGCTGGCCAGGTCGAGTCGGTCCACTTATGGAGCTTTTCTCCAAAGTTGCACCAAACTTCTCCAAACGTCTGGACCTTCTTCCAAAAGATGCCCAAAGGGTCACAAAGTGTCCAAAATAAACTTCAAGGGTCTGGAAGCTTCAGGATGGTCCTTGAAAGTTAGGTGCTTAAGTTCCCACAATCCACTTGGACAAAACCCTTACAAATTCATTGGTAATAATCCAGGTTTAGGATTTTTAGAGGTGATGTTCCAGGTGAGCTCTGTTAACCTGTAACTTGCAGGGAGTCCAGTCGTTAGTCCTTTTGATGCAAATTAGGCCCACAGGGCTGTAGTTCTGGTTGTGCAGCAGGCCCAATCTTCAGAGTGCAGTGCCTGGATTGTGCCAATCAAACTCCACAGCATGGACCCTTCTTCTCTCTTAAGTGTAAGTAGTAGATCTGAGAGTCTCTGCTTATTCCAAGTTCCCTGGGTCAAGCAGGAAGGTGCCTTTGTACAATTAGGTTCAGCGAAACACCCCAGGGTATGACCACATCCTCCTAAGTGGGCACTATTTTCTCCCAGAGAGCATAATTTCTCCAAAATTCATAATGGCTGATTTTCAAGCAAGGAGAGAAGAGCTGGCCAATCACATCCCAAGATATTTAATCTCCATTGTCTCTCTCCCATGCCTCTGCTCATTCTTTCCTTAATCCCACCAAATGGCTGGGTTCAAAGAGGAAACGTGTAAATTGAAACTGACTTCTACTGCCTGTCTACTTCAATTGAAGAATATGGTTTACGACCCCTACCCCCTCTGGCATTCCTATGTACATAACCCTGCAATCCCTGAAGAGCTGGCTAACTCCAAGGGCTCTTTATCACCTCATCAAACGATCCTGGCTAATCCACCTAACTCTGGCCAATCAGGACACAATACACACAATAATGTTTTATAACCTTTTGTCTGTATACTATAGGCAAACTTGAGCAATACTATATTGTTGGATTTATCAATACCATTATAGGAAGTCTTTGAATGGCATTTTTAGGATTCTCCTAGCAAAAATTGTAAGTCAATAGCTTCTTGCCATGTCAACCTATGTGGCAGGGGTTTTGTAATGGGTAAAATGATTTGTGACATATTCCAATACCAGGAATTATAAAACATTTTTTATAGGGGCCCTTCCTCTATCTAAAGGACCCCACACCTAGGGGTACCTAATATGCCCAAACAGTGTAGTTTAATAAATTTGATGTGTCCCCTACAACAAAGTCGAGTTTGTTTGCATTTTAAAAGTAGTCCTGCAACACAGGGCTGCTTTTAAACTGATCTCAGGCTACAGCAGTGCACACATGCAAGTACAGAAAGGGCTGTTGGCCTCTAAACTGCAATCCTCTATTATATACAAGGGACTTAAAGAAAGTTGTAATCGCAATACCCTAATATGTACTAGGGCCTTATAGGGGAGGCCATGCCAACCATATGGGCACTCTGTCCCATACTGTACCTTTGTGTATGTAGGTTTTTTCAATCTATTCTAAGTGTCTCCTTCAGGATAGCACTGGCCCTGGGCCTTTGTTAGGTAGAGCCCTGGGTCAGTCAGAGCCTGTTACCACCAGTACCAGTCAGCAAAAATGTTGGGGGTGCCCAGGACACAGGAATAGTTTGCAACTCTCCCCCTAGGTTCATTTGTCATTTTTGGCAGTCATTGGGTCACTGTTAGGCTGCGATGTGACAGTCTTAGGTAATATGTCAGAGCACAAATGACAACTGGAAGAGAAAAAGAGGCAATATGAGAAACACTCTAGTGAGCCTACTCAGAATGAAACAACATTAACAGGCATATCACAACACTTTTGCTCTCAGACGTAACCTAGACTGATATGATATAATTTACCACAGGCTTAGGTTAGATGTTTAGGGTGTTATGGTAGCTTGACCACTCAAAATGATGACTGTAAAACACATTGTTGTGTGTGAAGTTACTACTAAATATTTGATTTTTAGAGTATTTTAGCAACGTTAAATGTGTTTTCTTTATTATTGCTTATACAATTAAATGAACTTGTAACATTTGCCTGTGACTGGCTGCTCAGTGAAAGTTTTTCTGAATATATAGTTCATGACTACCCAGAATGTGTGTATCACTACCTCTTTCAAATTCATTGACTGTGAGTTAATTAGCATCAAATACAGATACCAGCACTTAAGCAGATCTTTACTTTTGCGCCTTATGGGTTGGTAGAAACAGCCTGTCTTCATTTTTCAGTTACTTTATTTTACATTATTTTATTTGCAACCTTGAACATTGCTTTTCAGCTAACAGGAGGCAACAGGAATCTGGAATAGCCAAACTATCAATGCTCACTCTTTAGAATATATATGGGGAAATTAATAGGCTTGAGGCTGTGGCCCATTTTAATACTAAATATAATATACAGTTGGTACCCCCTAAAATTGCAATGTAGGTCTGGGAGAAGGGAGGAAAAACAGAAAACTGAAACAAATGCTCCAAGAGCACTCCCACTTGACCGGTATTTCTTGGGCAGTCCCTTTGCTTATGTCAATTCATCAGATATAACACTATGTTACACTTATAATTATTGTTATTTATTTATAAAATTCATTTTTTTCAATTTTTTCAGAGAATAAAAGAACATTTTCAAAATACACATACATGTCTTTTTTGTTTTTTATACAAAGGAAAAACGTTTTTCTGTTTAACTGTGATTTAATATTTCAAAATGTAATACATGGTAAAACCTATTTAAATAAAAGATACCCCCATACTATGGTCAGCCTCACACAACAACTAACTCACAAAACATCACAACCTAACTTGCCCCACTCACGCATTCATACTTCACACATGTACTTCACCTAGTTTGAAAGACATACACTATTCAACACATGGAAACAACATTTCATTTAGTGTCCATGGTTGTATTGTCTCATGGGGGAACAATAGGTCAGGTTGAGGTGCGTTTTGGTGGGTATCCTTTATTTGCAGCCACCTTCTTCAGGACCTTGTGTTAAGGGTAAAATGTATACCAAAGAATAGAAGTGGTAACATAAATAAATAATCTGTTTTCACAGTCTCGAAAACAATGTGATTTTAGGGAGGCCCTTCCCAGGGATAGGGCTTACTCATTCTTTCAGAAGCTGTCTGATTAAATGACACCTTCACTCAGACCCCCTGTCCCTCGTTCCACCCACCCCACCCGCATTACATACGACGCCACCACCCTCATAGCCCTAAACCCCGGTCGTCTCCCCAACTGCGTCCAAGCCGCTCCTGGACACACCCATGGACCTTTCTCCTGCAACTCCTGCAAGTTCGACGGCACCAAGAACAACTCCTCATCCACGAACACACAACAGATATCCGACTCTAACCACCTAAAATGCATCCTGCTCAACACCCGCTCAGTCCACAGACACGCCATCGACCTCTGGAACCTGCTAGACACCTTTTTTCCCGACGTCGCCTTCCTAACAGAAACATGGATGAACGCTTCATCAGCCCCAGACATCACCATTGCCATCCCGGAAGGATACAAGATCATCCGTAAGGACCGCACCGACCAAACAGGAGGAGGCATCGCTATCGTCCATAAGAACTCCATCCGCATCTCAACCAGCTCAGACGTCAACCTCACCAGCGCCGAACACCTTCACTTCCAGATCCACACCGATCCCAAGACCACACTCAGAGGCACCCTCCTCTACCGACCTCCAGGATCCCGTGCACAATTCAGCGACGACATCACTGACTTTATCACCCCACACGCCCTCCCATCCGAGGAATACATTCTACTGGGAGACCTCAACTTTCACCTGGAAAAGAGCAATGACAGCAACGCCACCACCCTTCTGGACAATCTCGCCAACCTCGGACTCAAACAACTTGTCACTACCCCCACCCACATTGCAGGTCACACACTCGACCCTATCTTCACCTCCAGCAAACATGTCTCCTTCAGTCACACCACAACTCTACACTGGACGGACCACAGCTGCGTTCACTTTATCTACAATAAGACCACAACTCACAACCACCCTCAACCTACTGTACGAAGATACTGGAGCAAAATCACCATCGACCAGATCTCCTCATCGCTTCTTCAAAACCCCCCTGTCCACTCCTCAAACCCCGACCAAGCAGCCATTAACTTCACCCAATGGCTATCCAACAGCGCTGACATCCTAGCACCGTTGAAAAAACGTCAAATCAAACTAGGCAGCAAAAACGCCTCCTGGTTCAACGATGATCTTAAGAAATCGAAGAAACTCTGTCGCTCCCTCGAGAAGGCCTGGAAAAAAGACCCAAACAGCACCACCAGGGACGCCTTCAAAAACGCCACCCGCATACACCACCAACTAATCCGATCTGCCAAGAAATCTGCCATTCAAAGACCGACTAGATAACAACGCCCACAACAGCAAGGAATTATTCAAAATCGTCAAAGAATTTACCAACCCCTCAGCCAACTCCAACGACATCACACCCTCTCAAGCCCTCTGCAACTCCCTAGCTTCGTTCTTCCACAACAAAATCGCAGACATCCACAACAGCTTCGACAACCAACCCGGAGACCAACCCACCCAACCTTCTGCCGTACCTTCACCCCCCTTGAACATCCTTAACGACTGGAACCCAATCTCCACTGAGGACACCATCCACCTGATGAACTCCATCCACTCAGGATCCCCTACAGACCCATGCCCTCACCACATCTTCAACAAAGCAGATTCCATCATAGCACTACACCTCCGAGACGTCATCAACTGCTCCCTCAAATCTGCCACCTTCCCGGAAAGCTGGAAACACGCCGAGCTTAGCGCCCTTCTGAAAAAACCCTCAGCGGACCCCACCGAACTCAAAAACTACCGCCCCATCTCGCTCCTTCCATTCCCAGCCAAAGTCATTGAGAAAGCTGTCAACAACCAGCTCGCCGCCTTCCTCGAAACCAATAAATCCCTCGACCCCTCACAGTCCGGCTTCAGAGCCAAACACAGCACGGAGACCGCCCTCATCGCTGCAACAGACGACATTCGAACTCTACTGGACAATGGAGACACAGTCGCCCTCATCCTCCTTGACCTCTCCGCAGCCTTCGACACAGTCTGCCATAGCACCCTTCTACAACGCCTCAGAAACATCGGAATCCAAGGAAAAGCACTGGAATGGATCACCTCGTTCCTCACCGGAAGAACCCAGAGAGTCCGCCTCCCACCATTCAAGTCAGAGGCCACTGAAGTCATTTGCGGCGTACCACAAAGATCTTCACTCAGCCCCACCCTCTTCAACATATACATGAGCCCCCTCGCGACCATCGCACGCCAACACAACCTCAACATCATCTCCTACGCTGATGACACTCAACTGATCCTCTCACTCACCAAAGACCCTAACACCGCCAAAACCAACCTACATGAAGGAATGAAAGAATTAGCCGAGTGGATGAAGCATAGCTGTCTGAAACTGAACTCAGACAAAACAGAAGTCCTTATCTTAGGTACCTCCCCCGCCGCCTGGGATGACTCTTGGTGGCCAGAGGCCCTCGGAAAAGCACCCATCCCGACGGACCACGCACGGAACCTGGGCGTCATCCTGGACTCCTCACTCTCGTTGACCAGACAGGTCAGCGCCGTCTCATCATCTTGCTTCAACATTCTTCGCATGCTCAAAAAAACATTTCGCTGGATCCCCACCGAAACCAGAAAAACGGTCACCCATGCACTGGTTACAAGCCGCCTGGACTACAGAAACACCCTGTACGCCGGTACCACCGCAAAACTCCAGAAAAAACTCCAACGCATCCAGAACGCATCAGCCAGACTCATACTAGACATCCCGCGTAAAGACCACATCTCCAGTCACCTGAAAAACCTCCACTGGCTCCCCGTCAATAAGAGGATTACTTTCCGCCTCCTAACCCACGCACACAAAGCACTCTACGAACTTGGACCCGATTGCCTCAACTCACGACTTTCCTTCTACACCCCCCCCGCCAGCTACGATCCTCCATCCAAGCCCTTACTACCGTACCTCGCATCAACAAAACCACCATGGGAGGTAGATCCTTCTCCTACTTGGCAGCTAAAACCTGGAACTCACTCCCCACTCACCTTCGTCTCACTCAGAACCACCTAGCATTCAGAAAGCAACTTAAAACTTGGATATTCGACAAATAATTTCCCACCCTTCCTCAAGCGCCTTGAGACCCTCTGGGTATGTAGCGCGCTATATAAATCTTTTGACTTGACTTGACTATGTCTCGTTCAGATAGGCAAGCAAGCTAACCGGATGATCTTCATGGAATAGCAGTTCCACAGGTTTCATTTTGTATTGTTGTGCTGCTCTAAGCCAAGACAATATTTTAAATGGTTTCTCACTTGGTTTGATCAGTGTCCCCAATAAGGGTGCTTATGCTTCTTCAGTGTGTTCAGTAAATCCTGTCTTACTCAATGGCGGACCAACTAACTCTTGTTTGCATTATAGAAGTATCCTGCAAGTCAGATATCAAGACAGAGGATATTGAAATGCTGGAGCTACATATTTGGTACGATCACACAATGAATGCCTTGATGTCTAATGCGTTTAGGAATGCTGCCCTTCAGCAATTGATTGCTTTCTTTGGTTTTGGAAATGTTGTTAGGTGCATGCACACAATATCTTAAAGTAGAATTGCTTTTTCAAATGGTAATCAGTGTAAATAGATATACACTAGGGTAATTGTGATGATCAAAAATGTCTTATAATGCAACTGAATCGGCCAGGCCCATAAGGTTCTGGACCTATTCTAGAGTCACAATCCGATGGTTCTTTTTAGCAGCATGAAAGCATAGAGGGGAGAAAATGTTTTATTATTGTCAATAAAATCATTAAGAAATCCTTTGGACAAGTAATGGCCACAGACAACTCCGTAAGGTTAGTTAATTTATTATAATGCAAAAATCAAATGGCTATAGAGACACTACAAGATGAGAGTGTGGAAATACATCGGCATCCACATAAAGCCAAATCGGAATATCTAATTGAGATGATGTAACATAAACTAGACATTTAGTACAAGAAACAAAATGCAGAGGAGTCAAACTCACAAGTCAAAATGTCCTTTAATCTATGGATGGTGAGTAAAAAGCATTAATCTATCCCTAGTCTAATGCTAAGTGACATCCCTACCTCAGCATCTGCAGAAAGGAAAGTTAAGAAGGTGTCAGTCTATGTAGTCTCCCTAAGAAGTCTCTCCACAACCAATGGGTCATGAAGCATGAAGCTACTGAGACATAGATTGTTCTAAGATGCCCTCACTCCGAAGGCAGAAAAAGAAGCGGGCACTTTCCGTACTTTCAACATCCCAATATTTCAGGTATCATTCCCAAGAGTCTTTGCAGGTCACGGTATCTGCTCTGAGTACGATCCTAAAGGTAGCTTTCCAAGGGATAATGACATTCTAGGGTGGCAACAAGTTGACCTTGGTTCCCAGGCGTTCTCCTGTGTGAAACACAACAGCCTTCCTTTATCAACTCAAGTTTACGATGTAACTTCTTCTCTTCTTGCCTGACTAATAACACCAAGACATTATTCTAGCAAAGAAGAGAGCTTTTTTCACATGCAACAAAAAATGTGAGAAAGAACACATTCCACAGCACTCATGAATATCAGCTAGTAATTCTAAAGTGAATGTTTCCAGGGAAATGCATTTCAGGTCTTCAAGGTTGAGCTGACATACGAAGCCAACATATGAACTTTACAAATTGCATAGGAAAATAAGGCACATGCAATGAAATGCATTTACCTACATTAAAATGATACGATCAATAAACTATTTTAATACATGGATAAATGTAATTATAATGCACTCTATTAATAAAATGCAGTTTCTGCTACATCACAGCTTTGTGAATTCTTATATTTACTTAATGGTTTGTCTTGAAGATCTTTTCAAATGGCATTGAAGATGTCCTGGCATGTTGTTGTGTTTGTAAGTACCATGGTGATTTTGTGGATTAGGGTTTGGAGGGAGAGAGCTCCTCTTTAAGATATTGCAGCAGCGAATTGCCCTTCAAGTTGAAAGGCATGTTTACTACAGATACTATAATTTATCAACATTTATCCACTTACTCACATGATGGCTGTGACATGAAGCTAGAGCTAGATCTGACCATTGTTGCTATTGCAAATGGTGTGAATTCTGAGAGTGTAATTGGAGCACACTAAGTTTTAACAATTAATCTATTACAGTTAGCACATCATGCACATCTCATATCTTCCCAAAGGTATGCACTTAGAAAGCATACACAGCACACTAAAGTAACATAATAAACAAATACATTCTTTGCATGGAAGTTATGAGAAATCTGTGGCAGGGTGTTTCAAGGCAATCTGAACATACCGGGCTGTAATTGTGTCAATTAGGTTCTTGTGGCTATATTGGAAAGGGGCGACCACTCGGTCCCCCCGAACGTATGGTAGGGGGCCCGGATCCCCCCGGGAAACCATTTTGGGCGGGGGGCGTGTCTCGGCTGGTATGCCCGAAGCGGCGTAGACGGGGCGCGCCTTTTTCCCGCCCAAGGAGGGTTGTCCCAGACACCTACACCGTTGGCCACGCCCAGTAGGCGTACCAGAGGAGGGTACACGCCCTCCCGAAGAGGAATAAAAGGAGCAACAATCCAAAGAAGCATCCTCTTGTACCGGTGCTTGGAAGCTGCACCCTCTCGTTGCACGTGAGCCCTCGACGGAACAAGGAGCAATTTTTGAGAACTTGTAAATTTTGTGTTTCTCTTCCAGGAGCCTTCTCTTCCAGCGACTTCGGACCTCCGAATCCAGGACCTCGTTGAGCAGCTAAGCAGCAAGGGTCGAATATCCGACAACGATGCCTGGCAAGAGGGCCGGAAAGAAGGCAGGGACGGAGCAGATGCTCCGCATACTGATGAAAGATATGGCGAGCATGAAAAAGCAGATGGCGGCAATGAACAATACGGGCAGACCGAAGAAGGTCATCGGACCAGCATTGCCGGGAGTAGTCCCCGCAGGGAGAGGTAAAAGGGCCAGGAATAGGGCGGCAGGGGGGGAGGCCCCAGTTCCCGAGTCACCCCCGACAAGCCCAGTTAGTCCAGTCGAGGCCCCGGTACCGATCCCGGATGCAGGCCAACCGATTCTGGTTGTAGTTACGCCCACCATCGAGGAGGAAATGCCTCCAGAGTTGGCCGCCCAGTTGGCCGCATGGCTTGGAAAGAGTACCGAGGGTGCAGCGGCACCCGGAGACACGGCCAAAGAGGCTAGGTTGCTAATGAAGCAGTTGCGGCAATCGCGAGATGCTGCGAAGGCGAATCTCCCTCTTGTCCCCTCACCGATTCCCTCGGAAGAACCAGCGGCTGGCGGTGGAAAATCAGCGGGACCAGCTATGGAGTCTGGTAAGCAGCCATTGCCAATGGCAAATGGGGGGTCTTTACCCTCAAGAAGGGAGAAAGTAGTTCAGCATATTCCACTGGCCACGAAAGAAATGATTTAGGCTGATAAATATGTGAATATGTTTTCACTTCTGACTGACCATCACGAGATTGAGTATGTTAAGGCTCAGAAGGATTTGTTGCATCCGAGTGTGTGGCGCGCAAAAATGGCGGGCTTCAGGGTAGATGAGACAATCTCTAATTGGGCCAAGGCCTTTGGGATGTTTACTGCTATTATGGGGGAACGTAAGCCCGAGATTTTGACTGAATTAGCCTGTTATCAGACACGCATAATGGATTTCTATGAAACATATGAGGGCGATCAATGGAGGGGTTATGATAGTAAGTTTCGTAAGGCCAAGGAGCACGATTCGTCTCTGACGTGGGACTGTCTCGACTCCGTCTCTTGGCAGAAGCAGCTCCTGCCGGGCACGACGAAGTTGTCCTCGCTTGGCGAGTATGGGTCGGTGCCTTCCCGCCATCAATCGGCGGCGCCCTTTCGAGCAAGCCCCGCTGGTGATCACCAACCCCGGAGTGGTGGGAATGGGGCTAGAAAAGGGGTTTGCTGGAATTTTAACAGAGGCAAGTGCACGAGGCCACAAGGGACATGTAAGTTCAGGCATGAGTGTGCAGGATGCGGACATTCTTCACACCCAGAGAGTTCGTGCAGAGCCAAGAATGGGGATACCGGGGGTAGAGGAGGTGCCAAACAGGTCTAATATCGGCCGCGGGGTACCACTACCTACCCCCGTAGATATCATGGCAATGATCCCCTGGCTAAACGAATACCCTGATCATGTCTCCGCTGGGGTGTTACGGGACGGCTTCTCGTATGGTTTCCACATCCCGGCGGGGGATTTTCGAGGGGACTCACTGTGTAAAAATCAACTGTCCGTTCAGCAGCACCCGGTGGTGGTAGAAAGCAAGATTGCAAAGGAAGTTGCCCGGGGCCGGGTCGCCGGCCCATATAGGCACCCGCCAGTTCCTAATTTCATTTGTTCACCGTTGGGAGTAGTCCCCAAGAAGGACCCAGGTGAGTTTAGGTTAATTCATAACTTGTCGGCTACTAGGGGTCTTTCGGTAAACAATGCGATTGATCCAGGAGTCTGTTCGGTGCGGTACGCATCCTTTGATGAGGCCGTCGCCATGTTGAATCGCCTGGGGCCCGGAGCGCTGATGGCTAAATCGGATATTGGAACGGCATTCCGGTTGCTCCCGGTACACCCTCAGGATCAGCGTCTGTTAGGTTTTGTGTTTCAAGGACGCTATTACATGGATAGATGTATGCCAATGGGTTGCTCCATCTCTTGTGCTTATTTTGAGAAATTCAGCTGTTTTCTGCAATGGGCGTTCACCAGAGCTACGGGCTATACACAGGTTATGCACTACCTAGATGATTTTTTGTTCTTGGGGCCAGCCGGTGACACGGAATGTGCGCAGGCTTTACTGGAATTGTGCAATCTCATGAAACGGTTCGGCGTGCCATTGGCACCGGGAAAAACGGTGGGGCCATCTACTTCACTCGAGTTTCTTGGAATTGAGCTCGATTCAGTGGAGGGATGCTTCCGTTTTCCCAGGGACAAAGTAGTGAAATTCAGGGCCTCGCTAGAATTGTGAATTAGCAAAGAAAAGGTAACTCTCCATCAGTTGCAACAAGCAGTGGGCCAGCTTAACTTTGCCCTCAGAGTGATACCAATGGCCCGCCCCTTCTCCCGCTCTATTGCACAAGCCATGGTCGGTCTCAGAGAAGGACACCACCGCACGAGACGGTCTGCAGAGGTTCCCCCGGATATGCGCATATGGTTGGCATTTCTGGCGGATTTCAACGGTCGAGTGGTATGGAGCAAGCCACCAGCATCCTCGGACGAGCTGGGTTTGTGGACCGACTCGGCAGGGAGCGTAGGATTTGGCGCCATCTTTGGTAATCAATGGTCGGCGCAAACATGGCCGGCGTGGTGGCACACCAGTGGGCTCACAGGTAACATTGGGTTTCTTGAGTTGTTCCCCATTTTTGTGGCCCTGAAGGCATGGCCGGACAATTTCCGTGATCGCTCAGTGGTGTTTTGGTCCGATAACATGACCGTGGTTGAATGCATAAATAACCAGGCAGCACGCTGCAAGTGGATTTTGAGATTACTAAAGGAAATTGTACTACTGTGCATGAGACTGAACGTTCAGTTTAGGGCAAGGCACGTGCCGGGTGTGCTGAACCAGGCGGCTGATGCACTCTCTTGCTTCCACATGCAGGCCTTCAGGGGTTATCTACCTTCCGCGGATCTAGTGGCGGCACCATTTCCCGAAGCTCTCTGGTTACGCGGTGCCCCGGATTACAGGACCTCGTGGGAGCCAGTCTAACCCCCAGGACATGGAAGGCGTACGAAGGAGCGTTTCGTTCCTATTGTGCATTTTTGGGTCCAGCAGGAGGGGATAAGTTGGGGCAGGAGGAGTATGTACTGAAGTTTTTAGTAGCACTCCACAAGGCAGGCCGATCAGCAGCAACGGCCAATAGGCACCGGGCCGCCATTGCATTCATGGCGCAGGCGTATGGCATTAAGACCCCACATCGTCCTTTTTGGTAAAGAAGGCGCTGCGAGGGTGGCAACGCCTCGAGGGTCACAGAGTGGACGAGAGGCGCCCGATTGGGTTAGAAAGATTGTCCCTGTTGATGTCGGTGCTCCCCGCGACATGTTCCTCCCAGTCCGAAGCAGTGCTAATCCGGGCCGCTTTCGCATTAGCATTCCATGGAGCTATGCGGGTGAGTGAGCTGGTGGCAAGAAATAAGAAGGATATGGGGGGAGGCCTGTGTCGGGAACACGTTCAGATCAAGGGTGATTCAATGGTTATGTTATGTTATGTTAAAATCAATTTATAAAGCGCTCGTACGCCCGTGGGCTTCATGGCGCTATAGGAAGTGTGAAGAATCCGTACAACATAACACTAAGCTAACAATGGCTAATGGTAAGCTTGAGAGAACAACCAGGTTTTTAGTCCCTTACGAAAGGTGAGCAAATCCTTACTCTGCCTAATCGGTAAGGGGATGGAGTTCCAAAGTGAGGCTGCTAGATGGCGAAAGCAGCAGCCACCCTGTCGCTTCCTTTTGAAGCGAGGCACCTCCAAAAGGGATTTTTGAGCAGAGCGCAGGCTTCTAGAGGGGATATATTTAGAAACCAGACTGCGAATAAAGGCAGGGCCTTTATCTTGTGTGGCCTTGAAGGTGATACAGCCAGCTTTAAAGGCTATGCGCTGGGAAATCGGAAGCCAGTGTAGCTTTTCTAGTCCTGGTTTAACAGAGGACCATTTTGGCTGTTGTAAAATGAGTCTAGCCGCCTGATTCTGGACTAGTTGAAGTCTCTTTGACAGGCCCACTGGAAGTCCCAGATAGACGCTGTTGGAATAGTCCAGGCGGGACATGACCAAGGCAATAGTGACCTGGATCAAGGCAGACTGGGTGAGTAAGTGAGCAATTTTTTTTATTTTCCTCAGTTGGAAAAAACTTGCGGAGACCACGGCACCCACCTGGGTTTTTAAGGACAGGTCCGTATGGAGCGTGATGCCTAGGCTCTTTACAGCAGTGGACCTTACAGGGGGAATGCCCAGGTCTGCTGGCCAGTAGTTGACACTCCAGCTGGATAAACTGTTCCCGGGCAAAAGTAGTTCTGTTTTGCCCGGGTTAAGTTTTAGATGGTTTTCGTTCATCCAGCATTGGATGTGTCTCATGGTGTTCTGAAATTCGGACACAGCATCAGGGATGTTCAGTTGGAATAATAGCTGTAAATCGTCCGCATAATTGAACACCGTGACTCTGAATTTCTTAAGGGAATGGAGAAGAGGGCGGAGATAAAGATTAAATAATAAGGGGGATAATGACGACCCCTGCGGGACACCACAGGTTGAAGTATGCCTAGTGCCAGTAAAGCTGCCTAGTTGAATTGCCTGAGTCCGGCCCTCGATAAAAGAAGTGATCCAGCTCAACGCTGGTCCTCTCAGGCCAGCCTGTTCGACACGGTTGAGCAAGATGTCATAGTCAACCGTGTCGAACGCAGCCGAGAGGTCAAGCAGCACTAGGGCTTGGTGTGTATCGACATCCGCATTGGCTCTAAGGTTGTCTTGAAGCGCCAGGATCACCGCCTCTGTTGAGTGACCTGGGCGGAACCCCGCTTGATTAGGCTCCAAGTAGTTGGTGGTCTCGATGAAATTAGAGACACTCTTAGAGACATGAGCCTCCAGCACCTTTGAGAGGTATGGCAGCAGGGAGATAGGTCGATAATTTGTAAGATCCGAGGGATCCTTCCCTTGTTTTTTTACCAAAGGTATAAGGAGGGCTTTTTTAAAATCTGTGGGGACTCTGCCTTGTCTGAGGGATTCATTGAGAATAGGCAGGAGTGCATGTGGGAGAGATAGGCCTAATTCTCTAAAGATGGAAGGGGGCAAATATCATTAGGTGACCCTGATTTGATCCGTTGAAGGAGTTCCGACAATTGTTTGGGGTCAATCGGGGGGATGTGGTCTAAGATCTCTGGATTCATGTATGCATCCTCAGTGGAGTTGCTAGCAGGGTGTAGTGGTATACTTTGTTTAATTGTAATGATTTTATTAATGAAATAGTTATTCAAATCATCACATAAAGCTTGAGAATGTGCGATAGGTAGTGACGTACGCTCATCGTTACAGAGGTCGTTCACTATTCTAAAGATGTCTTTAGTTTGATTCTGAGATTTCAGAATTATGCCTGAAAAATAGTCGGTCTTCCTTTTAAGAATGTTTTTTTGGTAGAGACGTCGGCTTAGGCAGTAGGCCTCTTTATCTTGTGGATGGTAATCACAATAGCCAGGTCTAAAACCGATCAGGGTGCGATGGGGGACAGTATTGTTGTCCAGCGCATGCGAGGGTCCCCCATGTGCCCGGTGCAGTGCGTTGAGGAATATCTGGCGCAAAGGGCGGTAGCATGGGGGGAAGCTTGCTGAGACACAACGACGCCACCCCTCTGACAAGGTTTCAGTTTCAGCGGGTGTTAACTTTGGCAATCGTGGCAGCGGGCTTGGACCCGAGCGATTTTGGGACCCATTCCTTCAGGATAGGGGCTGCTACAGAAGCTACAGCCAGGGGTCAGAGTGTGGAAATGGTGAAACAATTGGGACGATGGTCCTCGAACTGTTATAAAAGGTATGTGCGATTGCACATGTTGTGAAGCTAATGTCATGCACTCACGCTTCTTGTCTTTTGCTTGGTTTACAGTGTCGCGAGCTTACGAGGCGGGGCGGACTGTGCAGTCGACCCGACACCTGGGGACCAGCGGTCAAAGACCACCGGCTGTGGAAAGAGTGGTGTGGGTCGTGGGCCACTCATACGTGAGGCGTGCCGCGGACGTATTCAAAGCAGGTGACATGATTCACGCAGCTAGGGAATACGGGTACAGGGTGACCTTCCACGGAAGGGGCGGGCTCTGTATTGACCAGTTTCAATGTTTTGTCGAGGGACTGTTAGGGCGGACAAGGTCACCACCGTCTATAATCATAGTACATCTGGGAGGAAATGATTTGGTGGCCCTCGGGCGGCGAGTACTCCTCGAGCGGGTTCTATCCACTGTTAGCTGGTTGGCAAAGAGGATTCCGGGGTGCACGATAGCATGGTCACACATGATTCCAAGGAAGGTGTGGGGCGCCCTCTCTGTGTCAGCTTTAAATCATTCAGTAAAGAAAGTCAATAACAAGCTTGGTAGATTGTTTCGTTCAGCACAGCTGCACAGTATTCCGCATGGATGTATTCGGGGGGATCACATGTATCTCGAAGATGGGGTTCATTTGTCCCGGGAGGGGAATGTCTTACTCATAGGAGACTTCATAGCCTGGTTAAGGGGTTTGTGTAAACATGACCTTTCGTAGGAGTGTGGGGGGTCCGGATAGCCGGTCAACTATCCGGCCTGTGGCGGTAAGGTCATGATCGGTGAGCAGTAATTTCAAGGTCCCTAGAGGAGGGGCGCCACCCATTATGGATGGGAGCGCCCGGGGAGAGGCGGCCATTGGCCCCTCACACGGGGAGGCGGCACCCATTAAGTATGGGGTCGCCGAAGGGAAGGCGGTCATAGGCCCCTCCCAGGGGAGGAGGCGGCTCGATGCCCCTCCTAGGAATTTCCCGGGGCCAGGATATCCGCGACGGCGGATGTGATGTACAGTGTGGGGTGGGAGGGGGGTCCACGCTACCTTCTAGACACCTCACACGAGTCCTCGGACAACCACTAAGATGGCATCGAGTTAAGTAAAGGGCCCCCGCTAAGACAAGGGAAATTGGAAGTTGGCACAGAGGTACAGTCCTCTGTGCGCCCGCCACTCACACCGTGAGGGGGGAGTTCTGGTAGTAGGGATCTGACACCGGTTAAGACCTTGCCGTTGGCCCGTAATGTTAGGATGTACAATTTTATTTAGAAAGTATGCATTTGCAGGATGTTTAGACTCGGCTAGGAGAACCTTTGTATTAGAGATTTGTTAAGGTTAGCCAATAAACGTGTCTGCATCGGAATGTCATAAATGAAAATTGTACATGATATGAAACGTTTATTTTAATGTTTTAATTTTGTTTCATATTTTAATAAATACGGCCGGGAGGGTAACTCCCTCCCGCCTTCCAAAAGTTCAGAACTGCGTCCGTCTTCCCATCCTTGGGGATTGTGTTGGGAGGGGGTGACAGGCATCCCGGCCATATGTCTCTGGAACCCGTCCAACAGACTCTCAAAGTGGGTACTAAATACACCTTTTATCACTTAACCTTCAGGTTAGTTAGACAAAGCAGTCCAAAGCTAACACAAGGAGGGGCTGTGGGCTAGACATTCAATACTAAGCAACATATCAAATAACACTCACAATGTAAAAAGCAGACCTACAACCTTTGATAATCAAATACACCTTCTAGCCCATAAGTCTGTAGGCTTTGCCAGAATAATCACATTATTGTTCATCTACTACAAAAAACCTGACCAATGTGAATTGACAACTTTTCAACAGCAATGAGCACATTTTACTTTACACTACATTATCAAACAACGATTTGAGACCCACAACATTTGTAGGAAATTTAATAACACTTCGATCTGTGTTTACAGCACAAAAGTGAATCAAACCTGGTGTACGGTGTTGTGCTGAGATTTACTTTCCGACACAAATTATGACTTTCATTAGAAAGTTCCGTAAGTAAAACAAAGTAGTGCTACAAAAAACAACAGTGAAAGTGACATCATAGTTAGGTGAAAATGCTACATTTTAAACGCACCAACATTCACAGTTATAGTCATGTGAAGTAACTATAACATGTGCTGCTGCCATGCAGTCTTCAGCTGTCACTTTGATGTTATCAATGATGCGTTAGGATATGTTATTAAGGATGTAATATGTGAGTTAATAAGCACTGTGTGGTAAGGAAGTGAGTTAATTTTTTTCTGGAAACAAGCTTTGGACAACATTTTAGAGCTGAGTTTAATTGAAAAGCCTTTTTATGAATTACATATTTTTGGGGAGATAATGCAAATTTTGGGCACCTATTTTTTAACCAGAAATTTGGTGATCTCCATAAGTCAATTGCCCTTCGGAAAAATTACTAATTGGAAGGACACTAGTAATGTTTCTTTATTACAAGGTGAATTATGATACGCTCTCATCGTAGAATAGAAATCTGGTAAAGGCACATCTGTGCTGATAGCGCTTAAGAGAGACAAACTATGGAAACCTGTGACTTTGTTTTTATCTACGATTGCTGTTACCACTGTTGTTCAACACGCCTTAAGTACTACAAAAGTTTCAATCTTAACTTACAATAATTTTTAACATTTTATTTCTAAGCCTAGTCTATGAAATGATTTGTAATTACCTTCAATTGACCATAAATATTGTTCAAATCATCTATGGAAATATATGTTTGATAGCTTTTGCTCTGTCAGGCCTCTTCTTTTCTGTTACCCCCTTTTCTTCTGTACTTTTTATTTTATTTTCGTTTCTCTATTCTTTTTCTTTCCTTCTTTATTCTTTTTTATGAAATAAAAATCATAATTTATAAAATGCTTGTTCTTCATTGTTAGCAATTGTATGATTCTCAAATTGTTGTCACTCTTCCACTTGAATATTTATAATTGCCTCTACTTTCCACTTTTATTGCAATAAAGCACTTTTTTAACACAAAAGGAAGCATAAAACTGATGCAAAGGTAGTTTGTGAGGTAACAATTAATGTTGAATGCAGAAAAGTGCAGAGGACACATTTCTTGACAAGGACACAAGAGGGTCATTCGGATTATCATGCTGCATTAATTTTAAGTGAAAACAAAAAAAATATTGTCAAGAACAAATTAAATAATAGTTTGAAAAACGGGGGGATGTACATTGACTGTTTTGTTGGTGTGATATATTAATTTTAGTTCTGGATACCATGTCTCTGGAATACTGAACATGGTTCAAGGATGAGATTTAAATATGATGCATGTTTTAATTAAATCAATAATTATTTAATTGACTCGTATAGCACATGGCCTCATCGTGAATATGAATTGAAGGGGCATTAGAGAAGGTGAGTTATAGTTGTGGACTTGTCACATTCCAGAAGGTATAATCCAGTCAGGTTTTTAGAATATCCACAATTAATTCGTAGATGGAAGAATTACATACAATGCATTGCAATAGAGATAACGTGCATGTCCGTTGGTCATCCTGAAAACCTACTTGCACTTTGCCAGTTTGTGGTTCATACACTCTAGTCCACTTCTAACCGCTTTTTAGCATTTCACAGCAATTCTATTCTATGGAAGAAATATTTGGTTGCAAACTATCAGTCTCATTTTGTGATGCAACAAGTAGACTTTGATTGGATGATCATAGCAATATTCCAGTGATGCCCTTCTGTAGTTTGTGCTAAGGTGCTTTTGGGCTATACAATGTATGTAGTGCTGGGGAAGGTAGCTTTCTTCTAAACTGACTTGAGCATTGGGAACATTGGGAACATACATGTTCTAGATTATGAAATTCCATCACATGTTTCATGCTTAAAGTGTTCTGTGATGTTCAGTTGCAGGCTATTTAATGCCTTCTGAGACTGATGTTCAGTGAGTTTGCACAGTCAAAAGGCTTTGGCCAGAAATAAATTCATAGTACTATGGAAGCCATGGTACCAAACAAGTAAAGTTAGATCTTAAGATAGGATATAGCTGAGGGTTCTTATCTGCCTTACGCTCAATATTACGTTCATAGAAACTGCCTAAACATTTAGATTTTTGGGACAACTCTAGTCCCTACTACTTCTGACTGTAAATTAAACATCATATTTGGCCCTCAACTCACCTTCTCTGCAGAACTGGAAAATGTAACTTGCTATTTTATACATCTTAAGAGTATCATATCCATTTGTCTAGAAAACTCTTATTCAGTCGCTGATTCCTTTGTGCCTGAACTATTACAACTCTCTATTCCTTAATTGTACCTTCCTCTGTACTAGCTATAATCCAAAATACCACAGTGTTATCTTAAATGTTATACCTTCAAGGCACTGTGCCTTTGCCCCAAAGATTTGCATTTTACTCCGCATCTTATATGAATGCTATGTTTCCTTAGTATAAGCCCTCCAGGTCTCTTCTGTCAAGATCATGATTATTCCTAAATTCTGCAAAGCCAGTTGCTAAGGTTTGCCTTTTCTATCACTACTCCCAAATCTTGGAATGCTTCACACCTTCACCTATGCTCCAATGCATGCCAATATAGCTTTACCTTTTAAGCCTTGAACTCGCCCTCTTTGCCCCCCTTTTTATTCTTGTCGTACCATGCTTCCTCCCATAGTGCCAGGACACAGTTTTCATGGATTTAGTGCACTTTCATTCTTTCAAATCATTGCAAGTAGACCTATCTGTTCTAGGGCAACTACATAGTGGCTAGCATGAAGTGGCGAAAAACACACTTATTTTCAACCAAATGTATGGTGATAATTTTTTTTTAAACAACACATTTTATTGAAGAAAGAAAATGACACATTACATCATAATGCGTTGCACCATACATTGCATAACCTGGCGTCGCACACCCCACTCATGTATAAAACCCAGCCACAATATGACCCCCCATTATAGCCTTTGGGGCGCCCAAGCCATACGTTCACATTGTTCGTTCTGCGAATGCTGAGTCTTTGGTGCATGAAATGAAAATGAAAAATTGTACTTATATAGCGCATAACTACCCGGAGGCCTCGCAGCGCTTTTGACTGATAACTGTGGCGAGCTCAGGGTGAATCAACACGCTTTTGTGAACAGATGGGTTTTCAAAGCTTTTCTGAAGGACATCAGGTTATTATTCTCTCGAAGGGGTAGAGGGAGAGAATTCCAAAGCTTGGCAGCAGTGTGGGAAAAAGAGCGACCGCCCCAACGGGCTTTGTTAATTTTAGTTGTGGTTGCTAGATGCAGTGAGCTAGAGCGAAGGGCTCTAGACTAAGCATGAGCTTAAAATCCGTTCCGCCGGCGGATTTTGCGAATTTTCGGTAAATTCGCGATCCGCGAACTCCCGCGAATTTACAGAGAATTCGCAAATCCGCGAGCGGCGGATCCGGGGGCAAAAGTTGAAGCCTGGCCTGTTGTAACTATTTTACGATGGCGCCGGCAAGCTGCCAGCGCCATCCTAAAATAGTTACTAAGTTAGCTTCAACAGGAAGCTCTAATAGATAAAATAAGCAGGTGCTCGATTTTATCTATTAGAGCTTCCTGTTGAAGCTAATTTAGTAACTATTTTAGGATGGCGCTGGCAGCTTGCCGGTGCCATCGTAAAATAGTTACAATAGGCCAGGCTGGTGTGCTTTTTTTCCCAAATGTACCGTGGAAAATCAGATGTGATGCTGGATAGAGGCTTTTGCATCCTTGACTTTCACGAGCGCAATACCCGTGCTGTTCCTGTGACGAGGAGCTTTTTCTCTTCATCTGCTGAACTGATCTTTATCTGACCTTTTATGCACACAAGAGGCATGTGAACTCGCATGGAAGCTCCGCACGTTTGGCCCCGCGCACACACTCGCGGTTTGCACCGTCTTCCCGCCATTCACCCACTATGATGGACAGCTCACTCAAGGGACCCCTGCGCCCTTTGGGGCGATTGCATAGTAACACACACATGGTCGCTCGAACTAGTTGATGCTCAAATTCAGTGACTCATTCATTAGCCCAAAAACAATCGTGAGCGTCGTCGAGGCTGGACAGATGTGCCTTCTTCCCAAATCTACCATGGAAAATCAGCTGTGATGCTGTATAGAGGCCTTTGCATCCTTGACTTTCACGAGCACAATACCCGTGCTGTTCTTGTGACCAGGGGCGTCTTTCTCTTCATCTGCTGAACTGATCTTTCTCTGACCTTTTATGCACACAAGAGGCATGTGCACTCGCATGGAAGCCCCGCCCCAAATCCGTGGATCCGCAAATCCGCAAAATCCGCGGATTTTGCGGATCCACGATCCGCAAATCCGCAAAATCCGCGGATCGTGGATCCGCAAAACCCGCCCATGCTTACTCTAGACGGGGCATAAGGCACAACTAAGGGAAACAGGATAGCAGGGCCTGTACGGTGGAAGGATTTATGCAGAATACACATGGCCTTAAACTGTGCTCTGGCAGCTACTGGGAGCCAGTGAAGTTCTTTTAGAGCTTTCCTGGCTGACTGCCAGCGGGAATATTGTACAGTAGTCGAGCAGCACAGTTTTGCGTGACTTGAAGCCTGTTGGTCACTGCTGCCGGGGCTCCTATGTATAGGGCATTTCCATAATCCAGGCGGGAGAGTATCAGGGCCTGAACCATGACCCTCCTCGCCTGGAATGGAAGCAAAGGGAGCACTTTGCGAAGCATTTTAATTAGCCCAATACATGTAGAGGCAGTTTTAGTGGCTTGGACCGAAAAGTCAAGTGCTTTATCAAACCAGATTCCAAGGGTCTTTATCTGAGGTTTGGGAGAGGGAGGAGGGCCGAGACATGTGGGCCAGATGGATGCTAGGGCGGTCGGAAAAGGGTTGCCCAGCAGCATAATCTCCGTCTTCTCCCCGTTAAGTTTAAGACAGGAGGATTGCATTCACTTGGCAACATCCTCTAGACAAGGACCTAAGGTGTTGGACGATCCCTCAGAGTGGTCCAAAGAGACCACCAATTGGGTATCATCGGCGTAGGTGACGATACGCACACCAAAGGGAAGGACTATCTTTTCTAGAGGTCGCATGTAAGCATTAAAAAGAGTGGGACTTAGGGAGGAGCCTTGGGGAACCCCACAACTGAGTGGATGTTTGGGGGAGACTGTCTCGCCTTCAAACACCTGGAAGAATCGGTCATCCAGGAAGGAGGTCTGCCATTCCAGGGCTGCGTCCAACACGCCCAAGCCATTCAGTCGATGTAATAGTGTGGCATGGTTGACCGTGTTGAACGCGGCACTGAGTTCGAGTAATATGATGGCCGCTTTTCCTCCCCGGTCCAGCACAGCTCTGACTTCTTCCGTCACCGCTAAGAGAGCAGTTTCAGTTCCGTGCTGAGGACGGAACCCCGTCTGAAAGGCGCGGAGCATATTATTTGACTCTAGATAATCTACTAAGATGTTATTGACGTACCTCTCACGCAGTTTGCTCATCCAGGGAAGCAAGGAAATTGGGCGATAGTTGGCCAAGTTGTTCTGGTCCAATGTGGGCTTTTTCAGTAAAGCTTTAACCATCGCACACTTCCAGGGAGCTGGGACGGAGTTGGAAGTGATGGAAGCCTTAAGGACATCTAGGATGACCGGGCGAATGGCGTCAATGACCTTAATGAGAGTGTGCGGGGGTGCTGGATCATTAGGAGATCCCGAGGTGATTTTGGGAATCAATCTATCTAATGTGATGGAATCAAGAAGTGGAAATTTGTCCAGCAGACAGGGGACGGGAAAGTCAGAATCTGTTGTGGTAGTAAGTTCCGTGTCATCATTACCCGTGCTGAATGACGAATAAATGACCTGAATCTTCTGGGAGAAAAAAGTAGCTAAATTGTTACAACGGGTTTGTGCGCCGTCGGATGACAGACGCTCATGGGAGGGGGAGATTAAAGATTTGACTATTTTAAAAATTTCTTTAGGGGAGTTCGCAGTCATATTAATTTTCGATTCGTAGAACTGGGCTTGTGCAGATTTTATTTCATTTTTGTAGAGCTTTATTGCGGCTCTGTACTCTGCCTTCTTAAGTTGTGAACGGTCCTGCCTCCAAGCTCTCTCAAGTTTGCGGCAGGATTGTTTCATCGTTCTAAGGGCGGGAGAATACCAAGGAGCGACTTTGGGTCTTATTATTGATTTCAGGGAATCACTCGGGAGAACTTGATCAAGGGTACTGGAGATCCAGTTGTCAAAATTGACAGTGGCAGTATTAGGATTGGTCGCCTTCTGGGGTGGGTGTTTGGTGAGAGCCAATTCCCATTCAGGGAGAGGGAGCGAGGCCCATTTTCTTCCCCAGTGTTTATTGTGATTTTGTAAGGTGGGAGGGGAGCTTATGGACCATGTGAAGGGTATTAAAAAATGATCAGTCCAGGGCAATGGAATGGGTATCTCGACAGTTAGGCTATCTAGATTACTATAAATGTGATCTGGGAGGTGTCCCTTGTTGTGCGTCGAGTGAAAGCGTTAGATATAGCATAAGCATAAGATTATCATTTCCATGACACTGAAAATATTTAGAATACATAATAAACTCAACCTCTTCCCCCCCGCCCCACCCCCCACGGCTCTATAACTTTTACAATGTACAGTATTGTGCATTAGTGAAGTCCGTGGCTCCCTTTCATCATCTATAGCATAGTTAGGTATCCCCCCCGGTCAGCTCTACTGCAATCGAGCGTTGCCCATCATATATGGTCTTTATTAACGTACAGGTCCATTGCATAGGGCTTCTGAACGATAGCACTCAGGGGATGCAGGGCACTGTAACCCAGAAACCACTGCTGCAGCCGGATACCGGAGGGCGCATCGCCTACGGGTTTACATTCAAGGGCACCAAGGAGCTGGAGCACTAGAGCCTTTCAGAGGAAGAAAACAAAGGAAACTTACAAAAACTATAGGAACAATATCCCGCTCCCCCCCACCAACTTGCACAACATTCCATTGTGTTCATATCACAACACAATTTAGGGTCATAAGACATGGGTGCTGAGGAAGTACATAAACAGATCCACGGAGCTACCTTCATCCCCAAGATCCCACCTACCCCCTCCCCTGCCCTCCCAGTCACCCCCACCCCCTTCCAGCAGGTCCCCATGGTCACCCTCCAGGGAGATCAGCAGGCACAGCCGGGGCATCTAACCATAATCCCCTATAATCGGCCCACCTCTTCATGGTGATACATTTTTAATCTGTATAAAGCTGGAATAAAAATATTACCATCTCAAATGCTGTTATTAGGTAGCTGCCTGCCTGTTGTGCATGGTGGAAGAAAATGAACACCATAACAGAATTGAAAGGCAACATTTGGTGATCTCTCAGAAGCTACCACTTAAAGCAAGAACAGAAAGAGAGGTAGTTGTAGCTCCTGGTGATATACAACAGCGATTTGTGTTCACTTACAGGTGACCTATCACAATGCAAAGGATAATAATGCATGTTGTGATTAGCACAATGTAATAGGAAATGTTCTGCAGTTGTCCTCCGAAGTTTGGGTGAACTTTCAAAATTGACAGAAAAATATGCAACTATTTCTAAGAATCATTTACCATCTCGAGTTCCATTAATTGTTTAACTGTTTCATGTTTTTTTTGTTCACTCGTGTTGGCGTGGTACTAGACTGTCATTGCCAGAATATTGCCTGAAATAAATATATCTTCTACAAAAAACTTCCCCCTTAGTGTAAAGAATAAAAAAAATCTACACCCAGTAGGAAAACATTTTTGTATACAATATTTATTTTGCATATGATGTTCTTTCACACAAACTTTGCCTTATAATTTTCACTTGGATCAATGTGCCTGATGTACATGTATGCGTGTTTAAAAGCAAAGCTGAAATGCATTTGTATATTAAAACATTTTCTGTGAATTCAAAAGGTAAACCTACAGTTGTAAATGCATTTATTTTCACATCGTGGCTGAAAAAGGCATTGAATTAGGAAAGGTGTGTGTCTCCTATTTGAAAACCATTATTCTATCCTACAACTTGCCAAAGTAGGTTCTATTAGGGCTAAAATGTTCTTCGAACACCATGTCTCCTACTCTATTTAATAATGCAACAGATTTCTGCAGACTGTAATGTCTTCCAGTTTTTCTGTGAGCAGAAGTAGTCTTAGTTTTTTTTTTCAAGACTGGAAGCTTTCAATGTGAAACGACCTTATCACCAGGGGGTGTACGGACGGGACAAACGATGCTGAATCTGCTGGGTCCAGAGGGAAGTTTTACTCCATGTTAGACCTATCAAACATATCTGAAAATGATAACGATAATGTGAGTGAACCTGGTGATTGGGGGGATGAAATGGAATGACATCCGGATGATGATGATGATCTCTCCCCGGTACACTCTGTGAATCAGGAGACCGCCAGGAAGGTGCAAGAGCCCAGTAACTCTTTGTTTCAAGAAACTATGACTGGTGTTGGTCAGCTCACTTTAGATGGGTCAACGTCCTCTATGCCGCAGCTTGATCACGTGGAAAATAACCTTAACATGCCTGGGGAGCTGGATGGGGAAGTGAGTTTGAACACTATCTACAGGGTGATTATGGTCCATCGTGATGAGACGAGAGCTGAAGGTCTCCGTACGCAGGGGGCGATCCGCAAACTTCAAAATACAGTGCGCCGCATAGCAATATCATTTGCAGAAATAACAGTGCGAATTGTTGAGGCAGAAGAGCAGATTTCGGGGGTGGAAGACTTACTGGCACAGCAGCAGTTAACTATATCAACATTACAAAAAACCAAAGAGGAAGAGGAAGTTGACTGATCTTGAAAATCGATCAAGAAGGAGCAATCTCCGCGTCTTGGGAGTTCCCGAGAATAAGGAATGGCAAGATGTCAGACTGTTTGTTATTGAGATGTTTAAAGAGGCCTTCCCAGATTTGAAGGGGTGGTCGTGGGAAACTGAGATTATTAAAGCGCATCGGTTTCCATTCACTTAGCGTGTGAGAAAGGGGGGGCCTGGGCGGCAGAAAGTAGATCGCCCACGGGCAATTTTAATCTGCCTTAATAATTATCTGCTGTGAGAAGCTCTTTATGATCTGGCCAGGCCAGATAAGCATCGGTCTGGCAAGGGGTGCGATTTTTTTGTGTGCCCCGATTTTTGCCAGGCCACAGTCCAACAAAGGTGGAGATTGCGGCAGTTGACACCTGCCTTTCAGGCTAAAAGCGCCAGGCTTTTCTTTCAAACCCCGCCAAGTTGAAAGTAATTCACAAAGAAAAAACCTGGTACTTCACATCAGAGAATGTTGCACAGGATTTTTTGCAAACATTTTTTAGGTTATGAGGGTTGTCTCTGTACAGGGATGGATTACAAAGTAGTGCAATTGTTGTGATACTAGCGGTGTACATGGTTTTACGTGATTTAGTGAACACATCAGAGTATGAATATGAATTGCTGTTTTTTGTCATTTTACAGTTAAGCATTTGGTTTCAGAGGTGTCATGAAAACCCTGATCAACCTTTCCCTTAAGGAAGGGCAGGTTCCCAGTGTCTGGAAAAGGGCAGTTGTGAACCCAATTCGTAAAAATACGGCGTTACCATGGACAGACCTTAACAACCTCCATCCGATTTCCCTCCTGCCCCATCTGAGTAAGATGACTGAGAGGCATGTCAACACACATGTGTCTAAATTCATCGAGGCAGCGGACGGTCTGGACCCTTCTCAATCTGGGTTCAGACCAAATCACAGCACAGAGTCTGCTCTCCTCTCCGTGACCGATACCATCCGGATGGCACAGGATAGAGGAGGCTCCATGAATCTGGGGCTGTTAGATTTGTCTGCTGCCTTCGACACGGTGTCACATGACATTCTTATCAGTCGTCTGAAGAGGGTAGGGATCGACGGAGTGGCCCTATCATGGCTAGAGAGTTTCATCACTGGCCGCTCACAAAGTGTTCGATTAGGCTCCCACTTTTCCATCTCTAGGGAGCTCACCAAGGGGGTTCCACAGGGCTCATGTTTAAGCCCCACATTGTTTAATGTGTATGTGGCCCCTTTGGCTGAAATTTTGAGAGAGTACGGGTTCACACCAATATCCTACGCTGACAACACCCAGCTTTTGTTCCTTTTCCAGACCATGACATCAGTAGTTAAAAGCTCCTTTTCTGCAAGAATGAGAGCCATATCCAGCTGGATGACCTCCAATAGCCTACAATGCAATGTGGGTAAGACGGAGGTCATGCTCTTCGGAGATGCCCCGCTCCTCTGGTCACCTGAGTGGTGGCCTCCTGACTTAGGCCCTGCTCCATGTCCAAAGGAGACAGTGAAAAATCTTGGGGTCAAGCTTGATCGGTCTCTGGTACTTAAAGATTATGCTACCCAGGTAACAGGATCCTGTCTGAGGGTCATTGGACTATTGAGGAGGGTATTTCCCTATTTAGCAGATAGCCACAGAAAAACGTTAGTACAGACATTGGTAATTGGCAGGCTTGATTATTGCAATGGGCTGCTCATTTCCGCCAAAGAAGAACAGTTAGGCAGGCTACAAGTAGCTCAGAACACAGCTGCCAGGCTGATTCTAAATGTCTCAGCCAGATCTTCATCCCGCCCTTTGCTAAACAAGTTACACTGGCTACCCATTCGCCAGAGGGTGAAATTTAAGATTTGTTGCATAATTCATAAATGCCTGTATGGAGTTGGTCCCAGATACCTATCCGAAATATTCAGACTCTATGAGCCAGGTCGCTCTTTGCGTTCCAAGAGTCAAGCTCTGCTCCAAGTACCTAGGATCAAAAAGGAGAGACAGGGAGGCCGAGCTCTATCTTATAAAGGCCCTATTCTCTGGAACTCCTTGCCCTTCACCCTTAGGCTAAATTCTAGTTTGACTGCATTTAGGAAATGCCTAAAGACTCATTTTTTTCTGACCTGGTAGTCTTTCCAGTATTTCTGCCTGTGTATCCTTGTTTAGTTCAGCTTATGGTAAGAACGTAAGCGCGGAGATACCCCTTCAGGGGTCAAATTCCTGCGCTATATAAGAAACTAAATAAATAAATAAATAAATAAAAGGGGGCAAAAAAAAAGATGTATGTTATGGTGGCCGGAATGCGGGTGGAGTCTATGGGAAGAGGGCAGTCCACAAATACTCTCCATCACTGAGGACATGGTCCTTATGCTATGGGGAAGGGGGAGGGGGAGGGTGGGGGTACTTGGTTGGGGGAGGGTGGGCAGTGGGAAGAAAAGGAAAAAATCCATGAGGACACACTCTTGCGGGGGACAAAAAAAAAGATGAGTTTCTGACACATACATAACAAAACTCAACATATAGGGGATACAGATGGGGGTAGAGGTATTCGACTTGGTTCCCTGAATGTTAGGGGCTTGAACCATCTCAATAAAAGACAGCGGGTGGCGAATGAGTTGCAAGTACTCCAATGCGACTTGAAATGCATTCAGGAAACCCACATAGCCTGGGCCAAGAGGAAGTTACTTTCGGAGTTGGGGTATATGGTACTCTTTAGTACTGAGCAATCCATTATATCACAGGGTGTTGCAATTTTAGCAAAAATACATATTCATAGTACGGGCAGATCACTTGCTGATAAGCAAGGGAGGTGGGACATAGTTGAATGTATCAGTGGGCTGCAGAAATTTACAATATGTTCTTTCTACGGCTCAAATTTTGATGAAGCTTGGATCCTTCAATGGCTTAATGTAGAATTGGCCTTATGGGCCACCCCATTGATTATCTGTGGGGATTTGAACATCCACCTTGGCCCCAAATCTTTACATGATACGAGCTATAAGTATAGCGGTAGGAAGCCATGGGTATTTAATGCGCTCCAATCCCTTATGGACGCTCATGGTCTAGTGGATGCTTGGGCTAATCTGAAGGGGGATGAACCTGGGTACACCTTTTATTCTTGTCCCCATCAGAAGCTTGTAAGGCTGGATTATTTATTTATTCCGAAACATTTACTATGGAATGCTGGCATACAGATATACCCACGGGTAACTTCAGATCACGGCCCCCTTGTGCTAATCCTAGCATTACCCCGGACTCCATTGGTACCACAAGGCTTTTCTTTCGATAGGAAACTATTGTTAGATAACAAATTTGTCACGTATATGAGGGAGTGGATCAAACAGTTTTTTCAGATCAATCACGGTAGCACAGGGACAGGCTGCATTCAAGGGGAAGCACTCAGTTTCGGTTTACATAAACAAAAACAATTGCGGATCACATTACAGGAACTGTACTCAGCCCTGGTGGTGGCAGAAGAAAAAAATAATGCTGGGAATACAGAGTGATTCTGATATCACTGACCTTTCTTCTGAAGTGGCTAAGTGTAAGGCTAAAATTAATCTCCATTGGAGCAAAGAGCTAGCAAAGAAATATTTAATTAAAAAACAACTAAACTATAAATATGGGGAGGCCAGTGGATGCTGTCTTGCACAGAAACTTAGATCAAAAGAGGCTTCCCAGAGAATCAGCTCAATGGTTAATTCACGGGGGATAGTAGTGAAATTGGAGGTTGAGATTCTTGAGGTGTTTCACGATTTTTATGAGGTTCTTTTATACCGGGGAAGATTATGATTCACAAATGGGGGACCCCCTGATTCAGCGGTTTTGTGATAACAACTTGAGGGGGTTGGAGGCTGAGATGTTGGAGGCTCCCATTACATTAGAAGAGCTAGAGAGAGCTGTAAATGAACTTGCATCCGGTAAAGCGGCAGGACCGGACAAACCCCTGTTAGAAATTTATAAAACCTTTTTGGGAGTTTTGAAATACCTTATGTTGGCCACATTTAGATTGGCTCAGACAGGTGCGTCCCCGGCATCCTGGGACGAAGCCAGTATTGTTGTATTAAAAAAAGACAAGCCTCCAGAACATCCGGCTTCATACTGCCCAATTTCTCTTTTGAATGTAGATGGAAAGATTTACTCAAAAATCATGGCGACCCGGCTATCGAGAGTTATAACACCGCTGGTTTAAAATCGGCCTCATGGATTTATCCCCAAGTGGGGGACGACGAACCATGTTAGCAGAGTTTTAACATTTTCGGATAATGCTAATTGCAATGGGGAAGCGTTTAGCCTTCTCTTATTAGACGCCGAGAAGGCTTTTGACCAGGTCACATGGGAATTTGTATGGGCGGTGATGCGTCGTCGGGGGTTTGGGCAACGGTTTCTTTCTGCCTTGCAAACATTTTATCGTCAACCGGTTGCTAGAATCTATGTAATGGGCCTAGAATCCAAACCTGTGAAAATCACGCGTGGGACAAGACAGGGATGTCCCTGCTCTCCCTTGTTATTCTCTCTATATATTGACCCGTTCCTAAAAATAAAAACACGCCTAAGATTGAATCGGTAATAGTGAGGCAAGAATAATTTCGTGTTTTTGGCACATGCAAATGATGTTGCCATAGTTACACCTAATCCATCAACTGCTATGCCTGAAATAGAATCACTTGCTGCACAATATGGGGCTGTGTCAGGGTATTAATTAAATACAGCAAAGACACAAATTCTTTGCGCTAATATAGTGGCATTTGAGGACCAAAGGGTTTTGAATGAGGTGACTTATCTTGGGATTATGATTCGGGCATGCTTAAGTGCACTAGTAGAGGCCAATTGGCCAAGATTGTTGGGGGCTGTACGCAAATAACTGGATCGATGCAAAAGCTTACATCTCTCAATGGCGGGTAGATGTAATATTCTTAAAATGCTAATTCTGCCAAAAATACTATATTTCTTTCGGGCCGTGCCCTTGGAGATCTCCGAGTCAACCTTGCTTTGTTACAATCCTTAGGTGCAAGGTTCTTATGGGCTCATGGTAAATCACGAAGAGCCATGCGGTATATGATCTTGCCGCGGCTGAAAGGGGGTTGGGCCGTATCCGATTTTACGCTGTATTAATATGTATGTATGCTGCAACATATGAATATATTACTTACTGGGACAGAACTGACCTGTGTGGCTGAATCCCCTTCTATACACCAAATGTTGTTGGGCAGTGAAGGAAAAAATTGACTTTTTATTAACCTTGATAGGAGCTATTATAAACGCACTAGATTTAAAGTTCTTATTGCTGCTTATAAGGTCTGGTCTGCCGTGAGGAAGAAGTTTAAGATGGAAAGGGAACCTTGGTATACTCCTATTATTGCAACTTCTCTTCTTCCATCGGTATTTTGGGACTGGGTGGTGGATAATTGGCGAGCTAGAGGTGTTTGTTTTGTCAGAGATTTATTTTGTGATGAGGGACATACATCTTTGGATATGTTAAGGGAGCATTTTCAACTATCCTGGCTTAATTTTTTTTAAATATTTACAAATTCGTGATTACCTACTTAAGCCACGTTGGGAATTCCATGCTAACCCTCTTATTGAACAAAGTAGCTAGTCAGGTTTATTTTGTGATTATTTAGGAAACACCCAGCCTGTCTGTACTGCGTGAACCACAAGTTTGTTTAGAAAAGATTTTTTATTCCATTTTGATCAGATTTCATTAATTTATCAGTATGTCTTCAAAGGCACATTTATCAAAACAATCAAGAAAACATTCAGACAATAATGTGCGTAATATATACAAGTGTGGAAAATGTTCACAATAGATACTCAAAATTCAGAACACCAAAAAACAATACTATATACAAATCAATTAAAACATTGAAACATTGAAAAACATTTGACAAAAAAGAACCAGTCCTTCAAATTATATACCAATGGACAGGCGGACACAAAAAATTCAAAGGAGATGCCTGCCTGTCTACATAGACCTGTGATTAAGTGTTTTGAGGATTAGACAGCTAGGGAGGGTGGCAATACTATTATTTATTCCCTTGCTGCACCCTTCTTTCTTGTCACAGGCTGGGGGTCAACGCGTTTCAAACCACTGGTTAGTTGAGGGTTCTCCTCAGGACATGGACTGGGCGAATCCTTGCCTGCAGGAATCACGCATGGGCTGCATGCACGGCGTCTGTACACGTCAGACGCTGGAGGCCGTGGAACGGATTCAATGCAGTTCCCGTCGGATCATTTTCAAATTGAAGGCTAGCAGTACCCCTTCCGGAACCCCAGATTAATTTTCCGAGCGTCCGAAGTAATATGTCTTCTACTTGCTTCCAAGTTCAGCGATTCCATACCGTATGAAGCTGTTCAACACTCCTGCAGCCCATGCGTGATTCCTGCAGGCAAGGATTCGCCCAGTCCACGTCCTGAGGAGAACCCTCAACTAACCAGTGGTTCGAAACGCGTTGACCCCCAGCTTGTGACAAGAAAGAAGGGTGCAGCAAGGGAATAAATAATAGTATTGCCACCCTCCCTAGCTGTCTAATCCTCAAAACACTTAATCACAGGTCTATGTAGACAGGCAGGCATCTCCTTTGAATTTTTTGTGTCCGCCTGTCCATTGGTATATAATTTGAAGGACTGGTTCTTTTTTGTCAAATGTTTTTCAATGTTTCAATTGATTTGTATATAGTATTGTTTTTTGGTGTTCTGAATTTTGAGTATCGATTGTGAACATTTTCCACACTTGTATATATTGCGCACATTATTGTCTGAGTGTTTTCTTGATTGTTTTGATAAATGTGCCTTTGAAGACATACTGATAAATTAATGAAATCTGATCAAAATGGAATATAATCTTTTCTAAACAAACTTGTGGTTCATGCAGTACAGACAGGCTGGGTGTTTCCTAAATAATCACAAAATAAACCTGACTAGCTACTTTGTTCTGTTTTGTGAGATTGTTGAGGTCCAAGCTGGTCAGTGACAGGACCCAAACCTTCCTTTGTCAAACCCTCTTATTGAGGCAGTGAGGAAAAATTCACGGATTGGTGTATTATATACCTTTTTGCTTGCCACTTGTGGAAATGATCTCTAGGCCCAACAGCTAGAAACTTCACTGGAATTAGCTGGGAGATTGTTTTTGTCTGCAAATCTTGCTGCCCAACATTATAAGACAGTTTTTGACCTATACTATACCCCAGCCAAAATATCTAAATGGGGGGGACCTAATGCGGGCAAGTGTTTTCTTTGTGGATGTGATGCTGCTGATGTGGTACATGTTTTTTATAATTGTATGCATTTAAGTTTGCTGTTTGGACACATAGGAAGATTTCTAGCAGAGATTATGGGTGGGGCTGTACAACTATCTCCTGCCCAGGTATTGCTAGGGGTTGCGGGGGATCTGGAACCAATCACGTAGCGCGTAAGTCTCAATATTTGATTTTTTTAGCTACAGCTGTGGCTAGACTGTGTGTTGCCTCAATGTAGCTGCAAAAGTATGCTCCTTCTTTCGAATTGTGGTGCGCCAGATTCCTGTCAATATTTAATATTGAGTATAGTTTGTATGCTTTGAAAGGCAGGCGGAAAATGGAATTGGGACGTGAGATTTGGGGACCAGTTATGGCTTATATGGATGTATAATTTGTGCCGAATTTATCTCACTATTGGCTTGTACAGCTTCCTGTATGATAAGCAATTTTTTTTGGACAGGTAAAACGCTTTCATTGTCATTTTTATGATGTTACAGGTATTATTCTTAAATGTAGTGTACTAAGAATGTGTGCCATGATTACCTGTATCTTATTTTTATTTTATTTTATTTTTTTGTTTGTGTGTTGCGGTATAATATGTACCTTGTTATGTGTCTTCATGGATCTTCAATATAAAAGTAAAAAATAAAAAAAAACTCTTTGCCTTACATTTTTTACTTGGATCAATGTGCCTGATGTACATGTATGCATGTTTAAAAGCAAAGCTGAAATGCTGAATTAGGAAAGGTGGGTGTCTCCTATTTGAAAACCATTATTCTATCCTACAACTTGCCAAAGTAGGTTCTATTAGGGCTAAAATGTTCTTCGAACACCACGTCTCCTACTCTATTTAATAATGCAACAGATTTCTGCAGACTGAAATGTCTTCCAGTTTTTCTGTGAGCAGAAGTAGTCTTAGTTTTGTTTTCAAGACGGAAGCTTTCAATGTGAAAGGACCTTATCACCAGGTGGGGTACATGAGTTTTTTCAATCTACAGCATGAGTCCCAAGATTTATTTTGATCGGTTGTATGTCAAAATGTTTGCTACAAATATATTGACCTGCAAATATGTAGACTTCATAAACTTGATTACCACTATATTGTCAAACTAGGCATACATAGAAAGTATAGATTTACTCTTGTAAATCCACATCTATTTTACATAAAGGTATTATGCTAGTTGATATTTTGGAGTCAATATATGAGCAAATTGTTAAAAATGATTTAAAAAACTAAATGCCACAAACTTTGAGACAAGGGTTGCATGGAAAGAAAGATATTCTAAAAATATACATTTTTCCCTGGAACTTTGCAAATAGAGTTATTATGTTTCAATTGTCACTTGACATTTCAAACAGATCAAGCCAATTATAGATTAACACATAGGAATGAATTTTTTAATCTTCATTAACTAGCATTGCATTTAAAAGCTAAATTGCTTTTGTCCAGGAAACTATCCTGTCATTGATTACAATATTTATTAAGGGTAAACTCCGGTCCGCCAACAGAGTTTTGCCCACTCCACTTGAAGTGCAAAGTTCAGCAGAAACTCAGCCAACCACCACATGGGGGAGTTTTTCTCGCACCTGGCTCACTAATGTTAAGTTGGGGAGCGAGAAAAAACAAGCTTTAGACCACCTCCTGGCGAGATTTCTCAATGAGGGTGGTCGAGACACTTCGCTACCACTCGTGTTGAGAAAGTTGTCACTCGCTTTCAAAATGCTGCCCTCGAGTAGAAAATCTAATCGAGCGGCAGAAAGAAGCTGTGCCTTCCTGAACGCAGGATGGTGCTGTCCACACTGATTTTAAAGCACAAGACACACTCTTGGTGCTACAAATTGGTGCAAGCAGTGCCAAGAACCGGAATTCCATCACTTACGGAGCTCCGCATAATCTAGCTCAAATTTTAGGTAACTCTGCAGAATTCTGCGGAGTAAAACTTTGTGAGTTCCGCCCACACTTAATAATAATATGGTTGCAAGTGTTCATTATGGGGATAACTTTGACCATCTACTTAATCTGCTTTATACAAGCCAAGGAAATTGTTTTATAGCTTCTGTATCAACTTTACAGTGCTGGTGCTACATGGTTGCCAGTGCGAACAGCAGCCTTCCAGCCCCAAAACAAATGGCCTGAGTAGGAGGCCGTATAGGAACAAATGGCCTCAGAAATGACTTGGTTTGCTAAAGAGATTGCCAGGAGACAAGAATATCACTTTTACTGTGGCTTGGGAACCCTTGCACTGGAAATATCAAGGCTATTAGAATACCTTTTTGAATAATTTGCTTTTGTGTAATTAAATGAAATTTTCAGAAAATTACGCATTATTATACAAAATTTAAACTTGCATTTGGTGCTGTATTTTAGCGCTTAATCCATCCCTTCGTCCACTTTGAATGTAAATATGCATTTCATGCTAAAAACAAGTGAAAAAAATGACATAACAATAACTGCTCGCAAGCTGTTCTGCTGTTTTTGCTATAAATGGTTACTGTGACTTGCACTTAATTGAATGATGTAGTATAATAGTGTAATTTCATGAATTTGACATGTTAAGAGTGACACATAATTACTGAAATCACACAAACTATGCTGACGTAGTGTAACTTCTGCCCAGTTCTACCTAGCTGCACAATTCATAGCTCGCAAAACAGCTATTCATCCCATAATTTATGCACCAAATGCAACAATTTCTACTATTTCTTTATTGAGTAAATCCCTATGTAAATTGCCAGTATAAATGCATCAGTTCCAGACTTTACATCTGAGTGAAGGTGCAGTGAAGCATCCTCTTTCTCCCAAGAAATCAAGGGGTATATTTTCAAGAACGTGTGATAACTACTGCAAGAGTAGCGTAACACAACTTTCAACTTCGCAGCCCATTGTGGGAAAATAAGCCTGTGACAACGTGGAATTCACAACACGGCGGTAGTATGCAATAGTTTGCCGACACCGCGAGCAATGTCCGCAAAACAACCACCACGATGGACATAAAAAGACAAACCCCAATGCAAACAAGCATTTACAATGCAACGGTTTCGCCTTTGACAAAGTTAGAGCTATTGGAATTGTAATTGCCAAATTGCTTATTTATGTGTTGGTTTTGAAAACAGATAAATAAATGGCATTGTCATTTACAATGTCAATAGCTTAATCTTTCGCAAATGCGAGACCTATTGCATTTGCATCCACACACACAGCCACACGCACACAGAGCCTCACACACACACAGAGCCCCCCCACACACAGACACACACAGCCCCACACACACACAGCCACAGACACACACACAGAGCCCCCTCCACATACACAGAGCCACACACAGACCCCCCACACACACACAGAGCCCCCCACACACACAACACACAGAGCCCCCCCCACACACACACACAGAGCTCCACACACAATGCAAGCCTAGACGATGGCGCCATATAGCACAGTAGACCAACATCTGCAAATTAGGGCCACATAACAAAAATAAATTGTTGAGCCCCGTTTTAAGGTAATCTGTTGTACTCAGATTTGCAATCTAGCTAGTACACCACTCAGATTCTTAGCGGGCATTTACACACTTCAAACATTGTTATTTTATAACCTGTCAGATTATACATTATGAACTCACCCCACATGCCCGGCGTAATAATATACTGAAAGGCGGTAATGCATACCGTAGGAATGTACGTTTTGCTGTCTGGGCAATTATTCTTTTGTAATGCATGCACCAGTGCTTTGCATTATCTCAGCACAATCTGTGTGGCACAACCAGGGCATTTCATGCGTGTGAAAATAATAAGGAAAATAAAAACATGCCTTTCGTTGTCAACGCAATGTTCCATGACTAAAACTGGGAGGGAAGGCCAGCGGGTTAATGCACATGCTGCGCGAATGTACCAAATACTTTCTGGTCTGCGTTGTGTGCTGTGGCACTGTAATAATAACTTGTTCTAGCAGCAGCGAGTGTTATATGCGACTACAGTTGCTGTGACAGCGGTTGCAGTGCCCTGCTCTATCCTACACAGCATCGCTGACAGCAGAAGGTGCATGTTCTACAGCCATGCGTGTACGGTAGTGAAAGCAGTGCCATGAATGCGTCTCGCATACACACACTGACAGCAGCAGGGTGGATGTGACATGCTCAGCCTTACACTCACGGACAGAGGCAGCCGGGGTGCGTTGGTCTCATCCGTCCCTGTATATCGCAGCAAGGTTGAACGGATGAGCGCGTGTGCCATGCGCAGTCGTGCAACAGCTGACCTCGCACAGCGCAGACCCGCCGGCCCGACAGCGGCGCAGCCTGGCAGTGCAGGTAGCAGTGTCTCCAGCACAGGCACAAACCACTGCCTCTGGCAGAGTGACTTCAGCACGCAGGCTGCTCCGCTGCTCCCCCACTTCCCGTACCACACACACCACGCAGGCAGCCGTGTCTGTTAGCTATCACAACATACAATGAGTGAGGTCTAGATCTCTGTTAAGTGTTACCTGCTTTATTTTTTTTCCGATGCGGACGTTGGGTGGAATCTCGATCTGCAAGCTCATTAAAGCGTATTTCATGTTTTTAAAACTAGTCATTTTGGCAGCAGTATTTATCAAGCGCTTGCCATTTGTCACTAAGCCCCGCCTTTTTCATACTGGACCCTGGCTGGCCTAAAAAGTGCCTTGAAAAGAGGAGGCACTATAGTTGTATTTACTCATCACTGGATGGACTAGAAATAACCTTCAAACAGGGAACACTACAGTGGCACTAAACAGTTGCTGGGCTAAGAAGTGCCTTAAAAACCTGAAGCACAAGATTGGTATTCACTAGTCACTGGCTGGACTAGCAAAAACCTATGGAGCAGTGATCTTTATTTTAGAACTTTCAAGTCACAAGGTGTTGGCTCTGGTGGAGTCCGGGAATGTGGGGACTGTTGAGTGGGAAAAGAATCATAGGACGGCAGTTGCTGCCTAGACTTGGGGACTGACTGTCTCAGTGCAGTCAATTAATTTTTTGGGGTGAAAAAGGAGTTTGAGGCAGAGGCCGACAGGACACAGAGTGTAGAGAGAAAGTGAGAACGGAGAGACGGTGTGCATGGAGAGGAAAACGAGAAGACAGAAATGGAGTTAAAGGAAGGAAAGGAAGAAATGCCGAGAAAGCAAAGAAAAAAGTGAAAGAAGCATACGTGAGAAAGAGGTGAGGGCTGAGATAAAAACAAAATGAGGGAAATGGAGGCGAGGAAGAGAAGGAGAGAGAAAAAGGAGGAGAGAGAAAGGGAGAACATAACAGCATTACAAAGGTATGCCTGGTGCTTGCCTAGATCGCCAAGGGGCGGGTGTCAAGGGACCAGCAAAAGCACAATGAAAATTCCACTATAAAACCACAACAGCAACGTTTTCAAAAACAGTTGTACATAACTGTCCTTTCAGGTTATTGCACTTTAAAAAAAAACATGAATAAATAAACTTCTTAACTGCATGCACTAAAGCCCGTTTTGGAGGAACAAAACTTACCATCTGACCCTGGTATGAGAGGAAACAGCTATCCTTAAGGAAGGCCAACCAGGAAAGAAAGGCCAGGTGCTGTGCCCTATGCAGGTAGTCCACTGAAGGGGCGAGTTGGAGGGGTCCAAACGGAAATGGATGTGAAATCCCAAACTGCACTAGAAGAACTCGAAGTGGTTCGAGAGAGAACAGGGTGGAAGGAAAGCGTGGAGAGGAAAAGAAACAAAGAAGAAGGAGAGAAAGCAGGGGAGAATGGAGGAGACCAAGATAACAAGAGAAATCGTGGTCACATTAGAGCTACCCTCTTCTGCTGGCAAGTCACTGCAGACGCAACTCCTCTTAGCTTGTATCGCACACAGCAGCCCAAGACCTTCCTCTATGTGCAGTGAGGTTACACACAGCAGAGACCTCATTCCCTGTGAAGTTACACAGTGAAAAGTACTTAGACAGTTCCCTCCGTGCAGAGGAGTCAGCAACTGCAGCGGGGTCTCCCCATCTGTGTAGGCAGGCACACACTACAAGCACCGCTTCCCGCACAGTGAAGCCACCTCCTTTATGAAAGCAAGTCGATCCGAGGCACCACAGAGGGTTACAAACGTTATGGCTGCAAGGCTCCGGAAATACAATCTCCTTGACAAACACACAGCTGGGCTCGAGGAGTCAGCAACTGCAGCGAGGTCTCCCCATCTGTGTAGGCAGGCACACACTACAAGCAGCCGCTTCCCGGAGGTGTTCTCCATTATTGTTTCTTTGCTTTCTGGCCTCTTGTCCCCATGCCAGTGGATCTTGTGTTGTCGGTGCCTGATGTTTCTTTTCAGGTTCTGTCTGCGCTTTCTTGCCTTTTTCGTTTGGGTCTCCTCCTGTTTGAATGTTCTTTTGCTTCCTGTATCAGTAGATGGTCCCGGAAAAAAGACTGTTGTTCGAGGCTGCCCGATGCTGTGCTGTCCACTGACTCTTGGTCTGAACTCAGGTCTGTGGTTGAGTCATCCTTACTCATTTCTAGGGACTCCATGGCCTTGTCTTTCCTTAGTTCTGTTCTTACTTTGTCATATTTTTTTGCAAAAGTTAATATGCGGCCAGCAGCATTCTCCCTCTTGTCACGCACAAACTTCTGCTGCTTTCTTGCCACATTAGACTTTTCGAACACTTTCATTTTGTCCTCCAGTGACTTAATTAATTTTTCTGCCTCTTGCTGTTCTTTGTCTTTCCTTAAATCAACCAAAACTTCCTGTATTTGTTCAAGCAGTGATTTTTGCTCCTCCCACGCATTTGCTATTAGTATTTCCATCATGCGCCTGGAGCATGCAGTGGTATTTTCTATCCAATCTTGTAGTACTCTTGGTTTCGGTTTTGCTAGCGTGGGGTGACCTCTAAATAATTTTGTAATGAGGTCGCCCCCCACCATCTACTTATTTCCTTGCGCCGCAAGCGTTCTAGCGTGTTACCTTTTTGACGAAGGCTAGTTGGTGTCACCGTGGATTCTGCACTCCCTGTTGGTTGGGGGTCTTCTTGTGTCTGTGTGAAGATTGCCTTGGCCAATGCCTCACATCCCCTGAGGTACTCGTCTGCCATGCTGTTTCGATGTATTTACGTTAAGTGCCTGATGCGAACTCCTGCTGCTGGAGTCGACCTCACATTTTTCAGCTTCCTAGCTCACGTGAACTCTGAATGGTCACGCAATTGACCATTGAGGTGTTTGGTCGGGACATGTCAGGCAGAAGTGCACATGTGACATGCACTATCCACCACTCCCTGCTTCTCCTCGATAGTTCTGCAACCCGGTACAGGCAAAAACAGAGCCTCTGTCTCCCAATGGCTAGCCTCCATTTATGGAGCTAGCCAATTGGAAACAGAGGCGGTCTGAACATCCCTACTGAAAACAAAAGTTTTCAAACTGGGAGGGGCAAGCCCCTCGCCAGGTCGAAACCTAAAAAGAATTGCTAAAGGCAAAATGCTGGGGGCCAACACCAGACCTATTGACCTTGACGATTTTTGCTTTGTTGTAGTGTTGTGAGATTATGTGTGTTAGGACCCTCGCAGGACCCTTGCAGTATTACGTAACTTGTTGGGAGGGGTTAAGGTGTGGTTATGAACAGTATGACGTAATCAAGGGCAGTTTGAATTAAAACATACAATACACGGCTCCTTGCGTGGGGTATGCATTTGCAAGCTCCCAGGCTGGGAAGAATGCTACAGACAATATCTGAAACCCAGACGTCAAAGGTCACCATCAGACACAGAAATTGGACACTGCCAGACAGCCAGCAATCAACCGATGGCAATAACAAATGCTCAGAAAAACACCTGGGACCGGTTCCTTTTATGTGCCCGATATGTCTCTGAGTGAATGCTTCATTTTCAGACAGCACAGCTCAGGAGACAAACCTTGCCCACTGTTTCCAAGTTGTACAGCCTGAAAGTGAAGTTGTAACTTGGAGAAATATCGGGCTACCTGAATTGACTATGAAAACAGGCGCTCAGCTCTGCGTTGAGCCGCCAGAGACTCGCTCGGGGGTGCATAGTACAAGGAACCCAAGCTCTAAGTGGGCCCGGTCCTGCTGGTGCTCAGAACTGGTTGTTCTAAAAAAAAAGGGGCTAAGTCAGCTCCCTATCGGGCTCTTTAGTTTTGCCCTTCATGAATCTTTGAAGAGACTCGTTATAGTTCTTTCACAGTCTCATCATTTCAGAACTGAAGCACTTTCGATGTTATATACAACAAAGCTGTAGTTGTTTCATATTTGTCTCATGCAACTAACAACTATTGATAAAGCCAAAACGTCTGGCCTGTTGTAGGTGCAATGTTACTTATTGTATTATATATCTGGATGTAATGACAGAAGCAGCAAAATGCCAGTCTGGCGGCGCACTATGCTAAGCACAGATTTTCAGCTTATGTATTTTAAGCCATTCCCTTAATTACATTGGCCACGCCCCTTTGAGAGACCCCTCCCAGTGTTTTCATCCCACTTAAAGCCCTGCTGGGAATGAAGAGGTAAAGCTGGAGACCAAGGACTATTCACAAAGGATTAATAATACTTAGAAATGACAGGTACATCTCGAGAACAAGGGCAATGAATAGTGGTGAGAAATGAGGGCTAAAGCGGGAAACCACAGACTGAACATGGGGTCAATGATTCCGAGATAGGGGTAGCACTTCAGATCACCAGCAGCTGTAGGGCTAAAGAGTGAAATGATTTGTGTGTAAAGATGGTGACCGTTCTCGGACACAGGGCTTAATAGTCATCATGTGAAATGACAGGTAAAGTTTGCACTCTGTCTCTCCTCCTGCCCTCCCTCTTTGCCCTGTTACTGACGGTTGCCAATCACATCATTCATGTTTAGGCCTCACATCTCCTTTTTTCTCCTCCCCTCACACATCACTTTCCCTTTCGACTAGAAACGGACAGAGGTACTCTGTCCTAAGAGCTAAGGGCTGCACAGGGCCTCGCTGGCATTCACTGTTGTCTGTGGAACTGCACTGGCCTCTGTGGAAATACACCGGGGGTTGTTGGACTGACCCAGGACCGCCTAAACTATACCGGGTTATCTGGATATCACTGTCCTTGTTTGTACAGTACTGGGCCTTGCTGGATAGTAAAGTACCCTGTTGGCTTCAGTGGGGCACTGTGTCTTGGCGGAATTTACTGGACTTGTTTCGGCCGCACTAGGCTCTACTGGACCATACTGGGCCTACTGCACTCTGGTCTTGGCCTATCTTAATCCTGGAATGTTGCTACCAAGCCAACTAAGGGATGAGAAGGGAGCACAGCACAGTGATGCTATCAGCAGTTTGTACAGTGCCACATGCAGGTGATCAGTAGCTTCAGGGCACTTGTGACTGGCTGAACAAGCAATGGGGTGAATGTAAAAACATGACTGAGGGAGGTGTACTAAGCCGCGACCGTATTACTGACGAGATGTGACACACTTGTGAATGGCAAATTGTGTTGCACATTTTAGAATGTTCAATGTTTATCACACACTGGGGTGATGAAACAGGTAACACCCTCAGGAAAGATAACGTAGCGCACACGATGAATTATAGGGACCGTTTTCACACTCAGGACTGGTGAATTGTGTTATACACACTAAGGAGAGGGGACTCGTTCTGCATACCCTTGAGTGGAGATGTGCGTCGCACGCAAGAACCTTGAACGATGTCACTTGCTCAAGAATGTTAAATTGTTACTCAATCTAGGGAGTGAGGAGAGCACAGCATAGTTACTAATGGGCTTGCCTCGCACTTGGGCCTGAGGGAGCGTGCACCATGCAACGTAATGATAAAGTGTGTCATGCACTAGAAAACTCTTAAATGCATTGCACACTCACACATGGTGAAATATGCTTTACACTCAAGAACGGTAACATGTGCCTCACAGTCAAGATTTGTGAAGTGTTTTGCACGCCTGTATGTGGCCAAGTGTTGCATACACACTGAAGGATGGTAGTATATGTCTTATATTCAAGAATGGTGAAGTGTATTTGACACTTAAAAATGGTCAATAATGCCTCTCAAAACATGTGAGGCATGTCTCTCATTCCAAAACAGTGTAGTGTGCCACACACCCATGAATGGTGAAGTGTATAACAGATTCCAGCATGGCAAAGTGCAGCATGCACTGCTTAACTATCTGGAGATGACAGTGTGGGTGTTCTTAAGTGTGTCATTGGTTGTGACAGTAAAGTGATTTTTAAAGAAACTCCTCACCTCCAGGGATGCTAAGACAGATTGCACATGCACTCTCTGCCTGCATTAGAGAGATAACCCACTGCTATGAACTGCCTTCATCTAACCTGAGACCCCCTCATCTTTAATTCTGGTATGATTGAAAACATTTGTAGTAACGTCTGTGACTTGTGATAATGAAGTGCTTTGTGTGTACTACTGTCTGCATGGCAACCCCTGATGGTAACCTCTCTCTTTCAGTGTTTTCGCCCAGTTGCCAGATGATGTGCCGGTGTCCGCTCACATTGTCGACACCGATGAGAAAAAAGGCTGGTCCAATTATTTTGTAAGCACCTCCTGTACTGTATAGCAGTGGAGGACTGCACGTTGAGAGTCACCCAGGCAGCAAAAACATTCAGGACACTAGATGCTGGAAGGCACTCATAATGAATGGCAGCACGAGCAAAGCTTGTGCCTTGCTGTGTTCACTGTGTGGTGCACCTTGTTAAAACAAAGCATTGGAGTGGCCGCCGTACGAAATCAATAAAGATTGGAGTACCAGTGAATACTGGCGGGCTCCCATAATGAATGGCATCGCGAGCAAAGCTCTTGCCCTGCTGTATTCACTGCGTGGCGCGCCCTGTAAATACAAAAGCAAGGAGTGGCTGCCATATTAAAAGAAAACAGCGTGGTATGACGGTACAGCGATTAGAAGGAAAAAAAGTGTAATTCACCTTAGCAGAAAAGAACTGCACGATGCTGACGGGCTCCCATTGAAGATCACCCGCTGTTATGGCAGCTTGCTTTATCCACTCTGTGGCACGACATTTTGAAACGGTCAGGTCCCGGGCCGGCCAGCCAATCACAGCGCGGCCCGGGGAATGACATCACTGGGGGGTGTGGGGGTGTCCCGGAGCACTCCCCGATAAGAAATGGGGTCAGCTATGAAAAGCTGAGAGTCAGGGGGGTCGAGGAGGCCGCTTCCCTATGGGTTTTGGAGTCTGCGGCGGGCGGATGGCAGCGGATTGCGGGAGCGGGCGGCGGCCTCTGTTCTGCGCCGCGGCAGGAAAATGGATCTCCAGGAAGCGGACAATGAATGGAGGGGCCGATTCCAGCGCGCGGCACCAAAGCTGATCGCGCGAAACTCAGAACTCCCGCCGTCTTTTTTAAACAAAATTTGCATAAAGTGATGCCAGTCTCCGCGACGCCCTATGCAATTGGTCAGAATCCGCCGGCCTATCCGGAAGAGAGTGTAGACTACCACGCGGCGGCGTACTATACAGCGTCGCTTCGCCTGTTGCCCAGGCAACGCGTTGACTGCCTCGAGGTTGCACCTACTACGAAGAGACACATTTGATTGCTTCCGCGATGTGACAGGCACACTAGTTTAGTGCAAATTATTTCATTGTAAGAGGTGCCACACTATAAAGCTAACACCTTACCAGGCTAGGAGTGTTTCAATGGCGATGTTTTTTTTGTTAACTTAAATATCCATACTGGATCGACTACTAGTATGTTTTCAAAGATAATTTATTTTCTTTCGCAATTATAAACAAGTCAGGTCCCGGGCCGCGCTGTGATTGGCTGACGTCACGGGGGTGTCCCGGGCCGGCAGCCAATCACAGCGCGGCCCGGGAATGACGTCACGGGGTGTCCCGGGCTGGCAGCCAATCGCAGCGCGGCCCGGGACAAAGGGGCGGGGCTTAAAAAAAGCACCAGAAACGCCCCCGAATCGCGTTTTCGAGAGAAAGCGCGATTGACAGCCTCTGTCTCCCAATGGCTAGCCTCCATTTATGGAGCTAGCCAATGAGAGGCAGAGGCGGGTCATCGATCATATATAGAACTCAATAGGTTTTTTAGCACATGCTCACTACGTGAGCACTTGCAGGCAAAACCTAAAAAACCTGCAATGGGCAGAAGCGTAAAAAGAAAACAGTGACAATCAGCGTGAGGGCAGCAATACTCACGAGCAATGGGTGAAAATAGTACAAGAACAGTATACAGAAAATGCCAATGAACAAAATTCATCAACAGCAGAGTACCACGGATGCACCTGGCCAACTGCAGTGGACAACATGTACACCACTACATCCAAGCACCATGGAAGAACAGAACTGACAGGCAAACCGCACAAAAGAGACCAGTGGCAGACAAATCAGAGCCGACTCACCCACTGTGTAACATACGCACACAATCAGGAGGGCACCCCGGCAGTGACAACATCCCGGGACAAACAGCACCCCCACCACATTTGAACACAGGACACAACTGGATCAGCAAATGTGCACAACCTGCCAAATCACATCTGAAATTGCAGGGAAACGTACCATCAAAATCTACAAGTACGAGCTGAAACCTGCAAAAATGTTTTATTCACACATGCAGTGCATTTGGACATTTCCTACTGTCGCTTGATTACCATATACAGTCACAATGTGACGTGCTCATGAGAAGTAAGTGTCAATGATGGTATTCGTACGGGCCATTCCTGCCGCCTCTGCAGTGGGATGTAGCTGCCTGCCCCATCACTACCACCACTGGCCGGCACCTCTGGAACTGGGATCCATGGGGCCCTGGTGCGTACACAGATGTTGTGCAACACACAACATGCAACGATCAGCTTGCACACGATGTCCGGACTGTACAGGAACTTCCCACCTGTGCCGTCCAGGCACCTGAAACGCAACTTCAGCACGCCAAATGTGCATTCAAAAATGCCCCTGGTATGTATGTGGGCTGCATTGTACTGCCTCTGGGCGGGTGTGCTCGGATCTCGGAGGGGAGACATCATCCAAGGGCATAGTGCATATCCTTGATCACATTGACAGTGCAGGGAGAAAAGAGTCAATACTTGGTTCCGCAGGATGTGATGGCAGGTCCACTAATCAAGTGACGCCTGTGCTGGCTGTGTGTGGAGTGAGTGTAAGCCAGCCCACAGGGAGTAGCTGATGCAGGCAACTACACCACCAGTCATCAGGCACTCAGACATGCAAATTCAGAACTACAAGGCTGGATGACATGAGTCGCACAGGGCTAGTGACCACGGATGAACAGCAGGCCACATGGGCCCACTGCCACCGGAAGCTGATCTGCGGTGTACTGAGTAGGGTCATGTGGGCAGAGCTGTGCTTCAAATGTGTTATGGCTGCAATTCACATCTACACACGTCCAACTGTTGTGTGGCTTTGGTGCCATGAAATGTCCGTATTGGGTGCAGGGGTAGGCCAGGATGACCATGGAGTGGTGTGGTCGTGTCTGGTAGGTGTTCGTGTATTTTGACATGTTGAATGTGGTTGGTCATGTGTGCATCCCCACAGTTGTGCATTGTGCTTTAAAGGCATTGTGATGTATGATGTCAAAAGAAGACCAAGTTACACTAAGCACCCTCTTTGAAGTCCAAAATCAAGGAACAAACATTCTTTTTTGTTTCCAAATACAAAATTGATATTATAGTTCTTTTTCACCAGTTTCAACATTCAGTTCATAAGTAATAGGGAAGCTTCAAAGCATGGATCCAAAACCGTATGTAGTTCTTTCAAGATCTTTATTTCAAACACATTAAAAAGTTTTTTCCAGCTTGGCAATACGAGCATTAAGTTGCTCTGTGTAACACCCCGGGTGGTGGGTGTCTTACCAGGTTCTCAGTGCACCTCTTCCCTTGACATTTTACACACGACCTGCCCAGAGGAAATAGTCTCCTACAGAAGGTGCAGACGTTTTCTCTCACTGAGAAACGCTACCACCAACATTACTGTATTGTGATGTATGATGTGTTGACTTGGTACTTACCAACGAGCTGTCCCGTCCTATATGTGCCATCCTGGAAGCGCTGGTTGATGATGGACTGTTGGAAGATGAAGGAATCATGCACACTGCCTGGGTAATTGGTGACGACATTGTTGAAGAGTCCCCGGTGGTCCACTATTGCCTGTACATTGATAGAATGCGTGTGCTTTCTGTTGCGGGAGTGGTGTCCAGTATCCGCAGGGGGCACAGGCAGGACATGTGTGCAATTGATTGCCCCCAACACTGCCGGGAATCCGGCTATGGCGTAGAAGCCTTTCATTGTCTCCAGCTGTTCCTGAGCAGTGCTGGGGAAGTGAAGGTACTGGGGTATGAAGCTGAGGATGGCATTCAGGACAGGTGTGATGAACTTTGATAGGGCTTGCTGTGAGATCCCTCTGACTCTGGCAGTTGTTGGTTGGAAGGTACAAGAGGCCAACAGGTGCAGCACAGCCAGCAGCTTTGTCTGCGGAGGGATTTTGGTTCTCCGCTGTGTTTGGACCATCAGCCTGTGGGCGATGTGGGTCATGATGCGGTGAATGGATGTCCTTTTGATCCTGTAGTGGGCAATGACTTCCTCGGGCGTTAGGTCAGTGAGAGTGGTGCGTTATCGGTAGGTTCGCTGTCTTACTCTGCTCTGCCTCTGTGGTGGTCTGGGGGGGGGGGACGAGTTGGCGTGTCCGGGTCCTGGGGGTGGTGGCGGTCCTGGGGTTGGTGGAAGTGGGTATTGTGGCCCTGTTGAGGCTCCGAGCTGCATGATGAGTAACTCCATGGCGTTGTTCGTTCTTCAGATGTGGCTGTGTGTGGGGCTCCGTTGCCTACTGCAGGTGTTCGTCCGTCTTAATACCTGCTTGAGGCAAGTGTTGAATACCTGCGGCTACCGCTGCTTATCACATGTTTTTGGTGCGATTCGCAGATCTGTCAGTTCGTTGTGAAAGTGCTGTTGCTGTTTTTTCATGTGTTTCTGCACGGGAACGCCTACTCTGCATCTCATTAGCGTTAGTTGATGGTGCCGCCGTGGTGTTAGATTTTGGGTCTGTTATCGCGGGAATTCTGATGATGTCTGCTGTTTGCACCAGCTTGTGAAAGGGGTGTTAGTGATGGAGCAAGGATTTGCACGTGAAGCGCCTTGCCCCGTGCAAGAACCTCGCCAAATGTATAACATTACTAAAATTCATTATTGTCGTTTATTACACGTTTTTCCAAAACACACGGGTGTCCCCGGATGCTTGCCTGTATGTCTTTTCCATATTAACGAAGCTTGCGCTAAGAAAAATGGCTGCTTCGCTGAAATTCAGTCTGCGCATGCGTCGGTCATACCCATGTGATGTGACGCACTCGCATTCTGGAGGGAGTTCTGTGCACATGCGCATTGTTGCTAATAATGGCCGCTTGACTCTCACCACGCTCTCTGCTATTGCTGCTGCTTCAGCCTATCTATCTTTTCGCACTAAAACCTTAACGCTATAGTCATTATAAAATAAGGGATGTTTAGAATTTCATCATGGTATACAGTGTGATCATTTTATGTGTGATATTAATTTGTTCTCGCTTACCTTTCATGTACCGCGTCTTTGTGGGCTGGGGCATACATGAGCAACGCCATGCTGAGGCTCCTCTGAACCCCGTCACGTGACTGGGGAAATTCCTAACTGCGCAGAAGCTGAAACCAGCCAGCTGGCTCCTGAAGCCCGATGCGCCTGGGAACCCGTCCCGAAGATGCAGTCTTGCACCTTGAACTATCATACACTGTTGCTATATGCTGTACACTTGTATTGTATTATGTATTCCTATGCCTGGGAACGTGAACCCAAGGGGCGGGTGTGCAAAATTGAATATTTATGATGAGAAAGCCGAACTCTAGGAGGTGGTAATGACCGCACCACCTCTCCTGACCAATCATAATATGGGAAACTGTCACTTGCAACATTAGTGGGTGGTCTGAGGGACCCCAAAATGGTATAATTACCCTAGTTTAGCTTAGGAAAATTGTCCGACTTGTCCGAGTAGCAGACCTGTCACTGACCCTACGATCTCAATAGGTGTCCAATCTGAAAGTGCTGCGGAGCACTTTGTCCATATTTTCCACAAGCTCCTAAGGGGTGGAAATTCCTAAGTGCTGGCGAAGCACTTTGCTGGGAGATTCGAAAATCCAATCGGGGTTTCTGGCGGATTACTTGCAGAAAGGGGTAACGCAGGCGTTGCTGTCCGAAGCTGTGGGTGTTGGTCGTTTCCCTGGGAGGCCCAGTCCTTTGACCCGAACCTGAGGGGTATCCTGTCCTGATCTGTCCGTGGGTTGTACCTGTTCGCACTCTGGTGTGCCTTTCTGAGGGTCCTTGTCCCTGTCTTCCCAACTGACCCGTGGCCAGGGTTGGTCTCAAATCTGAATTAGGTAAATATTGTATGTGGGTTTGCGTATTCTTTGTATCTTGTTTTCTCTCTCTCTCTCTCTCTTTTCTCTTTCGTATGATCTATTAAAGCACTATTACCTGTGATATTGTTCTATTGCCATTGCTGATTTAGTTTGTTCCTTCTCTCTCCCCCCTTCCTTTAGGAACTCATTGACGTTATCATAAATAATAGTATGTTCCCGTTTTTCCCTTTCCTTTAATTGATTGCAGTGAACTTAGAAAGAATAGTTTAAGGATTAAGTACATGTTTAGGTCCCAACCTTATACCTCGTGCCTTAGTTTAACGTTGCAGTGATTAGTTCTGTTCCAAATCCTACCTCTAGTTTTTCCCATATATCTTAATGGTCGTAATTTTCTGTGTGCAAAGTTACCTTTTGATGTTGATATTAATGTTTTGACATAGTGTTCTGCATATCACTTATTGTCTTGGCATCTTCCTTTTGAATTTTCATATAAAGTGACAAAACTTCATCAGGTGTCTGTGGTCATTTTACAGAAAGTGGATAACATATATGGACGTAAAGAAATGTTTTAAGGTCCTGTCTACTATTTTCCCTTTTAGCTCTAGGTCCATCGAAAGTTTGTGCCTGTGGTAAGTCAGGTGCATGGTAAGCAGAGGTAATTCTGAACCATTTAATTACTCATAGGAGCGTGCCAGGATCTCACCCGGTTCACGAGAATCACTGATTGAAACTAAATGCACGCCGGGGCCCAGTGCGTGTAAGAAATTGGTGACCCGGGTGAACTGCGCGCTCTATCAGTAATTTTCTGGCAGCCAGAGGATGGTTTGGACTAGTTAGATTAGGTAGACAGGGAAAGTTAAGAAACAAACCGTGAAAATTATAATATGCTGCTGATTTTCTACTATATTGTTTGAAATTTTGAAATGTTTAAAGGATTTATATGTAAATGTATATGATTTTACATTGCTGCTATAAATGTTGAATTAACCCAGAATTGTTTGTGAATGTTCAGTGTAGTCCGAATCCCCGGGGAAGTATTTTAGCTAACGGTGAGCAGAATCCGGTTAGCTGTTGAAGTCACTAGGGTCTGAAACATTAGTGCAGGGTTAAATGAATAACTGGAAGCACTAATTAGGATCTTTGTTATATCTGAATAATTGATAGCTACGAGTCCGGTATAAAACTTTCATTGCGATATCACCTAGTAAGGGTCGCATACGGAAGGAGTAGTAGGGTCTCCGAGGCTTGTCTGGTAAGTAAAATAGTTCACTGGTGAAATCCCGGCTCAGTACATATCCCTGACGACAGTGGATGAGTCGGAAGAATAACGGGTTCTATATTACTCGAGTGTGAGGATAGGCAAAGAAGTCTACCCGGAGTGAATGAGAAGTAGACAGAAGTGGTTTACTTGCAGTGAGAGGAAGTCTTTCTATCTTTTTAGAACACTCAGACATAGTGGCAGACGTTGTGTGTTGGTAACTAAGTTTTTCAATCGCACTTTAGGAAAAGTTAAAAGTTTCCGTTACCTTGTAAAGGAGGGAGTCAGTCGGAGAGCTGCTCTGACGTCACTCCGTGCCGCGCTGGTATTGGTCAAGACAGCGGGCGTGTAGTGAAGCTGAATTTGTGAAGGAGGGGTGAGTGCCGCAGAGTGAGACTCTGTCTCGCGAAAAGGCCGCGCACCCATTGGCTAAGAGTTTTGTATTCTCTGACCTGATTGGGTAGGGAGAAATAGAAGTCGCGCTAGCATTGGAAGCACAAAGGTAAACAAAATTAATCAAGCCGAGTTCGAAGAGAGTCCCGAAGATTATATGTGGTATCCAGATTTTATACCAAATCCAAAGTACCAAGGATTTTATAAGGATCAGCTTATGCGAGGTAGACCACACATGATGTACGGAATAAAGAGGAAATTGTCTTTTTCTGAGAAAATAAAGAATTTTTTTAAAACCGACAAGCCCATTAGAACGAGGGAGGGTGTGCTCATTCCCCCACCAAATACCCCTGCTTCTTTCATGATGTTTGATAAAGGGTATCACACTTGTGTCTGGTTAGAAAATTGGGCAGAATATACAGTAGATGACGGAGTTCTAGCATTCCCTGTTGAAGGTACTTTTAATGGTCGGATCCTGTTTAACCTGAGGACCCGCATGAATGAATTGCACCCTAGACCTAGGTTGACCCAGTACGAAGCTCTGGAGGAATGGGAGATTGAGGCTGCAGAGCGAGATAAACCCAGGATGGATAAGGGAGTGAGTAAATGGTATCCTAAGCTTCCAACACCAACTAAAGAGCAGAAAATGAAACAGTGGAGGCAGTCTATGATAACTGAAGGGCTGTTCCCGATGATGGGGGTGGTTGAGGAAAGGAAAGGAAAATGCAAGGAAAAGACCCATCACCTAGCTCCTATGGGGGACTTGGATGATGACCACTTGGAAGATTTACTAATGAAAAATCCACCTCCCTATGATGCAGACTCAGAGCCTATGCCCTCTCGAAATCCCTTTGCAAAGTATCCCAGATGTAGGAGGGATAGTGATACAGATGGAACCGGGACAGACAGTAAAACCAGTGAAAAGGACGGGTTTTGCAGACCCAAACCTACAGTTCCGAATTATCAGCCGTTCGGAGAAGATCCTCCGCGACTGGTCACTCCGACCGCTCCGAATATTTATCCGTCCCTAGTACCCCAGGTATTACATGACAAATCTACTGGAAAGGTATTGGGAGAAAAAGAGAGAGAGGTCCTGACTAAACAGCGAGATGAATTAATTCGAACCATTACCCAAATGCAGCCCCATCCTGATTCCTTGACTATTCCAGTAACCATTGGTCCAGCTATTCCTCTGTATAAAAGTGACATGACCGGTCCCCAGCCTCCTGTTTTCCCCTCGATGCTGCCTACTTCTAGCATTTTGACTTCGAAAAAAGAGATATTCATAGATGAAGATCAAGAGAGTGAGTGTGAATCGGGGAGTTTGATGGATCTGCCCATAAGGGAATCAAGGGCCAGTATAATAGGGAATAGAAGTCAACCCAGACCAAAGGAGGTGGGAATTGAAAGTGCAACGGGAATTAGGAGTGCTACTCTAGTTTCCCCTGAAGAACTAGATAGATGGACAAAGGAGTTAGAGAAGGAGGCCACTCCCCAACCTAAAACATTGGAAATATATAAATTGAGAATAGAAATAGAAGAAATGATGGCTGGAAACGTAGGAGTTGAGCGCCTAAGCTCGTATAACGAAGAAGAGTTGCTGTTTATCAGTAAATATCTGACCCGGAACGCTAGGTCGCTCCATGAAAGGATAATGGATACAGCAGAAGAAATGGGAATAGATGTTAGTCGCTCCAAAATCCTTCAGAAACCTTACCGAGTGGATTTTTCAGACAAAGATTTAGAAAGCCTGAATGTAATGGGAAAACAGATCCAAGTCAAAGAATTGTTGAAACTCCTGCAGAAGTGGGGCGAGGTGGGGAAGTGGAGAACCCGGTGGGCAAAGAAAAAGGAAAGCAGCAGGGCTGGGTCAGTGACTTCGGAACTCTTATTAAAGGAAGTGACACCAGCCGAAAAATTGTGCCCCATGAGGGAGGTCCCGGGAGGAAAATATGTCCATGTCCCTTGGTCCCGACAGGATATTGTGTCATTTACAAATGACTTCCCGAAATTACGGGAGAAACCTGTTGATTGGTACAGGCAGGTAGAGCGCTTCATAAAAGTTCAGAAATGTCTGCTGAAAGACTTGGACGGGTTTTTCGACATTGTGGTCCCTGTAGATCTGTGGACCGACTGTAAAATTGAAATTGATTGGCCCAGTGAGGAATTTCCCAGAGATGAGAAAACAGGTGCGCCTGCACCTGAAGTAATGAGGAAATATGATCAAGTCATACAATATCTCAAGAAAAAGGTTCCCGCAAAAGAAACAGACTGGACCCGAATAGATAGAACCACCCAAGAACGTGATGAAACTGTTCACTCCTACTATGAAAGGTTGCTGCAAGTGTTTAAAACATACAGCGGTATCGACAATGTGGATCTGAAAGACATGACACATTTCAGTTACAGGTTTGTGCTAGGATTAAGGCCTGAAATTTCCCAATGGATTAGGGACAATAAAATCAGTTGGCAGGGAGAACCAATAGATGCTGTCCTGAAATATGCAAAATATTGTGAAGATGAAATCGAAAACAAAAGGAAGGCCCTCAAAGAAAAAGTTATGTGGGCACAGGTGAAATTAGCCGAACAGCAAGAAAAGCAGTTAAGTAGATTAACTTCTGATAATATTGCTCAGAATGCCACTGCTGGGGGAGGAGGGAAGCCCCGCACTAAAATGAGTAGAGAAGAAGCCATGAAGAAATTCCCGTGCCATGGGTGCGGCCAGATAGGGCATTGGAGAGACGAGTGTCCACACCTGCAGGCCGGTAATGCCCCTGTAAATGGTTTAAATCCACAGGTGCCGAAAGAGGGGACGAGAAAGAACCAGCAACAGGTAAAGCTACCCCCAGTGCCTCGCGCTCCGAGACAGAATTTTAAGAATCAGGGTCAGCAGAATGAAAGGGCGGAAGTATGGGAAGTCGAGAGTGAAAGAAACGCAGTCATTCCACAGTATTTGCTAAATGATACATTCCTTTGTGAAGGTCAAGATTGACGGGGCCTGAGAGGGGAGGATGAGGAGTGTGTGCTTGGCGCCTCCTTACCGGTAGACCAGACTGGACCATACATTGAAGGAAAGGTTGAAGGAAAAGATGTCACCTTTCTGTTGGACACTGGTGCTACCAGATCCACTGTGAGAACAGTGGATGTTCCTAACCTACCCCTCTCGGGAGAAGCAATCCAAGTAGTGGGAGTCTCAAATCAAATAATAAGTACTCCAGTAACTGAACCCATGGAAATTTCTATAGGGAATTTCAAGGAAATGCACAGATTTGTGGTCTGTGATTCCAGTCCTGTAAACCTGCTAGGACGTGATTTGTTGTGCAAGATGCGTTGTACCATCTATTGCACACCAAATGGTGTCGAAATTCAGACCCCCGATGAAGATGGCCTATACAAACTGATGTTAGTTAGACAAGATGCTGATATAAAGACTTTGACAATTGAAGATTTACCTGAAGAACTCCAATTAAGAGTAGTACCAGAAGTGTGGGATTTCACAGGAAAAGATGTAGGCCTGATGGCAAATGTGGACCCAGTTAAAATAGCCATAAAAACGAATGCTATATACCCCAGAACCAGACAGTATAAGATGAGTGCAGAAGTGAAAGCAGGAGTGGCGACTGAAATTACCCGGCTGCTCGAAGCCGAAATCATAGAAGAAGTGATGAGCAGCCCCTGTAACTCGCCTATCATTGGGATCAAAAAGCCTAGTGGGAAGTACAGGGTAGTGCAAGATCTGCGCAAGGTAAACCAAATTGTCGTACCTTGCTGTCCTATTGTACCCAACCCTGCAGTCATTCTCTACCAGATTCCCTGGAATGCAGAATGGTTCACGGTCATTGATCTGTGCCACGCATTCTTTTCCATCCCATTGCATCCAGAAAGCAAATTCCTTTTCAGTTTTGAATTCGACAGCCATATCTATGTCTGGAATCGGGTCCCTCAGGGGTACACCGAGAGTCCCTCGATTTTCAACCAGATACTGAAAAAGTGCCTTGAATCCCTAGTGCTACCAAGAGAGTCTGTTCTGGTGCAGTACATAGATGACCTGTTAGTGGCATCTAAAACCCAAACTGACTGTGTCACTGACACCATTGCCTTGCTGAATCACCTAGGAAAGGGAGGACATAAAGTGTCGCCTGACAAATTGCAGTTTTGTAAAAACTCAGTGAAGTATCTGGGGCACCAGATAGAAAAAGGAATCAGGAAAGTAACTACTGAAAGAATCAAAATAATTAGAGCAATGGAACTACCCAAAACTCAGAAAGAAGTGAGAATGTTTCTAGGAGTTGTGGGTTACTGTAGACAATGGATTGTAGGATTTGCTGCACTGGCCAGGCCCCTGATAAACATGACCAAGAAAGGAGTAGAAGACCCCGTCAGCTGGGACAGTGAAAGCATGAATGCGTGGGTAACATTGAGAAATTGCCTATGTACCGCTCCTGCATTAGGTATGCCGGACTACTCTAAATCTTTTGAACTGTTCTGTGACACCAGAGAAAATTGTGCTCTTTCAGTTCTGACTCAGGAGCACGGATTAATTAGACGCCCAGTGGCCTATTTTTCGGCCACCCTAGATCCGGTGGCTGCTGGATTACCGGGGTGTCTGAAGGCAGTTGCTGCTACTTGTGTCAGCCTGGAACAGAGTGAGAGCATTGTCATGGGACATCACGTCACTGTATATGTTCCTCATTCTGTTGTAATCCTGCTGACTAGAACCAAGACTCAGTACCTCACACCTAGTCGGCTGACTAAGTATGAAAGAATCCTGATTGGTGCTGAAAACGTCACCATCTCCCGGTGCAATGTCCTAAACCCAGCGACACTGTTACCTGTCCCCCTGGATGTAGAATCAGAAGAAGAAGGGGACCATAATTGCGTTGATCTGACTGAGTTCAGCACAAAGCCCCGTCCAGACATTCGTGAAATAGCATTGCTTGATGGGGAGGAGACAATGTTCGTGGATGGCTCATGTTTAAGACATGAGAATGGGGGCCTGAGTGCTGCCTATGCTGTGGTTACATTGACAAAGACCATAGAGGCATCATACCTAAGCGCGGTAAAATCTGCACAGGTGGCAGAGCTCATCGCGTTAACCCGAGCCTGTAAGAGGGGAAAGAACAAAAGAATAACTGTATACACCGACAGCCAGTATTGTTACGGGGTTGTTCATGACTTCGGCCAGTTGTGGTTGCAAAGAGAATTCATGACTTCCTCCGGCACCCCTATCAGAAATGGAAAAGTGGTGCATAACTTACTGGAAGCTATCCAATTGCCCAAAGAATTGGCTGTGGTCAAGTGTGCGGCTCACAGATCAGGAAATGATGATGTGACCGCCGGTAATAGATACGCTGACCAAATGGCACAGTTTTGTGCCCGACATCACATGTCTCTCCAAATTGCATTGTGGAGTGGAAACAGCTGCCAACTTATGTTGTTTGAGAATGTGTCAACGTGGGAAGAACTAAAGGAGTTGCAACAGGCTACAGACAGGCAAGAGAAAGGCCGGTGGGCAGCAAATGAATGCGAGTTGAGAGAGGATGGTGTGGTGGTAAATTCGGCTGGGGTGCCTGTACTGCCTGATAGCTTGGTGGACCCCATGGTCAGAATGATACATGAACCAACACATATGGGAAGAGACGCTATGTGTCGGGTGTTTGAACAGGTGTTCTATAACTCAAGGTTCAGGAACCAGGCGGAAAGGTTTTGCCAGAGGTGCCTAGTGTGTCAGCAATTTAATGCAGGGAAGAAGACTGTAGTAAAACAGAGTACCATTGGGAAGGCAGTAGGTCCCTTTGTAAGAATGCAGGCAGACTTTGTAACCATGCCAAATTGCAAAGGATATAGATATATCCTAGTCATAGTTTGTCTGTTCTCCAGGTGGGTGGAGGCTTACCCAGCAAAGAAAATTGATGCCTTAACTACAGCTAAGCTATTGCTTAGGGAATTGATACCTAGGTATGGAATCCCAGAGACGATCGAAACGGACCAAGGTGGGCATTTTGCCAACGATGTGCTAGAAGAACTCTGTAAAGCGTTCAAAATGAAGAAAAGAATACATTGTGCCTACCATCCAGAGGCTTCTGGAGTAGTGGAACAAATAAACGGCACCCTGAAGTCCAGGTTGGGAAAAATGTGTGATTCCACAAAAATGAACTGGATAGAGGCTTTACCCCTTGTGCTGATGAGTTTGAGAAGTATCCCGAACCGAAAGACTGGCCTGAGTCCCCATGAAGTGTTGATGGGAAGAGTGATGCGGCAGGCATGGGTACCCGGACACAAACTGCTAAGCATTTCTGATGATATGGTGCTAGAATACTGCAAGCAGCTGGGTGACCAAGTGCGTTCTCTCTCTCAGCAGATTGGAGAGACAGAAGACGAGTGGCCAAAGACTCCAGCACACAACTTGCGACCAGGAGATTGGGTGGCGTTAAAGAAACACACCCGGAGCAGTTGCCTGAAACCCAGGTGGGGAAAGCCACGACAAGTGATCCTCGTCACTACCACTGCTGTAAAGTGTGCTGGTGTACCGAAGTGGATCCACGCCAGCCACACGAAGCGGGTAGCTGGAGAAGACGCGACTGTAGCTGAAGGCAGCTCAGCTGAGGAGGCTTCCGAAGAGGAGAGTCCAGAACTAGCTGACATCGAACTGCCGAGCACCAGTCGAGACGTTGAATGGTATCCCGCCGACGACCCGGTTCATGATCCAATACGAACCAGGAAGTATTCCTACTTAGACAGTGAGTGGGGTAGTCCAGGTGAGCTAGAAATAGACGAAGCAGATCAGGTCCGCGAGAATCACATCACACCTGATCAGGAAGTAGGCCAAGTAGGGTCAGATCAAGGCATCGAGACTCCTCCTGGAACTTCGGAGTCTGGAAAGGGACAAATAGTAATTAGAGCTGACGTTCATGCAGAAGAAAACGAAGAGATCGAAGCGCAGGAACAGGAACAGATAGAAATAGATCAATGTGCTCAGACATCTGAAATAAAATCAACTAAACAGAAAAAGAAAGTACGGTTTGAATCTGAGCAGGGTCAGACTAGGGACCAGGCAGAAGAGATAGATGAAAGACCTGGAACTAGCCAGTCAGGTAGGGAAACAGAAGTGCCACAACAAAAAGTAAAAAGAGTGCACGAAGAAGGGCAAGTTTCCTCAACTACTGGGAGGAAAGGAGGCAGAAGTGCACCTCGATACGTGAAAAGACTGAGGCTCAGACTAAAGACAGCCGCAGACAGCGACAAAGACCGAAAAAGGGCTCAAAGTGAAAGAAGGACAGCCCAAGGAAAATCGCTGAGAAAGAGCGACAGAATAAAGAAACAGAGCAAACAGTATCGAAGCCCTGAGTGGACTTACTATGTGTTGGAAGAAATAGACGAACCACACCACAGTGGCAACAGTGAAGACGAGTCCATTGCTGATCGGAGCTCTGACGAAGACCCTCCTTGAGAGAGCCCAGAAGTGAACCTCTGGTGCAAGGAAAACGAAGAGGGGTAGCGAAGGCCACCTGTAAGCTAAAATGTCTGATCCGAGTGTCTCTGGGAGATCCAGATGTGGGTGTCTAAAAACTTGCTGTAAAGTATGCTTATGTAGCGTAGCTGTGCTAATAGTTATATGGATAGGACTAACAATCTTCTTACCGTTTATGATAAGTAAGAATCCTAACCTTTCCCCTACTGAACCTGAGGCAGTAGATGTAGGGGCTGACCCGACTGCAGAAACACCACGAAGCTTAGAAAGACGCGACAAACTAGTAGGCTTGACACACACACGACCTAAATTAGAAGCATCAGATGAGGATGGACTACATTTTCACAAAATGAAAAACAGGACACATCTAAATGTCTTTGCTAACTTATTAGTGCATTACGTAGAAGCTATGGAAATAGAAGACTGCTATGTCTGCATGAAGCTACCTACCTCAGTAGCTGAAGGTGTGACATATCATCACCTACCGTTAACCTATGGAATTTCCTGTAGTATTTTAGCTAGCTTGTTCTATAGAAGCACCTTGCAATATTATTATTCAAATGATGACGTAGTTTTTTCTGAACTTCCTGTTAGAAAACACTTGAACCGTGTACATACTACAAGTGACGTGACCCGTTATATGGGAGAATATTTTCTGACTATAGGTAATATAGATTTAAATGAAGCAAGAGAATCTAATCTGACCTGTTCTCTGCAAGAGCAGGAAAAGATGTTCATAAAGATGGCAGACAGAAGGAGAGAAAAGTTTCAAAAGAAAGCAAATGACGAGAAAGATAGAGTCCCTAGGTGGGCTGAACACATGGATAACACCTCGCAAGGCGAAGCTAATCCTGCCTTGTTGCTGGATTTTGAACGAAAAGGGAAACTTTGTATCCATAGGGAAAAGACAGAGTATTATAACAATGAATTCATCGGTTCCAGCGAGTGTGAACATAATTACAAGGTAATTGGAGGTTGGGGTTTCAAAAATGGGTCAGAACCTGTGTTTCCCGGAATATATTATATATGTGGGAACAAGGCGTATTTCAAATTGCCGGATCACTGGTATGGAAGCTGCTACTTTGGCATTGTTTTCCCGAAAATATACCATGTGAATAATGCAGCTGGAAGCGACGAAGAAACTAATGGCTTAGTGCGTAGTAAGCGCGAAAGTGTAGGTGAAGTTATAGGTGATATTTTCAGTGCACTGATACCTGGAATGGGGGTAGTTCTGAACACCCATAGAATCTGCAAATTGTCTACAGTAGTGGACCGGTTATCAACGGACACTGCTGCTGGATTCCTGCTGGTCAATACTGAAATGGTTGCGATCAGATCAATGGTTTTACAAAACCGTCTTGCCCTTGACACCCTATTAGCAAAAGAGGGCGGAGTCTGTAGAATGCTGAAAGCGCAACATTGTTGCACTTACATTCCAGATAAAAGTATCGAATTAAAACAATATGTGAAGAACATAACTAATTTGGAAAAGGAACTCAAACCATTGGAGGTTGACAGTGCCTGGACGAGACTGACTGGAGGTCTCTCCTCTATAGGTAGTTGGTTTGCTAACCTAGGTAGAAACCTGTTGTGGAAAATAGTGATGCCAATAGTTGTGATAGGTGTAATTATATTGACTATTTTTATCTGCTGTAAATGTCAGAAGTGCAAAAGGAAATACACAGTAAATCAGAGAGGGGTGAAAAGAAATATTGATGAACTGGAATTAGAAGAGGTGAAGAATTCCATCTATAAAAAGGCGAAAAATCACCACTCTCATAGAGAAGCTGAAAGAAAACTGAACAATAAATTTATTGAAATTGACATGAGTGATGTGGATGAATGAGAAAAAGTTGGCATCTGTTTCCATTATGTAGTGATGATAGTAAATATCATCAAAGAGGGGATTGATGGAGCAAGGATTTGCACGTGAAGCGCCTTGCCCCGTGCAAGAACCTCGCCAAATGTATAACATTACTAAAATTCATTATTGTCGTTTATTACACGTTTTTCCAAAACACACGGGTGTCCCCGGATGCTTGCCTGTATGTCTTTTCCATATTAACGAAGCTTGCGCTAAGAAAAATGGCTGCTTCGCTGAAATTCAGTCTGCGCATGCGTCGGTCATACCCATGTGATGTGACGCACTCGCATTCTGGAGGGAGTTCTGTGCACATGCGCATTGTTGCTAATAATGGCCGCTTGACTCTCACCACGCTCTCTGCTATTGCTGCTGCTTCAGCCTATCTATCTTTTCGCACTAAAACCTTAACGCTATAGTCATTATAAAATAAGGGATGTTTAGAATTTCATCATGGTATACAGTGTGATCATTTTATGTGTGATATTAATTTGTTCTCGCTTACCTTTCATGTACCGCGTCTTTGTGGGCTGGGGCATACATGAGCAACGCCATGCTGAGGCTCCTCTGAACCCCGTCACGTGACTGGGGAAATTCCTAACTGCGCAGAAGCTGAAACCAGCCAGCTGGCTCCTGAAGCCCGATGCGCCTGGGAACCCGTCCCGAAGATGCAGTCTTGCACCTTGAACTATCATACACTGTTGCTATATGCTGTACACTTGTATTCTATTATGTATTCCTATGCCTGGGAACGTGAACCCAAGGGGCGGGTGTGCAAAATTGAATATTTATGATGAGAAAGCCGAACTCTAGGAGGTGGTAATGACCGCACCACCTCTCCTGACCAATCATAATATGGGAAACTGTCACTTGCAACATTAGTGGGTGGTCTGAGGGACCCCAAAATGGTATAATTACCCTAGTTTAGCTTAGGAAAATTGTCCGACTTGTCCGAGTAGCAGACCTGTCACTGACCCTACGATCTCAATAGGTGTCCAATCTGAAAGTGCTGCGGAGCACTTTGTCCATATTTTCCACAAGCTCCTAAGGGGTGGAAATTCCTAAGTGCTGGCGAAGCACTTTGCTGGGAGATTCGAAAATCCAATCGGGGTTTCTGGCGGATTACTTGCAGAAAGGGGTAACGCAGGCGTTGCTGTCCGAAGCTGTGGGTGTTGGTCGTTTCCCTGGGAGGCCCAGTCCTTTGACCCGAACCTGAGGGGTATCCTGTCCTGATCTGTCCGTGGGTTGTACCTGTTCGCACTCTGGTGTGCCTTTCTGAGGGTCCTTGTCCCTGTCTTCCCAACTGACCCGTGGCCAGGGTTGGTCTCAAATCTGAATTAGGTAAATATTGTATGTGGGTTTGCGTATTCTTTGTATCTTGTTTTCTCTCTCTCTCTCTCTCTTTTCTCTTTCGTATGATCTATTAAAGCACTATTACCTGTGATATTGTTCTATTGCCATTGCTGATTTAGTTTGTTCCTTCTCTCTCCCCCCTTCCTTTAGGAACTCATTGACGTTATCATAAATAATAGTATGTTCCCGTTTTTCCCTTTCCTTTAATTGATTGCAGTGAACTTAGAAAGAATAGTTTAAGGATTAAGTACATGTTTAGGTCCCAACCTTATACCTCGTGCCTTAGTTTAACGTTGCAGTGATTAGTTCTGTTCCAAATCCTACCTCTAGTTTTTCCCATATATCTTAATGGTCGTAATTTTCTGTGTGCAAAGTTACCTTTTGATGTTGATATTAATGTTTTGACATAGTGTTCTGCATATCACTTATTGTCTTGGCATCTTCCTTTTGAATTTTCATATAAAGTGACAAAACTTCATCAGGTGTCTGTGGTCATTTTACAGAAAGTGGATAACATATATGGACGTAAAGAAATGTTTTAAGGTCCTGTCTACTATTTTCCCTTTTAGCTCTAGGTCCATCGAAAGTTTGTGCCTGTGGTAAGTCAGGTGCATGGTAAGCAGAGGTAATTCTGAACCATTTAATTACTCATAGGAGCGTGCCAGGATCTCACCCGGTTCACGAGAATCACTGATTGAAACTAAATGCACGCCGGGGCCCAGTGCGTGTAAGAAATTGGTGACCCGGGTGAACTGCGCGCTCTATCATTAGTTCTATCTCCACTTTTGATGTCTTAAGGTGGTGATAAATCAGAGGTAAGTCCTTGTGAATATGCCCCCACATCTTCTGCAGTTTTAAGTCCTTCTACACACACAGTTTAAAAGTTGTCTGTCTTGTGTTGCTGCAATCTGCTTATTATTACCGGAGCTAACTGAGCTTGGTGTAAATCAGATGCTTTCTTCCAAAGAATTACATTTAAACATGTTGTCGCATGTATTGCATATAATGTCATTTGAAAATAAAAGAGTCTAACTCCAACTCAAGTTTTTGAAAGGGGCTGACATATGGCAAATAGTTGTAGATATGCGTTAAGCATGTTTAACTCATAACACGCCTTCATGCTTGACCCCTGCCCACTCCTATTTACTCTGTGTCAGTGAAAACAAGAGTGCATCCAATTATATTAGTGTATTTCCTAATTAGATGAAAAACAATAAAAATGCATGACAAGCAAAAAGTCCACCCTAATTGGGAAAAAGGTGTTTTATCAATTTAAGTCACCAACCTTGAAAGTGGTGTTATCACTCAATCGCTTATTTGTCATTAGGTATAACAGCATGAAGTCAGTCCTTAAGACAAATTTACCTTTACTGGGTAGATCCTCTGGGATCACAGCACACCGGACACGTTGGACACTGTTTTTCCTCGTCTCCCGGTTGTGTTTCTTTCACGCTCCCCCACCTCTTTCCCTCCTTCATTCTTTGTCTACCTCCCCTGCTCCTTACGTATATTTTTAACGGATGTAACTACACTCCAGCAACTTGTAACTATGCTCTGAAACTGTGTAACTATATAATTTGTAACTATGCACTGAAACAATGCTCGTCGTTATGTAAAGCGCTCTGATACCTCCGGGTCTAGCTAGCGCTATTTCAAACTTTTCAAATGAATAAATAAAATAGATACGCAGAGCTTCTGGTTACATTGTATTTTTAGTATTGGGTCATGCTGCCATGTTTTCTGATCCAGGACTTTATGTCGCTGGGCTAATGATTACCATAGACAACGTAGTCCCACCCTGTAAAAAAAGTCACAAAGTCTTCCAAAAAGGTTTTGTTATAAATAACTCTACCACATTCAGCTACTACGAACAGACCCAAATTGTCAGCAAGACTGAATCTGCTGGCTTGCGCATCCATCGTAGCAAAGCTTGTCTTCTTGTTTATATTTATTTAAACATTTTCCAAAATTATTTTTTTAGAAACGTTTTACTGCGTTTAAACACAAGCACAAAACTGAAAAGCAAAACAGATAATATTTCTTTGAACTAGACATGTTTTTATCTGCAAACTAGTAAACCTAATCAGATTCAAGAAAGTAGGTTTTAAAAGGTGACTTCTTCACATTGCAAGAAAAAACTACCTGGAACGAGAATTAGAAATAAATCAAAGAACGCAGCACATAGTGTTCCGCGCGGATGGTCCTAGTTGGCATAAATCTTTCTTGTAACATCTGCGCCGTGTGTGGCTGCCTTGCGCTCTGACGTTAGTACAGATGTAACACATTAGTAGCTCTAGCGAGGAGATCCTGAAGCCAAACTCTTAAAGTAAATTTACAGATGTTTGTACCGGATAAATATATAGTAAGCTGTGCTATGACACATTACTGATGAGGCAGCTTTGTGGTCAGTAAAACATGTCAATATTGATATGTTTTTAGTAACAGGTTCATTTCCAAATTTCCAGTCAGGTTTCTCCGAAATATTTGCTCAGTTCATTGCACATACTTTAATTCAGAGTTTATGTCTTTGCTTCCTCTTAGTTTGCAGAGGAGACATATCCATTAGTCTAGATAAGTTCCATTTCATTTTGTCTTACGGTGTTCAGATAAGCTTTTAAAGCCGCTGTGTTGAATTTGTGTAGCCACAGTTTGTTCAGCATGAGCAAGAGACCAGGTCACTGTGTGCCCTGAACTTAACAGAAACATAGGCTCTCTGCCTACCCTTTGATAAATAGGTTACATATACAGCGAATATGATTATTAAAATTCGCTGAGTTTCCCTTGGTAAAATAGATTCTAGACTCACTTGGTACCTTCTCACACTCAATCTGTGTTCTTCCTTAAATAGATTAAAATCTCATAGAGTGCACTTCATGTAATAGATCATGGGCTCACTGGGCATCTTACTCAAAGTCACTTAATGCCCTCTCTGATATATATTATGAAGTCGAAGATTGACTGTAAGTGAACAGAATGTAAAGTGACTGAGTAACCTTAATCGGGATCACTGGGTACCCTTAGTTAGATAAATCAGAGATACTGTGGGTCCCCTTACACAAACTAACTGAATGCCCTACATTGAACAGATCATAAATTCAATACATGCTCTTCATTGCATATATCATGGGCTCACCAGGGACCTTTAGTCAAGCTCACTGAGGTCAGACACTCCGGAGTACCTTTTTAGGTCGAGCATATCAAAGAACACAAGCTGTCTGAATGCATAGGATCTGTTGTAGGCTTATCAAGAACCTACAGGGGCTTTCCGCTTATCCATTACTTTCCGTTGGTTAGCTTTATTATCGTACTAATTTCCACATTTCGAAGTCAATGGCTTTCCTTGTCTCTGCTTGCCCATCCTGTGTCTGTCCCTAACCTTTTTACCGCTCTCTGATTGGCTAGCTTCTATCCTTCCACTGCTCTTTTTTAAGGAAGTTACTTTTTTTTTTAGCTTTAGCACTCATTGGCAGTGTATTTGTTTTCTAGCTCTCTCCCTCCTGTCCTTCTCCTGCTCACCCGGCCAAATGCATGTCCCTACGCTCTGTGCTGCCGTCTTATGTTGCAAGCTCTCTCTCATGTGATTCTTCCTCGCCAAACTCTCTGCCTCTCCTGCAGTCTCTGTTGCTGTCTTGCTCGTGTGCTTCTCCAGTTCCCTAAGTTCCTCTCCTTCATGTACTGCTTTCCCCCGCACACTCCTCGTTGCTTCTCTCACCTGCTCCCCCTTTGACCCAACGCAACAGATATTCAGTTGATCAATACCTTGTCTGGGCCAGTCACTAAATTAGCATATATACCCTAACACTGTGACACTCTGTCCAGCCCCTCTTTTGACTCATTTTGTAATAGGGGTCACACACTGGTGTTTGAGAATACTCATCCAGAGTTAAAGATAGCACCTGATAGAAACAATGACAAATCAGCTCAGTATTAGTCAATGTTGTCCATATCCAGTTGAGGTTTCATGTCCCTTCACCAGTAGGACTAACAGCGTGGTTAACTCTTCAATGCTATATATCAGAACTAGTCAGCTGCAGCGACATTTGTGGGGGCTGCCTCTCTGGACCTTGGTGAACTAAACCTCTGGGAACTTGGATCCAGAAATTAAGGAATGCATAATTAATGGGGCCCACCAACCTTTAGTGAGGGGTAACATACAAATTGCTAGTACTATAACTAAACTCACTGTAACTAAGTTATAGCAGAGAAAGTCATCTCAGGTAGTTCTGAAGAAGCTTGCAGCACTCAGTAGCTCTCTTGGCTTGACTGAAATGTCTTCTCAACAGGCTGCCCTTCACTTTAAACTCATTACAGCAGGGCACATGCTTTGGGCTAGAAATCAGAATGATATTGTTGTCACAGCATAACTGTTGGACCTGGCGGTCCTGCAGGGTCACCCCCACTAACCTTTTGCCTTCATTGCTCCTACTTTTGCTAAATTCATCTTTGATGGCCTTAGGACTCTGTGCACCTTACCACCGCTAACCAGTATTGTTAAGTGCTTGTGCTCTCTCCTTTAAACATGGTAACATTGGCTTACACCTAATTGGCTTATAACATTTACGAATAAACACCGTGTAGAGTGGTAAACCATATGCCCAGGGCCTGTAAATTAAATGCTACTAGTAGGCCTGCAGTTCCTTGTGTGCCGTCCACTTAAGTAGGCCCTTAAAACATGTCCCAGGTCTGCTATTGCAGCTTTAATGCACTTTTAAACTGTCAAGCCTTAAACATCCTGTTTGTTGCATGTAATATACCCCTAAGGTAGGTCCTAGCAAGCCCATCGGGCAGGGTGCATTGTAATTCAAAGGTTGACTATGTGCTTTTAGGTGTGACATGTCCTGGTAGTGAAAAAAACTCCTAGATGTGTTTTTTTCACTACCATGAGGACTCCCTGTCCCATAGGATAGCATTGAGTTGCCTTATCACATTTAATAAGTGTTAACTTCTAATGGGGACCAGGTAAGCATCTCATTTTTGGTTTCTATGAAAGTGTAATGAAAAATCCGCATTAATGGTAAAGTCGGATTTGTAATTATAAATTTAAATAGGGCACTTTTAGAAAGTAGGCATTTTCCTGTCATTGGTCTTTTGGGTTCCTGTCAGTCGTATGTTACATGACTGGGTGAAACTGACAAACTTTGTGAATTTCTCCCAGAAAGTTACACTATAGAGGAATGAGGTGTGTTTGAAATGGCCATCTACTGGCAGAATGGGGGGCTGAGCTGGGCACCACCCCACTTGTAACTGAATGGGCTGTGCTCTGCCTTCACTCAAATGGCCTGTCACTTTCACATTGTCTCTGCAGTCAGCTTGGAGCCAAGGCAAGGGAGTTTGAAAATTCGAAGCACTTCAAAGAGAAACCTCTAGGACCTTCTTCTTACATCAAAAGATTCACCAGATATAAAAGGAGGGCCCTCAGACTCACTCTTCAGTTTACTTTCTGGACTTGCAGAAGGACTCCACAAGACTGCTTTGCTGCAGCTAGAAGGACCACTTTGCTAACTGGAGCCTGCCTTGAAACCTCAGAGAACAGTCCTGCAGGTTGAGCCCTTAATTGCAGCTGGTCCCTCTCTCATTCTTTCCACAGCAGCAAATCCTATTCAGTGGTCTTTCGCCAAAGGGATATCCGAGTCCCTGGAATGGTCTTCGCCTGTAGCCTTCTGCCTCATCCTGCTGGCAATTTCCGACTTCCCCAAAAACTACTACCTCAGAATGAAGTAATCTTCACCACAACTTCACCCAGCTGCTCCGCAACGACGACGCTCCCTCCCTGGACTCCACATGGAGCCTTGCCCTACTGAACTTTACATTCTCAGAACATTTTCCTTGAAATGTTCAAAGATCAGTGCTGACCAGGCCCAATCCAATTCTTATATCAGACGTGCGCTCCATCGCAGTCAGACATATTTTTCGACTTTCACCCAGTCTCAAGCGACTAGATGTCCATGGTTGGAGCTTTGATCTTTTAGGTGCTAGTTTTTAGTAAAAACTTTAAAAATGCATAACTCCAGTTCTACTGATTAGAGTCTTGCTATTTTGATGTCAAATGATGTATTAAATCTGACTCTATTTTTTTAATGTGTGTAGGATTTTTTATGTGTGTGTTTTTACTTTATTACTGATTGTGTGCTGCATAAATACTTTGTACAAGTTAAACCTGACTGATTTTTGTGTCAAGCTATCCAGGGTTAAGCACAGGTTAATTTGGTGACTTGTTGTGGTTCACCCTGCCAGGAAATATGGTCATTGCTTGATCAGAGCCCACACCCTACCCAAACACTAATCAAATTACTCATATGAATTTTCTGCACAGATGCAACTTAACTGGGGTCTTCCACTAAGCTGTGGTCTGTTGCTGTCTTTATCAATATCAACTATAAAAAAGATTCTAAAAACTAGACCACCGTCAGCGAGAGTTTTCCATTAGGGCAAATGAGTGTCATCTTCTCCAAATGAAACACAAGTGAAAAATATAATTAGAATAAAATTATTTTATTACCATTTTATTTTTAATGCTGACCGCCAAGCTCAATCTGAAGGAGGAGCTATTGCTGATTTGCAGTAGGGAAGACTTGGAGTGGTGGGCATCTCAGTTTAAAGTTTACATGCCACTTTAGCCATCTGTCTTTCGATGGTCAGCAAGACATGAGCACTTTAATCCTCTCCAAGCCAAACTTCACTAGATAGCTGTTTGGGGAGCAGTCTCAGGCCTACAGTGCCTAAAGGAGCACCGAGCCAGCACACTCCAATCAATACTGGTGCTTCTTTCATGTAGATTAATAATATTAGGACATGAGAGAAGCGTCTGGATTTGTCAGGGGAGTTGATTATTCTGGAAGCCTGGGATGCCACATACTACTGAGATGAAAAGGAACACTTAGGCAGTGGGTAAGTTAATTTTTTGTTTTTTACTTAAAAGTTGACTGACTGACAGGCACTGTGAGAAACTCACACTGGCTTCAGCGTCAACTCCACAGCTCTCAATCGCTGTATTGAATAAACTGGAAGCTTTAGCATTGAGTCTAAATGCTCTACTGGTTTCTATCAGTCCCTGTCAGCAGGCTAAAATAATCGTCACACCACTTTAATGTGGCAGTAACCGCCTCTGTCCACCCTTTGTCTGGTGCTCAGAGCTTCTCTTGTGTGCAAAAGGACATGATAAGAACCTCTATAAAGACAGTAGTATTTATCACAACTGTGGAACAGGTGGAGGGGAATCTCTCATCTGATAAATGGGGTTAAAATCTTTTAAATTGGAATGGCTATTGAGTCGTTTTGAAATGCATATTCTTCTAAACTTTCCCCACAGCAACACAGGAGGGAGGAATATTGCCAAGACCAAATTGTTAAGATTGATTCCGATTGTGGCATCATATTTTTAAATGATTTCTCTGCTGGACAGAAAATTCTCTTTACTATTCAGGTGACAAAAATAAAGAACAGTTGGGTCAGCTCCAGTAAAAGGTGCCACTGAGGCAGGAGAGTTGTCTACCTTGATTACACACACCATAATGAGACTTACCTGAAACAAGAAAGGCTTTTTGTTGAGTCATCAGCTTTGTGTATTCACATAAACAAATGGTAGTGTTCTTTGAGTGGACACCCACAATGCCAATAACCCCTCAGCAATACATCAGACAAACTGAGCATCGATTAGTACAAGGGAGTTTTAGATCTGGGGGTCTCTGGTTGGCAATGTTATTCACCTTTGTCCAAATAGGGACCCTTACTTCTAAGTCAGGATAAGGGGATTACACTCCTTAATAAACCCTGCTCACCCCCTTGGTAGATTGGCACGAGCAGACAGGCTTATCTCAGAGGCAGTGTGTTAAGCATTTGTGAATATACACAGTAATACAGTGAAAACACTACAGATGGACACAACACAGGTTTTATAAAAATAAGTATTCTTTATATAGACTTAACACAAGATCACAAATGACAAAAATCAGCAATACTACACTTAATATTACTTAAAAGATGATTAAAGTTGCTTAGTTCAAGTTGTTGGTAAATGCGACAAAGTTCTCAACAAAGTACCTGGATGCGTAACGCAAAGTAAACAAAAGGCTCGCAAAAGGGGAGAAGCGTTAGTTCCGTGATGCGGGGGAGATGATGCGTCGTGCCTCAATGCTTGCGCAGAGGTGGGGATGGGTCATAATCCTTACCGGTGCAGAGGTGATGCATAGATTCTCGGCCTGAAGGCCCGTTGGGGTGCACAAGATGGTGCCTTGATGCGATGCAGTGATCCGGTTGCGATGCGAGATGATGGCGCCCTTGATGCAGAGACGCAATGACAATGCGATGACGTTCTGGCAGCCTTGCGACGACTGTGTACTTTAGAGCCGCGACAGGCCCTGTGACACGCTTCTCCGGTGATGCGATGGCAAGTCTCACGATTTATTTATTTATTTTTTATTTATTTTTGCAATTTATTGAGCGCACAAATACCCTTAGGTGTCTCGGCGCTATTGAGGAGAGATCCGTGCTGAGCGAAAGGCGAAGGCGATGGCGTCGCGCTTCTTCGGCGATGCGACAGCCGCAGCTTCGATGAACACACGCTTCCAGGGAGATGCGAGTCAGAATTCCCAACAAGGAAATTCAGTGGGAAGCTGGAGGTGACGTCTTTTGTCCCTGAGACTTCAGCAGGAGGTAAGCACAGTTCAAGCCCTTGGAGAATATTCTGTAGATGAAAGTCCTTAAAAGTTCCTTCTCCTTTCCTTGGCAATCAAGCAACAACTGCAGGCCAACGCAGAAAACAGCACACTGGCAGGGGGGCAGTAAAACTCCTGCGGCTTCCTTGGTTCTTCTCCTTGGCAGAAAGGTTTCTCGTCCAGAAGTGATCTAATTTCTTGGGATCAGAGTCCCAGTATTTATACCCCAAAATCCTTTGTTCTCTGAAGGCAGAGAAACCTCTGCCTAGTCCAAACCAGTTCCAGAGGACTTTGTTACCATGACTCTTTTCTTCCCTTCACTGTTCAGGGCAGACACCCCAGCCGCCCCACAGGTGGTGGAGCCAGCACAGGGGAGGGAAGATACAGCTCTGGAGCACTCTGTTGACATGATTCCTCCTCTCCTTTCACAGTGCAGGGCAGAGACATCAGACAAACCACAGGAGGTGGAGCCAGCATTATAGAGGGAAGGCCCAGCCATATTCAGGTCCCAGGTGCAACTCCTCTCTCCCATCTAGATGCAGATCTCTCTATTTACCACCGGGCTGCCCCAGCCTGTCTCCTGGAACCCCCCAGCTCTGTCACTCACAAACCCAGAAAAGGAATACACAACCCAGCAGAGGCAGGCCTGGATAGGTAGGAAGAAAATACCTACTTTCTAAAACTGGTATTTTAAAACACAGAATATTAAAACCAACTTTACTAAAATATGTATTTTATTATTCTGAGTTCAGGCATACCAAATACGAATTTCTACCATGTTCCCTGAGTCAATTAGGGCTATAAGAATGTAATAATCTAACTGCCCATTCTGGCCTATGGAGAACAGGTAGCCTTCAATAGTGAAAAACGAAAATGGCTTGCATTCACTATTAGAACATGCTACACACTTCATAGCATGCCCTACCTTATAAAAGGGGTCAAGTTAAAGTGGAGGTCAAAAATGCTTTAATTTACAGAAAATTTTGGTGCAGAGTATAAAAATTAGTAGAACCCTAGCTTGTCTACTTTACCCTTAGTATGTGACGCTTGATGCAAATCCATCAACAGGAAGGTACAGTTGCGGGAGCACGGGGCTAAAAGGTGTTAAATTGGTAATACTTTACTGAACTGCTGCTGACCACCCACCCTAATGACAAGGCCTTCAAACATGAAAAGCCTAGGTTGACTTAGGACCTTATAATATAGACCAAATATTGATACTGTGGACTTGAAATGGGCAAAATTAGCTAAAACCTTCTTTATACTTTGGGGGCTTCTATTTTTAAATGTCTATCCATGGAAAGTCTGCAAACCTGGGTTAGAAGGCTGTCCAAACTCTAATGGTACAGCAATGTCTACCTTTTAACCCTTCTTAGCTGATACAATATTCTTAAACACCTACATAATGGATTTACACCTAACAAAGCATTGTCACTTCCCGGAGTAAAGCTGCCTCCCTCCGTTTTACTGATCTCGTTTTTGCTGGCTTTAGAACTCTGCACACTTTACCAATGCTAAACAGGACTAAAGTGTCTCTCCCAAAATATGGTAATATTGCTTCATCCCCAATTGGCATGTTTAATTTACTTATAAGTCCCTAGTAAAGTGAACTACATGTGCCCTGGGCCTTAAATGTTTCTAGTGAGCCTGCAGCACAGATTTTGCCACCTACATAAGTAGCCCCTTAACAATGTATCAGGCTTTCCATTGCAGGACCTGTGTAGGCAGTTTACAGCTACTTCGACTTGGCAATTAAAGCCATTTGCAGAGCCTTAAACTCACCTTCAGTTATACCTAAGTCACCCCTAAAGGAGGCCCTAGGTAGCCCTAAGGGCAGGGTGCTGTGTAAGTAAAAGGTACTGCATGTGCTCTTAAATTTTACATGTCCTGGTAGTGACAAAATGCTCAATTCATTATTTACTACTGTGAGGCCAACTCCTTTCTTAGGGTAACATTGGAAACTCCTTAATAAACTTTCAAGCTGTAATTCCTGATCAGAAAGGAGTTGCTGGATTATGTTTTATATCTTTTGAAATGGTAAGAATACATCTTCTTTACTGGTAAAGTTGGATCTAACATTACTATTTTAGAAATGCCACTATTAGAAGTGGGCATTTCTCTGCTCTTAGCTCTCTGTGCCATGCATCCTGGCTCCAATATACGTCTGGGGGGAGGGTGACAGCTACACCTTCTGCATTCCCTCTTGACAGCCACAAACACAGGGAGGCTAGGTGTGTCTGAGTACCCATCTACATACATTTCCAACTTGATGGCCCTTCCTGGGCAGGAAGGGGGGGAAGGGCTGATACACTTCAATAGGTAGTGGTCTGACCCCATACAAAGGGCTGATTATCCCCTGATGATTGTCCAGAGCCGGGCTGGAAAGAAAGGATCATGTGCACTTCAAAGACCCTTCTTGGAAGTCACCCCACTTCAAAGACACATTTGGGTTTAAGAACTGGGCCTTGGACCCTACCAAAGTAGTACATCTCTGAACCTGTGACCAGTCTCCCAGGACGAAGAGGAATAACTGTACTTCCAAAGGACTACCACTCTGCTGGATCTGCTATTTGCTGAACTCTTGCCTTGCTGTGTTGACCTGTTGCTGATGCTCTTTCTTTGCTTGGGTGAGAAGGGTTGAACTTGCATCACATCAACCCAGAGTGACTTAAAAGAGCTTGCTGGCTTGCCTCCTACTGCCTACTTCTGAGGTACACCAAAGACTTACAACTCTCATTTTCCAACCTGTGCACTCATCTTCTGCTGTGCCTGTCCTACCAAGAGATGCCAACCCAGTCCTGGACCCTTGGATGTGGACCCAGAAGTCTGCTGCAGTGTTATCCATTTATCACTTGCTGTCGCTGTAATCGGATCAGAGCATCACACCTGGAGCTGCTGCATCTCACTGGGGACCATCCGCACTCCGGGATCAGTGCTTCACTGATGTCTCTTGTCGTATCACCGCCTCAGCAATGGGGATTGCTAAGGCATCACTTGGCTCCACCCCATCTCAGTAAACACAAACCTAAGATCAAGGTACTTTTGTTCAGCATGCCTGAATGGGTCCCTGTATCTGACCTGCACTCCCTCGTGGTCAGTTTGAACTATTGACTTTATCCCGGTCCGGCGCAACCAATTAACCCTTTAAGCTTTTACATGCGTGATGCTTGTTGTTTTTGTTTGGCTTCATTTATAAAGTTACATTTTACTTTTCTAAATTGTTGTGGAGTTCTTTTGTTGTGGATTCACTGTATTGCTGTTTAAGTGTTGCATAAATACTTCACACATTGCCTCTTAAGTTAAGCCAGACTGCTCTGTGCCAAGCTACCAGAGGGTGATTACAGGATAATTTAGGTTGTGTAGTAGCTTACTCTGATATCGATTGGGGCTCGTGCTTGGACAGGGTTCTCTCCCAAGCAAAAACCCCATTTCTAACAGTATCCCATCTGTAAGAGTTGGCATAATTAAAAAAATTGCTAGTAAGTTAAATATGGCCATGGCTAGTGTCTGCCAGGTGTTGAGCAAATCTGTAACACTGCACCAAAGTTATTAGCATGATTGTTTTCCCTCCATTTAACTTTGCCTACTCCTCCTCATGGATCTGCATGAAACTGAGTTTCCTGCTGTGGGCTTAACATGCTAAGAGCCTGACAACTTTCATGCAGATTCATTACAAAGCACCAAAGGCCCCATATTTCAACTTTTCCGCCCTTGATGGAGCTGCATGAAACTTACCATACCCACAAAAGTTTAAATATGTTGTATATCTGCCAAATGCCACATGAATTCATCAAATGATGCCATAGGTATTAGCAAATGAACATATTATTGACTCCATTGATGCATCTTCACAACAATACAAAGAGTAAGCTGAACATACTTAGTATCTGCCACATTTCATAGATATTTCTCAAACAACAATAAAAGTATGGGCAAATTAAAATGTCATGTTTTGAACTGTCAAGATATCTTTAAAACGTAACCCCTTCATTTCCAATCTAAGAACCTCTTTAATCTCAATTTTTTCAAAACCTTCAGAATGGATTCACACCGAAGAAAAAAAAAGCATAACTTCTTAGAAAATTTGGTGTCATTCAGTTCAGCCACTTTTTCTGTATCAAAGGGCTAAGAATCCTAGGGAAATTAAAATAGGAAATTGCTATGTCTGAACGGCGTCTATCTGAGGTCTACCTCCCCTCAAGACGCTCATCCTTGGGGGCTGCTGCCCAGACGCTTACACCGGCCAGTGTCCGGGTTCACTCTGTTACCCCACCTAGTGTCCCTGGTGTTTCCACAGATCCCCCCCAATTGGCTGGTATAGAGCAAACTATAGATAGGCTGGAAAATCTGGCCGCACTCCTCCCTATAGTTACTGTGGAAGATGGTGGCCTTAGTAAACTGTCTTCTCCATTATCACCTAATCTCCTAAATGAAGCTACCAGTGAACCTCTGCCTCCAAAACCGCTCACCCCCTCCTTAGTTATACCAGAAGAGGAGTCAGACAGGGTTTCCCCCAACATCCAAACTCTCGAATCTAGGCAGGAGAATAGGCCCTTAAGTAAAAAGCCAAGAAAACGCAAAAAGGGTAGGCTAGTGAGACAGGCCGCCCTCTATCAAAGAGTAAGGAAGCCCTCTGGTCCTGGTATGAAAAATATAAGGGGTAGGTCTATAGTGAATGAAGTTGACATAGTAGGGGATGTGCTGATCTCTCCCAAGGGGCTACACTCAGAAGCTAACATTGCCAAGGACTCTAAGCTAACTGACTCAGTAACAGTTGAAAATATCTTCGAGAAGGTATATAGTCTCTTGAAACCACTACTAACACAGGTCAAGGGTCTAGGGGAGAGGATAGACAAATTAGAGCAATCAACCCTTGACGGGTTCCACTCACTCAAAACCACATTTAAGCAAATAACTAGAGTGAGTGAAAACAAGGACATGGGTACAAAGGGGAAAGAACCACCATCCCAGAGAGACCCTAAACCCCCAATATGTCTAAATAAAGTTGTTTCTAATAGTCCATTAACCCCAGCTCCAAAATCTCCTCCCCGTCCCAAAGCAGGGCCAAAACATAAGGGGCTACCAACACACTTAGAGCCTGACAAAAATAAGCCCAAGTCTCTTCCACAAAAGCAGCCACAGATAGCAAGTGGCAAAACGGAAGACTCCCAAAATTTTGGCTCACGCAACAAACCCAAAGGGTTAGCGATAGGGAAAGCCCCTAGATCTGTATCCCAACCTACTGCCCCATCTACCACCTTACCGGTCCTTAGTAATCCAGCACGAAGGATTCCTCCAGTAAACCTTCCACCAGACTGTCAGCCTTTTGTTGCTGTTATGGTTAACGTGCCCCCTTTAAAGGAAGGCCAGTTGGAAAACCACCAGTCACTTAAGAATAAGTGTATCCACTGGCTGAAGGCAAATAAGCCAATCCCGCTGGGTGTGGATGGTATCATTCTAAGTGTCCGTAGAGTCGGGTGGGTAGGGCAGGGGAAAAAAACTCAGGAGGGGGATTGTATAATTATACATTTTCAAGACCCTAGAGTAGTGCCCTCGATTTGTACTCCTATTAAAAGCATGGGGGCTCCGGGGGTTAAAGTGGTTGATCTTTCTTACTTTTACCCCAGGCAAATTGTTAGCCCAACTAGAGGAAGTTTAAGTTCCCCTGTCTTCAGTCAAAACTGGGCCGGGGTTATGGGGTGTACAAGGGAGAACCAATTGTGGGCACTAGGGCCTTGCTGACTGGAAATCGGGAGTAGAGTAGAGCCAGTAGGAGTACCACCCACCCAAACAAATCTTGCAAGTGGGTTAGTAGCCTCTATAGACACCCCCCAAGATCCCTGCTCCCCTCAGATACCTTCGAGGAGGACCACAGATAGGGGCATTCTAGCGCCCAGCGACACTCCAGCTGTGACGGACCTAGCCTTTAAGGTTTTCAGCTGGAATGTCGCAGGGATTGCAAGAAAATTGGCTCTACCGGATTTCACTGCTTGGGTTGATGAGCACTCCTTGTGCCTTTTCCAAGAGACATGGAGCTTGGTGCCGGTTCATAGGGTGGGATTTTCTTCCTATTCCTCCCCTGCGCAAGTCTCGAAAACAGAGAGGGGGCGACCTTCGGGTGGCCTTCTCATTTGGGTTGCAGCCTCTCTAGACTGCAGAGTAGTGGAGTTCCCCACAGGTTGCCCGGACATACAAAACATTACCCTAATAGATCAAAGGGGAAGAATTGTCCTAAATGTTTATAATGTTTATGCCCGGGGAACCAAGGGCAGGAGAAAGTCTCCTGTAATATCTCTCCTCGAGACTTTGCTAAATAACACCCCATATAAGAAGCGTACTTTGGTTGCGGGCGACATGAACTGTACGTTCGAGCCCTTGGGCTCGAACGTCTCCCTCGACCAAGACGAGGAGGACACCAGGTTGGGGATCCCGGTCCTGGAAATCCCACCGATCAGAAGGTGGACAGAAGTGGCGCTCCAGATATATTCCCTGAGCCTCGAATTTAACTTAAGGGCAGCTAATGGGAGGACACCCTCGGATAGGGGGGGTGCCCACACGTTCAATAGACCAGGACATACCTCTAGGTTAGACTATTTCCTAATAGATGTAAACCTATGGTCTTATGTAAGGGACATGCAGGTGGTCCCCACGACTGAAAGTGACCACAACCCACTCTCTTTAAGCATGGACCAGTTGTGGCGCCCTTTAAGGAAGGTCAACACTAACCCGGTAGCCGCACGCCCGGATGAGTCTGAAGTCTCCCCCTGTGGCAGACGTATAAAATGGGCGAAATTGGTACTCTCCGAGGCAAAGGTAGGGGAAATTCAAACCCTCTTAAATAATGCGTAACAACCCTCAGAACATCCCTAGAAGGGGCGGGTAGTGTCAGTGGGCTATTTGTCTCCTTGGTAGAAGCCTTAACTAACGTGTTTACCTCACACCCTAACAAGTCGGGTAACAAAGAATTTAAAAAACCAGTTGTTGGTTGGTACACCCAAACATGTAGGGTTTACAAGGCAAAGTTAGTTGAGGCAGTTAAGCACAAATCCCGAAGTGTGATACAGGAAGCAAGGAAGGCCTATAATAAGTCCCTCCAAGTTGCTAGGAGGGAGTGGGAAGACAAATTCTGGGAAGACCTGCTCCAGGCTAGTAAAAGTAGGGACTCAAGGGCCTTTTGGAATCTCATAGGCACACGGAATAAACCCGATGCATCTATGAGACCCTGCAATATCCCGCCCCAAAATTGGGTAAAACATTTCGGGACCTTATACCTCCCTCCAGATGGGGAACTGAATGTTGGGATGGACCCTACGCTAGTAATTGAACCTCACGCCTATGATCTCTTCACTCCCTCAGAGATTGAGGGGGTTATAGGGTGGGTAGCGCCCCGCAAGGCGGCGGGCCCAGACGGCCTTCCGGGGGACCTTATGAGGGCATACCCAGCGGAATGGGGAAAGGTCATTGCCGCTCTCCTAAATGACATCATGATAGGAGGGGCAGTGCCAGAATCCTGGAAAGGGGCGGCGGTGGTCCCGATTTACAAAAAAGGGTGTAGGGAAACCCCGGGGAACTACCGCCCCATAAGTCTGATAGACTCCACCCAAAAGATAGCTGGTAAAGCTATCCTTGGTAGGATTCTCCACTGGGTGGAGGAGAATAAAATTCTATCAGACTTTCAGGCAGGTTTTCGGGCGGGAATGGGGACAATAGAGCAGGTGTTTAGGTTGTCACTACTGGGGTGGAAGGTGGTGGAACAAGGCAAGGGCAGTCTTTACCTGGCCTTTATAGACCTGAAGACTGCCTTTGACCTAGTCCCCCGGGAAGAGCTTTGGAGGGTGCTCTATGAGCTGGGACTACCCCCTTACATCTTGTCCCTCCTCATTAGCCTCCATGCCCATACCTTTGCACAGGTCCGTTGGGGTAAAAACGGAGAGCTCACTGAAAAGATACCAGTGTCCAGGGGCGTAAGACAGGGCTGCGTCTTGGCGCCCACCCTATTTTCACTATATGTGAATGGGGTGGTAAAACATCTTCAACAAGAACCAGCTGACGCCCCCTGTCTCGGAGGAGTCCGTATCCCCACCTTGCTTTTTGCGGATGACACGCTTCTGATCTCGAAGACCCCCCAAGGCCTACAGAAATTGCTAACGCGTTTCCAGGAGTTTTGTGCTGCTAAAGGCTTAATAATAAATGTGGACAAAACAAAATACTTAGTCCTAAACCCACCTAGGAAACTGGGCCGCCCACCTACACTTAACTCGGTTCCCCTAGAGAAAGTGGCCGAATTCGATTACCTCGGTATTCGGATTACGGATAGGATGTCTTGGGCAAATCACATTGATAAAATGGTCCTCAACCATAGGAGAGTAGGAGGAGCTCTCATGAGGGAGTTCCGGGCCTCACCTAGGAGATCACTGACCCCAGTAATCGACATCTACAAGGCCAAAGTAGTGACATCAGCCTTGTATGGGGCAGAACTGTGGGGCCACTGCCGTTTGGATGCCCTAGCGACAGCGGAGAGTAAGTTGCTAAAATCCTTTATCTCTATTCCACTGAGCACACCATCTGTACCAGTGCTGTTGGATACGGGCTGTAAAAACATCTAAGATCAAGCCCAGCTTCGCCCGCTCCTACTATGGACACGAATCTGGAGGGGTGAAGAGCTAAAATCCTATGCTGACGGCCTGGGGGAAATAATGAGTTTGGGGGGTTGGGCTAAGATAAGATGGTTAAGGGAAACTAAAAAGCTTCTGGAAAAGATCGGACTAGGGGACTGTTGGTCATCACGCTCAGTCCCTCCAAAAGAAGTTGTCAAGGCGCTTTTCTGGAAATGGACTGCGGAGCGCCTAATTACAAACTCGAACCACTGCAAGTCCACTGTTGCCTTCTTACAAATCAAAGATATTGTGGCCTTTGAGTCCTACCTAGACTTGATTACCCTCCCCTTTGACCGAGCCCTTTATTTTAAATTTAGAGTTGGATCCCTCCCGCTGGGTGCTGTGGTATCAAAATGGACATCAGCGGCCCGTACTTCTCCCAATTGTGCATGTTGCCCGAGTAGGGTTGAGTCCATCGCGCATGTCCTATTTGAGTGCCCGGATTATGCAAGGCCTAGGACTTTTTGGTTGAAACCTCTTTGCCGGAATATGGGTACACGTAGCCACCTAGAAGCTTTGCGTATTCTAACTACGGACACTTCCCCCTCTATTGTGTGTGGAACAGCAACATTTTTAAAACAGTTTTGGCTTAATCGTTGTAAGAGATTGTCAGTAGCGATTTAATTCCTTTTTTAGCTAAATTATCTACCGGCACTTCATGTCCTTTTATCCTTTTTAATGAGTTCTTATACTGACTTCTTATAGCTATGTTTTTTTTGTGCACTGTAATTATTGTATTGTAAATGTGCTTATAAGATATCTCTGCATATCGAATAAAAGCTTATGACTGACTGACTGACAAAATAGGAAATTACCCATTTTGAGAGCTCCCTTTTTTCTTAGTCTCCTTTGACAGATCTGCACTGAACTTGACATGAAATATACAAACTGGATCAACTTTTGTTGGGAACGTTATGTGCAGATTCTTTGAATGGCCCAAAGGGTATTAAGAAAACAAACCATTCCTTATCTCTCAAAACTTCCTGAACCACAATCATACTGGTGCTATATATCTATTTTCTGAAAATAACAAAGGTTACAGTGACCTTATAGTTAGGAATTGAAATTATACCTACTTAACAATCAATAAAACTATACAAATTTGATGAAAAAACCAAGGTTAAAGGGACGTTATAGCTAGGTAAAAATGTAAGTTCAAACGCAATGTTTCAAACTAACAAAACCACAGAAAGTTACAAATTAAATCTCAAGTAACTGTAAATCATGCACTAAAACAACTATAACTTGCGCCCTCTACCTGGACACTGCTCTCTTCGAGTGCTGAGGGATGGGATCCTCAGTGCCCTCCTATGGCTCAGGGAGGAGTGCCTGAAGCACACCCCCTAGGGGTAGGGGTCATTGGGGCCTTTCAATGTCACAGACTGGGGGGCTTTACCCCACACTCCGCGGAATAAATATGTTGGCCCTGGGAGATGGGGCCACCAGGGTCTTCCAAAGGCTCTGGGAGGGAGGCCATACCCCCTCCCTAAAATGCTGATCCCCTGGGCCCTGGCCCACCGCAGGCGTTTTAAGTTACAAAAGGGAAGAAAGATAGGTCTTGGTCAAGAAAAGTAGCTTTTTGTGATTTGGTGTATAGCCTTTCAGTAGTTTTTGAGAAATTAATGCTCAAAGGGCCAGATGTTTCATCATTGAATTTTGCGAGTCCATAATAAGTGAATTTTAACGATTCACTATTATGGAATCGTAAAATGCAATGTATGTAGGTTTCGCAAAAACACTTGCGATTCCAATGTATTCCTTAATTGCAAATCGCAAATTGCGATCCACTATTAAGGAATGCCTTCCCATTCATTGCTATGGGCCTGGAGGCTCATAGGAATGAATGGGAAGACATTAGCAATTTGCGATTACCAAATTGGTAATCGCAAATTGCTAATGCAATTGCTAGGGTGATAGGGAGCATGGGGCCACATGGCACTTAGAAAAATTCAAAAATGTGCATTTTTCTAGGAATTTGCAAATTACCACCAAGTTGAAGTTGGTGATAATTTGCGATTCCTTAAAGCAAGGTCGCATTTTTAACCTGCTTCCTGCATTGCAAATGCATTAGCAAAATAGGTAATCGCAAAAATTGCGAATCGTCTAGGAAGGAGCTGGGGATTAGGGTTTGCACCAGAAACACTCACTTGAGTACATTATTGTCAGCTGACTCATAGATGGTCAGACTCCACTCATTTAAATTTCCAGCAATAATTGTCACCCCTATCAGTACACACATCAGCCCCATCTCTCTACGTACACCTATATCATGCCTTGTTTAGATTTCCTAAACAGGCCAGAATTTAAAATGAATGCATACATTCAGCTTCACAAGCATCCGCTATTTTTTCCATGACTGGACTCTGAGTATCATTCAAAGATTAAGTGCGTGTGGAAAGACCGGCCATATTGATTTCTAAATAGATCCTTTTTATTATAAATTGGGTGTCTAGTTGCCACCCTGTCTAAGTAGGGGCCCCAATCCTAGTTAGGGTAAGTCATATACATACCCTAAATCAACCTCAGCTCGTTGTATCATGTGAGTAGGAACTATTTTCTGTCTCTAAGACTTCAGAAAACAGGAGGCAAGCCAGCAAGCCCTTCGAGTCACTATGATTCTGGCTTGGAGAGATGCAGATCCAGTCCTTCTCACTGCCAGGCAAGGAGGGCAGCAGGTCAGCACAGCAAAGCATGAGTTCAGAGGGTAGCAGTCCAGTAGAGGGGCAGTCCTTGTAGCACAACAGCAGTCCGTGCTCCTGGCAGAGTATTCACAGGTCCAGAAGTGTACTGAAGTGGAGGTGTCTGAGGTGCAGTATTTATACTTTTGTGCCCTGATTCTGAACGGTAAGGAGAAGCTTGTAGACAGTGGCTTTGAAGTGCAGGGAATCCCCTTCCTCCTGTGCCCTGGCTCCAAGCTGGCTGGGGTGACAACACAGGGTTGTTAGGCCTATTGTGTGGAGACAGGTCACATCCTATTCAGGTGCAAGTGAGGCTGTGCCTAGCCCCGCCCCCATCAAGCCAGCCATTAAGGCCCATCAAGTCACACCTAAACACCCAATGTGTGTGGCTGTCCACTGTTACTGGTATATTGACGATATATGGTGCCTTTGTTATGGCAATGAGCAAGATCTAATGTCCTTCTACAACTGGCTCAACAACAAGAGCCCCAATATCAAACTTAGCATGTCCAAAAGTAAAACAAGTCTGACATTCTTGGATGTGGAAGTCAGACCTTCGGAAAATGGATTAGTAACCACGCTATATAAAAATCAAATTGACAAAAACAATGCCTTCCACTGCAAGTGTTTTCATCCATTCAGTTTGAAAGATAATCTGCCTTTCATGCAAAGTCTGAGAATAAAAAGCTATTGTACTTGAAATGAAGACCCAGCTGTCACCCACCCCAGAGGTGTATTCCGAGTCAGGCAGAAGTCACAGAATAATTAAAGTAAGAAAATGTCACCTTTCTAAAAGTTGACATATTTGTCGGGGTTGGGCCCTTGAGAACAGCTAGATTGGGCCTCCAACTAGACAAACCAAAGCTAGACTCTAGCTGCCTGTTTTCAATGGTAAATGACTCCAAAACAAGGGTTCAGTAACTTATTTTTCCGAATCAAAGCATTTTTTTTATAAAAAAGATTACTCGATCATGGAACCCTCAGGTTTACATAATAAATCAGTATTTTGCCCTCCAAAAGAAATTGAATATTTGATGAAAAAAGATCGAAGGACTCCGGGGATATAATTTTTGCCAAAAATGCACAAAAATGTTAAGAACACTCCAGGACATCCCATTGTGTCTGGTGTAATTCATTATTGGAGACCATCTCCCAATACGTCAATATATTCTTAAAACCATTCCTTACACCTGCAGGATACAATGGATTTTCTAAATAAAGTGGAGGACCAGCATTTTGATTCTTTTGAATAATGGTTAGTAACAATAACGTAGTTTCTCTCTATACACAAATCCCACAAGATGAAGCACTGGAAGCCATAGAGTTCTATTTAGAGAAAAGAGCATGGGCACATCAAGTTCCCACACAATTCATCCTCAACTTGGCATCTATAGTACTTTAAAAAAATTACATCAAATAGAAGGAAGACTTATTTTTCCAAATAAAGGGGACTGACATGGGCTTTCCCTTTTGGCTGGAGATGGCAGTGTTATTCATGGCTAGATTTGAAGAAAAATTCGTTCATAACAACCCATTTGTGAAGCATATCACACATTGTTACTGGTATATTGACGATATATGGTGCCTTTGTTATGGCAACGAGCAAGATCTAATGGCCTTCTACAACTGGCTCAACAACAAGAGCCCCGATATCAAATTTAGCATGTCCAAAAGTAAAACAAGTCTCACATTCTTGGATGTGGAAGTCAGACCATCGGAAAATGGATTAGTAACCACGCTATATAAAAATCAAATTGACAAAAACAATGCCTTCCACTGCAAGTGTTTTCATCCATTCAGTTTGAAAGATAATCTGCCTTTCATGCAAAGTCTGAGAATAAAAAGCTATTGTACTTGAAATGAAGATTACGGGTTGCATGCAGATGCACTGAAGAAGAAACTCAAAAAGAGGGGCTATCTCCACAAACTCCTAAAACGTTCTATGAAAAGGACCTGGGGAGTATCTATTGATGAAGCAACAGAAGCAACCTATGGAGAAATTAGCTTGCATTTCCACCTTTTGTCCCCAGACCAACAACTTTCAGCAAATTATTTGCAATAATTGGCACCTCATAAAAAACTCAGAATGCTGCCTGGGGTTGCCCTTTTTTGCCATGAGGAAAAACACAAGCATTGGCAGCAAACAATAAGAGCTAATGACTCCCAACAAGCAAAGTCGGACAATCTACGATCACAATGGAATTTCAAACCTGTAGTGGGTCACCATAAATGCAGAATTTGTACAGTCTGTAGCTTGCCAAATGAAGGTTCCTCTTTCACAGATGGTCAAGCTCAATGGAGGCACAATGGATTTTCCAATTATAGATAAAACAACGCTATATATGCTATAACTTTCCCTTGTCAAAAAATGTATGTTGGCAAAGCCAATCGAGAGATAAAGCAAAGCGTGGTCCAGCATCGATCCTGAATAAAAACAAAGGTTGTATCAGCCCCAATGGTCAACTATTTAATCAATAACAGGCACACGGAAAAAGATTTGAAGTGGTCAGTTTTGAGTGTAATTAAACCAAACCATTGTAATATCCTTCAGTAATCCGTAATTGGTGCTGACTTTTTTTGCCCTTTTTTTGCCCTGATTCCTACTAGTGTCCACCCGGAAGGTGTTGCGTGCAAGTTGTGCCGCTTACGGAGCTCTACGTCTGCTGTTGTGTCCGGCAGCCGAGGAAGACTGCGACGCTCCTGCTCTGGGCCGTAAGACCCGGCCTAGAGTTGCGCTGCGATGTCGTGCAGTTGGCGCACGTCCACTGGCACTTCGCCCACCGAGCTGCCCCATCCCCTGAAGACTGAGGATCGCTGCTGGGGTGAGGCACGCCATCACTGCCCTGTGAGCTGCGTTACAGCGGTGACAAACGTGATAAGCACTGTTGATGGTGGAGCGACCCTCAACGCCCAACGCAGGTGCGGGGAGGCCCAGCGCATCGTGCCCGGTGTGGCTGTCTACTGGAGGCCGGGGATGAGTCCGTACGTTGCTTCGCCATTGTCAGCCGCATCTTCAGGGGCTCAACGCAATAATCCACTACTGCTGTTCTACGTGGTGGGAGATTCTGGATTGTGCGGAGTCTTGTGGTTCGTCCGGGACGCACATGCTGTCAGGAGTATTGTCCTGCCATGAATCACTCAACTGTGTACAGATAGAGTTTGAATGTAGTAGTGGTGGGAGAGTGTGTGTATTTGTGTGATTGTAACTTGATTATATGCATTTATTCTCTTCCAGGGGCAAATTGTAGAAAAAGAGTTTTTCAGAGGAAATGTTTTTTAACATATCTTATGTATACATTTTGTATGTTTATGACTGTAAAATCATTTTATTAATATGAAATCATGAAGATGAATAACTAAAAGAAATGAAGTTTCTTGAAAATATGAGTTTGATAATGTTAAAAAAAAGAAATGAGTAAAAAAAGAATATGAAATATTAAAAAATAATTAGAAGAGTTGAATGGTCACTATTGCTTTCTTAATGTCAATAAATCTGGTATAATGTATATGAACTAAGTCAGTAGTTAAAAGTGAGAAGGTCATTGAGGGAAATATTTAGTATTATAGATTCTGGATTGAGGCCTTATCGAGCACCTTGACATGGCTGCAATGAGGGCCTTGCTGACGTTGTCAGCTGCTGGCCGTGTGGCACCCCGCTCAATCGTGACCAGAGGCGGAGGAGCGGAGAGCTGCGACTTTCAGTGGGCCATTGGTTCTGACTGCGCCCTGACTGGTGAGGCCTGGTGCATGCTGAGGTGGTCCCTGCGCTCCTCGTCGGAGGCTCTGGAGTGCCCTGAACAGGACGTGGGTGGCCGTGTAGTGGCTGCGGGAAGGTGATCTGTGGGCGAGGCAGTGCTGATGCATTGGCCCTGCGGTGCCCAACTGTTGCTGTGCCCCATCTTGTGGGGCCCTAATCCTGGTCATTACCACCCTACACACAGGCTAACTGTCCCTGCGCGCAAACCAGGGTGGCTGCGCTTTGTTAGTTTCCCGGCTCATCACATACCTTTGAGATACCTGTGACGCTACTGTGGTCTGCTGGAGCGGCAGTGGTGCTGTGGGGGCAGGATCTTTCGGCAGAGCCACAGGCAGCTGCGTGGACATTCCTGGGCAACCTGAAGTTGGCCCCCCGTGGGCAGTAGCTCCTCACCACTTGCCACCTAAGATAAAATGCATGGCTAATTCGCCCAAGGCAGTGGGGGTGCTGTGGTTCCCAGTTGCCGTGTCGAAATGGGGAGAGTGGACAAATCACAACCAAAACTCACCTTTCACCAATGCAAGTTCAGAGTGCGTGAAGAGGCACCCGAGGAAGAGGACACCATGCAAAACGCTCCGCAAGCAGTGCTTGATGGTGATATTCGAGGCCTCCTGGAGGCCATGGAAAATTATTTGCAGAGCAACCTATTTATTCTTGGCGATAACCAGGATTCCCTATACTATCGAATGGAAAGAATGACTGATAAGCAGGTGGAAAGACTCAATATGGCCGAACGCAGGGTCACGAAGGTTGAAGAGGCAAAGACAGACCAAATGGGCAAGGCACTGGAAGCCCTACACAACATGGCGGAGTACCTGGAGGCGAGGTCTTGCCGCAGTAATCTTCGCATCGTAGGACTGCTGGAGATGACACAGGTTGAAAACATGGAGATTTTCGTTGAAAAACATCTTGTGAAACTGCAAGGAAGCAAGACTTTTTTCCCCATGTTCATGGTGGAAAGAGCGCAATGCTCGCTGGGCCCTTGTCCTGTGCCTGGCGCACCCCCGCAAGCCATCATTGCCAAATTGCTGAATTAGAGAGACAGGGATGCAGAGTTAAAGGTGGCTCAAGAGAAACAAACTTTGCAGTTTGAGGGCTCGACTATTTTCTTATTTCCAGATTTCACGATCCGTGTGCAGGAGGCGGGCCGACAATTCGCACCATTGAAACGATAGTTGCAGGACCAAAATCTAGACTATGCTATGTTATTCCCAGCACGACTTTGTGTTAATCGTCAAGGCAAGTCACAGATCTTCACAGACCCCAAGATGCTACAAAAAGCCCTGAAGGAGTGGTCAAGGGAAAAGCAGATGGACATGGGCGGAGTGCTTTGGAGGGAGCATTGGGGGCAGCCTGGATGACCAGGACTGAGGACTCGGCTGCTTGTGATACAGGTAAGATGGTGGTTGATGTGCGTGTTCGGGGGGGCCTAAGGACTTTGACTAGGGATACAGCCCAGGTGGTTCATTATCATTGTACAGGTTAACGGGTAATATTTGCCTGGGGTGTTAGGCCCTAGTACCAAATGCAGACAGGGCAGTCATGTATCACACGTTCTTCATCTGTCCTAGCTAGATATCAGTGGGACGGGGTGGACACAGTTACATACTTGCATGATGCACTGATTTTCATGTGGTCAGACGGATTTGGGAGTGCCTTGTTTCCTCTAGTTTAGTTTTGTCAACCTACTGGGCGGGCAGCATCTGCCTACGTGTGAAGCATACTACTGGGTTGTTAACGTGATTATATTTAGGTCATTTAGCTGAGCATCCTGAGAGTAGACGGGATATGCTCCAGGGTAATCTTCCATGGTGCTGGAGCCTACTTCTGCTATCTCATTAATGTTGTGTTAGGGGGCAGGGGAACCATACAGTGTATGCACAGTTGGGGAATGCATACCGTGGTGGGGGGGTTATACAGAGACCAATGATGTTTGTTTTTAAATACATGGACAGGATGGCTTTGCCAAAAAGTGGTCGGAAGGCCCGACACAAAGACACACAGGTTTTTCACGGAGATGGTCCTGAACACTTCATCTCAATTTTTATTTTTGATCTAGATGCATGTACAGCCTCGTAGATTAAATATCCTAACTTGGAATGTCCGGGGTCTTAATGACCATAGGAAATTGCTGAAAATGTTAGCCTGATGTGGTATAGACCTAGCACTCCTGCAGGAAACACACTTACCCCCGCACAGTGCACTGTTACAACGTAAAGGGGTTACCGGGTAACATACACGCTGCAGGGTTCACATCTCATGCCCGAGGGGTATTGACATGGGTAAACCCCAGATCTGATCTCTGCCTGAAAGCACTGGAGACAGATCCGGAGGAACGCTTTGCGGTTTCACGCTGCTGTGAGAAAGGGTTTGGTCTGATTATAAGTAACGTTTATGGCCCCAATTTTGATAACCCTGCCTTTTTTCAATAAAGTTATTAGAGAGCATGAGGCGCTATGGCCCGGGTCCCCTACTCAGGGGAGGAGACTTTAATTGCGTGCTAGACCCCACTTCAGGTGGCCCCCCCAGATGCCCAACTGCCTCTACCAGATCCATTATGTCAGCCTTGGATTGATTATTTCTTTTTTTCAAGGGATTGTCTCGCACTGATCCGTGAATGCGAGATCCTGCCTCGCACACTGTCTGACCATACCCCCATACAGATTGGGATGTATGTCGTTACAACGCATACTTTTACAATGCATACCTTTACAACGCATTCTTTACACCGCAACATCCATTACAACGCATTCCATTACAGCGCATGCCATTACAACGAATTCTTAGACACTACCTTTACAACGTATTCCACTACAACGCATACCACATATACAACGCATACCATTACATTGCATGTATGGTAAGTATTGGATAGTGTAGGGGTAAAAATTACTATTCTAACTCCAGGGGGTGCAACAGTAGGGTAAGTATTGGATAGTGTAGGGGTAAAAATGACTATTCTAACTCCAGGGGGTGCAACAGTAGGGTAAGTGTTGGATAGTGTAGGTATGTGTTGTAATGGTATGCATTGTAATGACTGCATTGTAATGACATGCATTGTAGTGGTATGCATTGTAGTGACATGCGTTGTAATGGCATGGGTTGTAATGGATGTTGCGTTGTAAAAGTTTCGTTGTAAAGGTAGTGCTTTTTAAAAGTTGTAAAAGTTGAGTTGTAAGCGTTGTTTCCCTACAGATTGACTTGGAAACCCCGCGTATAGTCATACCTACCTTTACTTGGAGGTTCTCCCCGTATTCCTTATTGGACCCCGTATTTAAGGCCGAACTGGCCGAAAATAAAGAGACATTTTTTGATGTTAATGTAGGCTCACTCGAGTCTTTTGCTACAGTGTGGGAGTCTTTCAAGGTATATATCCATGGTCTGGCGATGGTCAAACACTCTGGAGTCCTCCGCACGATCCGCCAGCGTCTCACAGACCTTGAATCCACTTTAGCTACCCTAGAGCAACGATTACTAGCGGGGGCAGACGACAGGGTTACACAAGAATTACATAGCACTCTGGAACAGTATAATTAGACTGTGGACTCTGAGTTGCGGCACCTAGGTAAATATGCAACAGCCCGCATATATGGGGAGGGTGATCCCCCGGGGTCGGTACAAGCTTCCCTGTTGAAAAGCAGAAGAGAGAAGTCCAATGTCACAAACCTACATGATGCCGAGGGGGAACCATTAATGGATCCTGTCGACATAGCCAATAGATTTAAGCAATACTATGCATCCCTGTATAGCACGGAGGACGGATGCGATGACAAAGCTATTTTAGATTACCTCACTCATATTCATTGCCCCTGGCTACTGAATGGGCATAGGGAATATCTTATGTGCATGCTGAAGGTAGAAGAAATAGCAGCAGCCCTAGCTGGAATGAAAGCTAATAGTGCACCCGGGATGGATGGCCTTACTGTCTCATTCTACAAAGAGTTCAGGGACCTGCTGATCCCACACCTGCAGACCCTGTTTGAGGAAATCATTGATACAGGCACGCTCCCTCCTACTATGTGGGAAGCACTGATTGTTGCTATCCTAAACCCGAGAAACCCCCGACAGCCTGACGCTCCTATAGGCCGATATTGCTCCTCAATGTCACTACTAAAATATATGCAAAGGTCTTAGCTAACAGATTATCTCCCCTTGTGACACTGTGATATCACCAGAACAGGCTGGCTTTGTCCCTGCGAGAAACCTCACTTACAATCTAAGAACCATATTTGGGGGTGTAGAACACACTTGACAGGACACCCAAAACTGTGGCGGTCTTCTTTGACATGGAGAAGGCATTTGATTGTGGAGTGGAAATTTATGAAGCATGTATTGACCAGAATGGGGCTGGGGAGCATCTTTTTGCAAATGCTGGGAGTGCTTTATAACTCACCTGCAGCTAAATTAAAAATTGAAGATATGGTCACAGACCCTATCTATAACACTAGAGGTACGAGACAAGGGTGCCCACGTTGTTATATGCCTTGGTGGCCGAACCCCTTGCTTGTGCGATGAGGGACTATCATAGCTATAGGGGCATATGATTTCCGACATACAATCTGAATATATCTACCTACACAGATGATACTTTACTATATGTCAGAAATCCTGATCAGAATTTCTTGACAGTGCTACGTGAGGTTATTCTGTTTGGGACCAGGTCAGGACTCAAGGTGAATTAGAATACATTACTCATTTTCCCACTTACGGCAGAGACAGTCCGATTTACACCAGATTACCCCTTAGGTTGGACAACAGACCCAGTCAGGTACTTGGGACTCAAAGTGCATACTGACCCGGAGGTTGTTTTTAAAGAAAATTATGGGACATCGATCTCCAAACTGGAAGCAACATGGACAGATAGATACAGTTGCCACTGTCCCTTGTGGGTAGAATCACTATTATGAAAATGGTGGTACAACCACAGTTTTTATTTCTATTCACTAACATTCCTATTGTCCTACCCAGCTCCTTTTTTGGGTGCTGACATTTCTGATGGTTCGGTTAGCTTGGGCTCGGAAAACAAGTTAGAGTCAAGTGGCAAATACTCACAGTCCCATACAGCATGGGCGGACTGGGAGCGCCGGATCTAGCGCTGTATTATAGGGCTGCGCTACACGGATACACCGTCCCACGGATGCCCCACATTTCCAGATAGAAAAGGTTTTTGCGACCCAACTCCATTGCCAGCGCTTCTGTTTAAGCCTCATAATTGTAGAACAGGGAAACTAGACTCGATTAATGCCACAACACATGCCTGGTATATTCTTCTGAAATTACAAGCTGGCGCTGTACTTTATTCCCCTATGACACCACTGGACTGGTGTTACTGGTTGGCCCCGTGTAGGGAAACAGGGATGGTTTGGGCTATGAAAGCTATAAACATCTACTAGGAGCTGTTTGATGAAGGCAAAGCAAAATTGTGGGATGACGTGATTCCGGAGGGTTGTACGGCCACTACACCAACCCAATTTCAATTTCACAGGGTAAGACACGCACTAAGGGAAATACTGGGCCCAGAGCTGGAGGAGCCACCAGAGGTGGCGCCACTCACATATGTGATCAAAGCTGCATCGCCGGTACGCATAGTTTTCAGAATCTATCACATAGCGCAGGGCTATAGTACTAACCGCTACACTAAGGCACATCTCGCTGAGTGGACAGACCTGAATCGGGTGTTGGATGACTCCACTTGGCAGTATCATTGCGATAACATGAAACGGGTATCATTAAATGGGTGTCATAGGCTGATACACTTCAAGTTCTTAAATAGGGTATATTATACACCAGAGAGACTCCGAAGGTATGGGTTACGGGTTTCTGCGGCACACGAAAGCTGTGGAGCGGATCCTGCAGATTTTTATCATCTCGTCTGGTTATGCCCTAGGATAGCGTTGTTCTGGGAATTGATTTTTAAGACGCTTGGTGAAGTCACTGACACTCCACTTGTTGTGGACCCTATGCTTGCCCTGTTAAGCTACTCCAAACATTTGCCTAAGGAAATCAGACATCTGATGGATATGGGGCTTCTTATTGCAGGACGTAGGGTCGCGATTTGTGGGTGTCGTGGGCCGACCCCCACCCTGTTGGGGCTGGACTCACGACATGACTGATGGCAGTACGCTAACTGAGCACTATAGCGAGTTATTACCTCCCCGCAATAGACCTAAAAACTTCTGGGGGCTCTACCAAGCTTACTTGACTACTAAGACAAACAGCACAAAGTGAACTGACACTCTCGAAGCATAGTGCGGGTGTAGGCACCACAAGATATTTATTTATTTATGAGATTTATTGAGCGCGCAAATACCCTAAGGTGTCTCGGCGCTTGGGTAGAGTGGAGCTGACTGGAGGGAGGGAACAAGCCTAAGGGCCCTCTGTTTAGGCTGCAGATTTACTATTAAGTGTTAGCTGGGGACACCACTGCACTGCAATGTTATGATTAATAATGTGCTCTATTTTTTGATTATGTGATTATGTGGATACAGTGTACCAGAGGTTGCTGGACCTGTCTTACAGTGCTGATTTCTGTGTATTGTCTCTGAAGCAACAAGAATCCTATGTCTAAGTTTTGATTTTTGTTCTCAATAAAAATCTTATAAATACAAAAAAAGAAATAAAAAAAAGAGGTGTGGACCTCGCAGTTGCACTCACAAAAAGAGAAGCCTAATCACTCCTCAAATTCAATACAGTAACGCAAGGATTGATCGCCTAACAGGAAGTGTGAAAACTACACTTCCGGTTTGCGCCAAGGTTAGCAGTCTAGCTGCTCACCACCACCGGCATAAAATCCACTGATTCACTCAACTCGTGGATTCTTTTTGGGACACCACCACGCTGAACGGAGCGTTGCCTTACAATGCCCAGCTAATTAGCATTACTTTGAAGTTTTATTCATTGTGTTATATTTGTTTTTAAATTGCCGACGGACTCATACTTAAAAGCGCCCTAGCGTTTTTTAAACAATGTCACATTTATTTTGCCATGTCACTAAAGTTTTTTGATTTGAGAACTTACTTTGTGCTCTGATAGGCGTGTTCCCCGGTCCACCACTGAGCTTTCAGATTGTGTGGAGGGATTGATCGCCTAACAGGAAGTGTGAAAACTACACTTCCGGTTTGCGCCGATGTTAGCAGTCTAGCTGCTCACCACCACCGGCATAAATACTGAATGCCCTCTAGGACGCGCAGCGGACGAGCGCAGCGGGTGCGCCACGGGCTCGCCTAAGGCAAGCCCGTCTGTGCCCGTCCGCGCCTGTACCGGGCCTAGGGCCCTACCCCCTGGTCCAGGGACTACCTACACTACTGGCACTCTCCTGAGCTATTCCTCAAAACATTTAAGGGATCTCAACAATGGTAAGAGCTCTCAACGGTGTAAAATAATATCACTCCCCACTCTCTGCACATCATCCCCCACAATTTGCCCAGGCTGTGGCTTTACAATCCACCCTCCCCTATCCTCTACCAGTCCTCCTTTTATAACCCAGGAGCATAAACCACCTTACCGTATGGCATTGATCAATGCCCGCTCCCTTCCTAAACACCATCTGGAAATCAGGGAGTGCATTACGGACCAGGAACTAGATATTCTTTTCATCACAGAATCATGGGGGGACACGGCATCGGGTCCAGATTTTTGTGCGGCCACGCCCGATGGTTTCTGTGTGACAAGACTTGACAGACAGGTAGGCAGGGGAGGCGGCCTAGCCATTATCTATAAAGCCACATATTCAGTTACTACTGAACCTATCCAGCTTGTTGACTGTGAGGCTCTGGTCTATTCTATATCACTTAACCATAATCAAGCCTTTAAAGGCATTTTGCTATATCGCCCCCCTGGTCCCCGCATACACTTTCTTGTGTCTTTAGACTATCTTATAGAGTTATCTCTAGAACCCAATGACTTCACCATTCTTGGTGATTTTAACTTTCATTTAGAAGCTACATGTGATAAAGACACTATCCACTTAATTGTTGATTTCCAGTCAGCGGGACTCCGACAATTAGTCAGCTGCCCCACCCACCAAGCAGGACACACTCTTGACAGATTATTCACTAATAACCAGGACATCTCTCTGCTCACTGTTCTTCCGCTGGTATGGTCAGACCACTTCGCAGTGGTGTTTACCTTACCAGTTCATAATCCTAACCCGCCTCAGCCTAAAACACACGCCCCCATAATTACCAGAGTTTGGAAGAATCTTGACATTCCACTTCTCTCTGCCACCCTTAATAACGCCCCATATAAGGCCTCCCCCGACCCATGCTTAGGGTCCACAAGGTATCAAGAATGGATCCTGGAGGTGGCCAATCAGTTAGTCCCGATTAAACGTGTCTCCCCCAATCGCGCAGTGCCTTCTGCACCATGGTTCACCGAGGACCTCAGACTTCATAGACAGCACTGCCGGAACCTCGAGAGACACTGGCGAAAACAGTACTGCCGCACTGCGAAGCTTGCCTATAAAAACGCTTTGGCAACATATAAAAAATCTATTGCCTCACACAAGAGCGCCTATTTTTCATCTCAAATCGAGTCTGCTCAGAACTCAGCCAGGACGCTGTTCCAAGTTGTTAATTCCCTCTCTAATCCCCCCACAGGCCCCTCCATTGAGGCAACACAAGATCTTTGTAATTCTATAGCCACCTTCTTTGCATCTAAGGTTACTAATATATACTCCACTTTCTCCCCCCCCAAATGTCCTGAAATTTCCGTTGCCCATTCCTTGCTTTCTTCTTCAAAACCCACCTTATCTGTCTTTCAAGCAGTCTCGGCACAAGAAATTAGAAAACTTACCACCGCCATCAGGTCAGGCTCTCCTCTGGACCCTTGTCCATCTTCAATGCCCAACTCTATATCAGAGGTTATTATGCCTCCTCTGACGGATATCTGCAATTCCATTTTTCAGACCGGGATTTACCCAGATACATGGAAAAAAGCAGTTATAAGACCACTGTTAAAAAAAAACTCTCTTGACCCGGGAGAATCAGCCAACTATAGACCTATTGCCTGTCTTCCCTTTCCTGCTAAAATCTTTGAATCTTTGATGAATCAGCAGCTCTCAGAGTTCATCGATAGGCATCAACTCTTGGATGACACGTAATCTAGTCTCAGGAAGGGCCATGGCACTGAAACCGCCCTGATAAAGGCCTCTGATGAAATCAGGGCCATATTAGACCAACGTGGGGCGGCAGTCCTTATACTTTTAGATCTGTCTGCCGCCTTCGACACGGTCGATCATTCTATATTGATCGACCATGTCGCATCTTTGGGGGTTAACCATCTGGCCAAAAACCTTCTCACATCTTTACTGGCCAACCATACGCAGGCGGTCAGATTGGGGGAGTTTTACTCACCCTTCTTTACCTTACCCTGCGGTGTGCCCCAAGGCTCCTCGCTAAGCCCTACATTATTTAATATATATGTAGCGGATTTGGCGAGGGTCATAAAGGCACACGGGTTGTCTCTAACCACCTATGCAGACGACACGCAGTTGGTGTTGGCTGTACATAAGAATGGCCCAGCAGTTGCCTCGAGAGAGGGGATGCTTGCCATCTGCTCCTGGATGTCGGGGAACTGCTTGAAACTTAATTCGGATAAGACCGAGGTGATGACTTTTGGCAACCTTTCTCCGGACTGGTCTCCCATTTGGTGGCCTAAGCAAATGGGTCCTCCCCCAGTCCCGGTTGCCAAGGTCAGAAACCTGGGAGTTATTTTTGACAACAAACTATCTTTTAAACATCATGTCAACTCGGTGGTCTCATCCGCTTTCTTCATGCTGAGGAAAATTAAAAAACTACTCCCATATCTCCCGGCCTCAGCAGGGAAAACATTGGTGACCACCTTGGTCTTCTCCAAAATGGATTATAGCAATGCCCTTTTTCTTAACGCACAAGAAAAAATCCTAAATAAACTGCAGTCGGTTCAAAATGCGGCAGCAAGGGTCCTTCTTGGTATCCCTAAACGTCACGCAACCTCCTTGGCCATACGACATCTGTACTGGCTACGAGTCAGGAGCAGAATTAAATTCAAGGCACTCTGTATCGCCTATAAGGCCATACATGAGAATAGGCCTTGTTTCCTCAGAGACGCCTTTAGGATCTATGCCCCCAAAAGATCGCTGCGATCAGCTTCCACCTTCGCACTTCCTGTTCCTCGTACTAGAACCTCTACTTGGGGAGACAGACGCTTCCTGGTGGCAACCCCCAGACTCTGGAACTCTCTTCCCATAGCTATTAAAACTTGTCCCACGTTCATGGCTTTCCGCAGATCCTTAATAACCTGGTTATTTGATCAATGACTCCACCAGCTGGCCTTTGTCCCATAAAGTATTAAATGCGCCGAGACACCTCCGGGTATTTGCTGCGCAATACAAATCTCGAAGAAAAAAAAAAATAATAATAAAAAAAAAAAAAATAAAGAAATGTCAGAGATCAGCAGAATATAAGTCCAGATAGTTCTTACCATTAAAAATTTAACATTTGATACAAGCCTGTAAAACACGCTTACAAATAACGACCTAAGACTACATTGCATAAACAAACTTCTCATACCAGTATGCAACAGTTTCTATTTGGTAGGTCTGAATCGTCTGCAACTTTGTGTGCTCAAAACAGATCTTCCCACCAGAGGAAACAGCAGACAAGCATAGCAGTAGCTTGAATGATGAACTAAATGAAAGTAGGAACTGCTATGTAGTCTTTTTTATATTCATGAACTTGCATGACTTTAATGTAGATCAGTAAACTGGTGTATTTGCACGGAAGCAGTAAAACAGTGTGACTCAAAGTACGACCCAGGGGCCGCATGCAGCACTCCTGATCTTTACATGCAGCCCCCTGAGCAGCAGCAGTACTGGGCTGCTGTTTACTCGACTAAGCACTAACATCAAAAAAAGTTTTTAACAATGCAGCAAGCACTTATTGAAAGGTTATTTGCAGTTAAACAAAAGAAAGTAACTAGGCCCTTAACTTAGGAACATTAGAACCATTTCATCTTAGTAAATCAAAATATAGCAGTACATTCAGCAGAATTTTTTTAAAGTGATGGTTTTCACACATGATTTTAGAAACGAATTAGGAAAGCCATGGTATTTTTGCTCTACAGCTCAACAACACATACATTGTGGAGCAAGGGGAACCAGGAGAAAGAGTAATAATCAATATTTATCATTATTCCACAGAACAGAACCAGTCGGGAAACCTCATTACCTGCAATGGGGTGCGAAACACGTTGACATGATCGCTTGGGAAATAAACCTGCAAAAAATGGACTAGGTTGTGGGAATATTGTTAGACTAGGACTATCCCACTTTATACCTAAGTCAAGTTTGCAGTCTCCGAGAGCTATCAACAGCATGAGGTTTTGCAACTCTCAGATTTAGTGATTCATAGCCTCTGCTAGTTTTTGTTCAAGAATAGATGACCGGTACCATGAGTTCTCTATTTGAAAATTCGTACATAAAACGTCACTATTGCAAATTTTCAAAACTGATACATAAAAAACAAATGTTTGTTTTTATGTCTTATTTTTGACAATTTGTCACTGTATATATTTGTAACAGTTATTTGTATATACAAAAAGAAAAAAGTGGCCATTTTCTAACATGCTATAAGCTACAGCAAATGTTGAAATGAATGAAGAAAAACATGTGAATAAACATAAAGGGCCAAGAAAATTAAGTTACTGGACCCTTGTTTAGGAGTCATTTACCATTGAAATCAGGCAGCAAGATTCTAGTTTTGGTTTACATAACTTTTGAAAAGTGGCATTTTGAGACTTGCAAGTTAAAATCTGACATTAGCATAAATTGTGATTTTAAATTGTGAGTTCAGAGACACCAAACTTGAAATGTCAATATTTTCCCAATTGCAAATTACAACTATAAAATGTAACAAGGTAATCCTAATGTTTACCTATGTGAGAGATAGGTTTGCACTAGTGAAAAATTAATTTAGTAGTTTTTAACTACCATGACATGTAAAACAGAAAAGTACATGTCCAACCTTTTAAATTCAGTACCTACCTTAGGGGGGACTTATATGTATTAAATAGGAAGGTTTGGCCATGGCAAGATGGTTAACTTGCCAGGTCAATATGGAAGTTTAAAACTGCGTACACGGGCTCTGCAATGACAGGCTTGAGACATTCTTAAACGGCTACTTGAGTGGGTGACACACTCAGTGCTGCTAGCCCACTAGTGGCCTTTAATTTACAGACCCTAGGCACACTTAGCGCACCTTTCTAGGGACTTATAAGTAAATTAAATATGTGAATTATGGATAAGCCAATGTTACCATGTTTTGTGGAAAGAGCACATCTACTTTAGCACTGGTCAGTAGTGGTAAAGTGCCCAGAGCCCTAAAGCCAACAAAAATAAATTCAGCAGGAAAGGAGAGGAGAAAGGCAAAACGTTTGTGGTGACCCTGCAGAAAGGGCAAGGTCCAAAACTTTTTAATTAAATTATAATTTTGAGGTGAGCCTGTTTGGTCCACACTGTCTATCTGTCTGATAGAAATAAAAAGGCGTTTGTTTTGCAAACTGGTTGGAGCATATTGCATTGCACCATAATGTGGTTTGGAAATTGTTAAATGAACATTAAAAGAGCAATATTTACAAAATCCCTGTATGAGGGAATAAAATAAATATTCTGTTTGTGTTCCTGGGTAGGCTTGTTGCGCAGATGCAGAATAGGATTGCAACTATTTATGTGTGTGTAAAGTATGGGAAACATATGCAGGTCTGAAATGAATCACAGTATTTCATAGAAAGCAATCTGATTTACTTCCGAATATTTAGTAATTATGGTTACAGCAACACTGCTTAGGAAGCCACTGTTTAAATTTAGATGAACTAGGGGTTATCTACTGAACAAAAACATCATAATGGAATTAGGAGTTAACAGGAAAATATGTCACAGGCTGTGGGAACAACTAACAGGCTATAATATAGGACATAACTTTATTTTTCTGGAGATAATGTTTGCAGACCTTCCTGTTGAGATAACGTTTATTAGTTGACTATTATTTCAATCATTTTGCTTTATTTGATTTTTTTTTTATGAAATGCATATTGAAAAAAAATTGAAACTTACGAAGGACAGACATTTTATGGATTTAACGAAAAAAAGAGGGGCTATTGTATGGATGTAAAGACGTGAAACAATTAGACAGTTGAAATAGATGAAGAAGGAGAACAAGTGCTGGACATTACACACACTATGCTTCAAATAACCTCAGGTTTAGCCTTATTTGATGTCTTTGCTTTCTGAATTTTTTAAAACTGAATTGATTGTATTCAATATGCTAGCATCAGGGTTCACTCAAATGTGCTGCTCATACATTCTAAAGTTGGGTGGAAATACCCTATTGGAGAAGGTTTACATAAGCATTTGGTCCTTCCGCCAGTTGAAAAAATGCGCGGAAAGGACCATTCTTTGAGGTATCACCACCTTAGAGCAGGGTGGTCCAATGGAGCACCAAGTGGTATGGAATATAATTGGTTGCTGAATTGTTGAGTTGCTGATGGTGTAATTCCGAAAGAACAACAGCAGACTGCCATTTTTCATTCTGCATCCTTATTACTGGCAACCTTTTCAAAATGACTATGAGTAAGTTGATATTGGTGCTGGCATGAAACCTAGATTTTCCACAGTCGATATTAATGATAACACAATGTATGGAAATTCCTTCATCATTGTCGGAATTGCGGACGTTTTTCACTGAGTGGTTTCGAGTGATATCAAAGAGCACATCTCAAGTTTAAGATCTTATTTAAAACTCCAAGATGAAAAACATCCTGATTGTTCTCTCTTTACCCATCTATCATCTTATGCTATGAATGTCGCTCCAAAATCAGCTGCCCATGCTTTTAAATACTAGCCAGGAAGAGAGGAGTAATGGGGAGTCACACATAATATTCCTTCTGCTCCATGTCGCAGTTAAACAAAATTAGCTGGCATTCTGTCACTCACCCCCAGTACACCCTGTGTCTTTCTTTTCTCTCCTGTATTCTCTGCTCTCAATTGAAGCAGAAACACATATCACCCTGACCAGCTCTCAGAGAACCCCTGTCAGAGAAGCCTCGATTTCCTTTCTGACATAGCAACAGTGACAAAGAACTCTTGTTCCCACCTATTTTGAAGTCTAGCAGTAAACATTTGGAATCAGGGGCCTCATTTACAAACTTTTGACGCATGTCAGCGCAGCAGGCCTTCATGCTGCGCTGCTGTCTGTCGAATAAAAAAGGGCAGAAATGTACCGTAACTACAAGATACAGCGCATTCCGCAGTGGAGGGGGAACATGGCGGGGGTCGGCTGACTCGCCGCAGTACTCCGTGACCTGCGCTCTTGTAATTGAGCCTTCCCTTATCGGATGATGACACTACTCACCGAAAGTGCCGATTTTGCTGTTCTACTGTGGTAGGAGTGTTTTCTGGCCCCCGCGGAGTCTTTGTCGGAGAGGTGTTGGTGAGGAGACTGTGGATTGAGGGTCCCGAGTGCGGGCTGGGTCCCGCAGCGTCTCGAGCTTCCCAGGTGTTTTCTAACTCGGCTTCGCTTCTCTCGAGGAGGCGGGCGGAGCCTGCCTTCCATGCTGGATTCGACGCAGGGAAACGGAGGAGGCTACATTGACCATCCAGAGCCCCAAGGGAGGTTTGATTTTTGTTTTTTTTGCCTACCTGAGCCAGCGCGTCACCGTGTTTCTCCGGGGCTGTAGAAGTGGGTGGTGGCCGCCCTGGAGTTGCGGAGGGGAAGGAGAGTGCGAAGTTTGATCCCAGCTGTTGGGGGTAAGACCGGTGTGGCGCAGGGGCGAGATATCAGCTTTGAAGAACCTGTGCCTGAGGCTGTGCCTGTCTTTTTGCCTGGAATCACGGCGGAAGGTGGTACTGAGGTGTCTCCCAGGAGAGATTGCGAGAAAGGGGTTAAAAAATGTACTGCTCCTTCGTCTAGTTCTCTTAGAGGCGTGCAACATTTGGCTTTATCCCTCTACTCTCCTAAGCCTCATAAAGCAAAAGGCAGACGAGGGCGAAAGAAGAAAGAGGTGCTTAAGGAAGCAATTGTGGAACTGGAGGCGGATGATCCTCCTACTCCCCTAGGTAGGTCTGAGTTTGCGAAAAAGAAGACTTCATCTTATTTGGTTACAGAGGTTAAAGCAAAGAGTCTAAGATCTGCCAAATCCTCTAGAATTCTTGGGGGTAACCTGGGCGTGAGCTCAAAAATTACGCCTTCGCTCCGCTCCTATTTTAAGGTTATCCCACAGGGGATGTATGTCGTTACAACGCATACTTTTACTCCGCATACCATTACAACGTGGTATTTACAACGCATACCGCTACAACGCATAGCGCTTTGGGGTGCTGGATAGTGGTAAGTATAATTTACTATTCTAACTCCAGTCCCCGTGGACCCTAGGGAAGGTGTTGGATAGTAAATTAAACTTACCTCTTATCCTAGAGCGCCCCCCAGCGCCATGCGTTGTAACGGTATGCATTGTAATGCCTGCGTTGTAGTGGTAGTGCGGAGTAAAAAATGCGTTGTAACAGGTGCATACCTCCCACAGGTGCTTGACTTAGGGACTTAGGGGAGGGTACTCTTAAGATGGCTACATTACCTGCTACATTACCTGCATTGCCTGCATCGCCTGGGAGTGAGACCGTGACCCCTCCATCTGATGTTGCCCCCTCTCCTAACCAAAATTGTCTGTCCTCCCCCGAGGGATCTTTGGGCCCAGTGTCAACACTCATGGTGTTAGTTCATGGCTCATCTGCCTCGGTCCTTAATCCTATTAGCCCTGTTTCTCAGGCGGGTCTGCAGGGTGGTTTTCCTGATCAGCAAACATTTGTTATACCTGAAAATGTACATCCAGGACCCTCAGTGCAGATATCTACCTCTGCAACAGACGGACAGGCTGCTATTTTAGACCCCCTGGCAGTAATGTTCTCTTCTTTGTCTCAGGACATTAAAAAAGGGTTTGAGGAGTCTTCGGCTAACCAGCTGGAGATTAGGAACTATTGTGAGTTGCTGGACAATAAGATAGATGGTCTTACTGCCTGAACAGAAGCCTTGGAAGAGACAGTAGCAGTTTTATCGGTTCACTTGGACCAGGCTAAGGATGACATCTCTAAACTTTAAAAAATGGATATGGATTTAGCTGATAGAATGGAATCGTTGGAAAACAACTCAAGGCGAAGTAATATCCGCATTCTTAATGTCCCGGAGGGCTCTGAAGGGTCCGAAATCAAGCAATTCATTGTCCTTTTGTTAAAGGAGTCTTTGTCCCTAATCCACTCAGTGGAGGATCTTGCCCTTGATATTCAACGAGTACATACAGACCCCTTTCGACGTAACCCCCAAAGGACTAAACCACGCAAAATTCTAGTGAATTTCCATACGTACGCTTTGAAGGAGCATATTCTAAATCTAGCCCTGAAACAGCGTTCACTGGAAGGTAAAGGATTTGCCTTCCTAATTAGATCCGATCTATCATGCACCACACTTGAAAAAGAATGGGAATTCGGGAGGCGTTTGGATGCATTCAGGGGACTGGGAGCAACAGCGCAATTGATGTTCCCTGCGGCTTTGAAAGTTATGCACAATAATAAAATGTTTAATTTAAGATCTGTGCAGGCGGCCGACGAGCTCTTACTATCATTGGGTAGCAAATCCTAGGGGATCTTGAGTAAGTTCTTTTTTTCAGGAGTAGGGTATGGGTAAGCATCAATACACAGAATAGGGTTAGTAGTGAAATAAATAAAAACAAATAAATAAATAAAAATTGTGTAAAATGTATAAAAAATTGAAAGGAAAACAAAAGAAAAAATGGGTTTAGAAAAACATAAATTAGAGTGTGTATTTCACTATTCTTATATGGTGTTGGCATCTCTAGATTCTGGTTTCTGTTTTGGTTCTAGGCACATATAGAGGGGTAGGGGGGGCTCTTGCAGGAGCGCAGGGAGGGGTGCTATTCTACTGGAATTTTCCAGTTAGATATAGCAAGGGTTCTCCATGGGGTGGGGAGAGGTGAAGGAAGAGGGCACAGGGGTTTGTGGGTGGGAGGGTGGTAGGGAAAAAACAAAAAATCCTAATTTTTCAAGTCTTAGTTTATTTGTATTTATGGTGGTCTGTTTTGGCATTTTCATTGTGTTGGTCCAAATATAGAATGGTCATAGGGGCACGTTAATGGTTTGCATTCTAAACCAAGAGCTAACAAAATCTGGCAATATCTGCGTGACTCCGAGGCTCAGATAATAATGCTCCAGGAAACCCACTTGACCCTTGCTGAATCTACGGCGGAGATTAATAAAAAGAGATGGATTGACTTTGCAGTCTCCACTTCGCAAAATCTTAATATCAGAAGGGTATCGATTATTTTTAAAAAGCAGCTTAAAGCGAGGATCGTAAAGCAGATCGTTGACCCAGGTGGCAGAAGGGTAATTGTTACGGACTGCATTGCCGATGCCCTGTACACTCTAGTGGGCTACTATGGCCCTAATATAGACGATCCCTCCTTTTTGGAGACTATTGTGTTCCATCTTTTGTCATGTCCAAATCCCATAATATGGGCAGGAGATTTTAACATTGTCTTGGACCCTTTGTGGGACAAATCTCCTAGCAGCCGCCCCTTGGTTCTTTCCAAATCCAGATCATTCCTCCTTGCATCTATGAGCCAATATGCCTATGTAGATATCTGGAGATTAAGATCAGGAAAGCAGCAGGGTGTTTCTTTCAGGAATTATAAGTACCATCACAAGTCTAGGATCGACTTTGTGCTGATGAGCCAAAGTTTGACCAACACTGTAAAATCTATTACTTATCTTCCCCTACACCTATCGGATCATTCCGCAAATTTTTTTTTTTTGGGTGTATAAAGGGTTGTCTAGGACAGTTCCAAGAGGTTGGTCCTTTGATCGCTCTCTCCTTACGAACTCTGAGGATGTCTCCTATCTCAAAGCTGAGGTCCAAAGTTTTATTAGCACTTATGTTGGCTCAGCTGCCCTGGATTTTGTTTGGGACTCACTAAAGGCATGTTTGAGAGGTATGATCACAGGGAAAGTGTCTTTCCGTGCTAAACAATACAGGGAGGAGGTCGCTACCATCGAGGCAGAGATAGTTAAGATCCAAGTTGATATTGACTTACTGTCAACCCCGTCTGAGGCTGTCTTCAAGCCGCTTAGAGAGAAATTGTTTAGTTTAAAATCATCTCTGGGGACAGTTCTTGGTAGGAGAATTCAGCAGAGATGGGAGGCCAGTAGGTTGGCGCATTTTGAGTATGGGGAGGGCGCAGGCAAGCTATTGGCATGGAAGGCCAAAACAGAGCAGGTTCGGAACAGCATTGCCGCAATAGTTTCTGAAGGTTCTATAGTCTCTTCAGATGAAGGTATTAGATCTGCCTTTAGAGATTTTTTTTAATGGGATATATCATGAAGATAAATCCATTAACCCTGCTTCAGCCAAAAAGTGGCTTAGTAAAATCTCTCTTCCTGCCCTATCTGCCGAGAAAAGTATGCTCCTAGGTAGAAACATTTCAGAGGAGGAGGTCAGGACTGCCATTAGGAGCAGTAAAAAAGGCAGAGCTGCAGGACCGGATGGTCTCCCGGCTGAAATGTTTAAACTCTTAGAGCAAGAGATAACACCTCTGCTGGTTGCTCCTATTCAATTACATCTTGATAGAGGGTCATTCTCCCCCTGAATCATGGAATGGTGCCTCCATTACGCTAATTTTGAAACCGGGCAAGCCCGCCACATCATGCGGGTCCTATAGGCCAATTTCTATACTTAATGTAGACTATAAGATCTTTACTACAGTATTGGCCAGGCGGTTGGCAGAGGTTGCTCCTGAGCTGCTCCATCAGAACCAGAAGGGGTTTGTAAAAGGTCAACAGCTGTACGAGTTACGACCTCATTGGGACCATTGATATGGCCACGACTGCGTCCCTCCCCCTGGTAGCTATAACATTGGATGCCACCAAGGCCTTCGATATGGTAAATTGGATCTACCTTGCGGAGGCCTTGGTGAAATTTAACATCAGGGAGGGTTTTCGGCGCACTATTGAACTCCTTTACAAAAGGCCCTTTGCTCGAGTCCTGGTTAATGGGGTACTTTCGGACCCGTTTAACATCTCTAGAGGGACGAGGCAGGGCTGTCCTCTTTCCCCTTTACTTTTTGATTTATACATCGAGCCCTTAGCACAATGCTTGAGGGACGCCCCAAATATTAAGGCTTTTCTTTATATCTCTGGCTGGGAGCGTAAAGTTGCACTCTATGGGGACGATGTGCTTATTTTGACATCTAATGCACAATCCGCACTCCCAGAAGCTCTTTTAATAGCTCAGGAGTTTGGGGATATAGCGGGTTATGAGGTGAACGCTGCAAAAACGGAAGTCCTGGTTTGGAATGATGACATTGGCGATACTAATATCTTGCCAGGGTCTTCAATGCGATACTTGGGCTTAAATATCCCGAAGGATATAAATCATCTTGTTACATCTAATTTTTCTGCTGTAGCAAAGCACTGCCGCCAGTTAATACGTTCTTGGGAAGTGCTTCCATTAACTCTCTTAGGAAGGGTTAATTTAGTCAAAATGACCATTCTATCCAAAATTAACTTTTTATTTAATACAATACCATTATACTTTGAACCTGCCATGATGGCGAAGCTCCAGTCAGACATCACATCTTTTATCTGGAACAGAAAACGGTCACCGATTTCCTGGAAAAAACTTAGGAGGCGTAGAGAGGAAGGGGGGTTGGGGGCCCCGGACCTCCAGCTCTACGCCTGGGCCTTTCAATTATCGCATGTTAGAATGCTTTTAAAGATGCCATTAGATTCGGGGGTAGGTGCCTTATTGTCAGCTTTGATTGATGGGGAGGGTTTAGGTAATTCAGGTTTTATTATTTAAATTTGGAAATCAACGTTTAAAAAAAAAAATTAAGTTCAAGATCTTACAGGGTGTATCCAAAACATGGGCCAAACTGATGGGCACATTAAAAATAGGCTATTATTGTGATAAGACTCCCTTATGGGGACTGCCGGAAAGTCCGGAGTGGCTGGGTGACAGCTTGGCGATTCTGATTAAGGAGGCAGGGCTGCTGGTTTGGGGGGACTTGTTCTCTGAGGGCAGCCTGCTTCCATGGGAGTGCTTGAGAGAAAAAGTGGATCCTAACTTTTCAAGATTTAAATATCTTCAGATATCAGGTTGGACGCAAGCCTTCTTAGCGCGGCCATCTTTACTGAATAGATTTCCTATCGGAGGCTATAGTTATCTGGTCTCACAGCTGGTCGACATTCCACTGTCTAAGAAAGAAGTCTCCTTGTGGTACAACTTGATGCTGGATGAACTTGATGGCGACTTTTTCTTACCAGAACAACTTTGGGGTTCTACGTTACCGGGTCATAAGGTGACCGAGTTGTGGTCATCTCATTTAAAATATTGTGGGAGTTTGTAAAACCGGCTTGGTTACGTAGGAACCACCTATATACGTTGCATAGGGCCTACTACTCCCCACTCAGGCTCTCAAAATTCAATCCCGGAAACCCTGTAATGTGCCCAAAATGTGGATCACCGTTGGCGTCAGATGCCCATATGTTCTTTGAATGCCCCTCTCTAAAACATTTTTGGGAAGATATTGGCCGTTTCTTTCTGATTCACTTGGAACTGTACTTACCTTTGATTTGAATATGGTTATCTTTGGGCTTTCGCCTGAGGTTCAAGGACAGGCAAAAAATCTTTTGTTCTATGCTGTTCTGCTTGCCCGGAGAGAGATCTGCAAAAAGTGGAAAGATGTTACACCACCTGCATTTTTAGATTGGCAGATCTCGGTTCTACATGTTTCAAGAATAGATCTAGAAAGATCTGGTAATCAGGCCAAGAGAGCCTTTTGGCATCGTTTGATATGGGTAAATTGAAGCCCGGGGGTTTTTTTTGGTTTTTTTTTCCCCCGGTCCAATGATTATTCACTGTTGGGGTCCCCGAACCTGAATACCTGGACTCTTTTGTTCGGTGTCTTTGGTTTATATCAGTCCCATCAGCCGGGCATGGTGGTGGTGGCACTTACAGCTTCTTATCTTGATTCCACATTAGATGGTCCCTGAAGGTATAACTTTTCTGAGGGTAGTGTTCAACCTTGTGTTGTCACAAACTATACCCTGCCCGGTTTTTAACCTGAGACAGACTATTGTGTTCTTGTAGGTGGCCACATCTGGAATCAATAGTGATTAATGAGACAAAAAAAAAAAAGATACAGCGCATTCCTGTCCTTCTACCCTGCGCCGGCTCACAAACAGCAGCCATGCAGACACTCTTGAGTCATGTTGCAATGGTGCCTGCATTGAGGGGAAAATTGTTTTTCTGCAGAAAGGTGCCTCTTCCTGCGCAAAAATAATAATTGATGGAACTTTACTCTTTCCATGCATGCTGCAGAATGCAGCATGCATAGAAAGAGGAAAACATTTATGCTCTTTGTTGCAAAACTCCTACGCGTAGGATTCTGACGCATTCCCATGTTTGGGATTCCTAATAAATCTGGGAATGCTTCAGATTCCATAGGTTTTGTGGGGAAACACCCACAGCAGCACCCATGAAACTCCCCTTTCACCCAGTGTTCTGCGTGGAAGGGGCACTTATTTACAAGGCCATGGAAAGTCACATAAAGTGGCTAAATGTGGCCTTATAAATACGCTGCAGCACATTGCACCACCAGTGTGTCAAAAAGGTGATGCTCCGGCGATGCAAAAGTGCTGCTAGGGCCTCATAAATAAGGCCCCTTGTATTTACAATAGTGATGCTCAATGAGAGGCAACAAACACTGAATTCCTGTTGAGTTCCACTTTTTCAGTCATTTATAATGTGCCATTTTGGAAGGGAATAACCCAAATCAACATTTGATCTCTGATGGTATTCTTTCCTGATACACTCTGCATGTCTCATTAGTAAACATGATTGTAGGTTGTGTTGGACTCTGTCCGCATGCTCAGAATAACCCTATTCACTTACTAGTGAGTTGGATGGCTCATTCCACTTTACAAGGGTCTTTTATACCAAAAGTTGTTGTGACTTGTTTCTGCGAGGATTGTGGTTTATTATATGGTATGGTTGTGTGACCTTACAGTGTAATACACTTGCAAAACTGTCTTAGGTCCAGTCAGACTTGTATGCAAAACCTTTAGTTCAAACATGGGTAGCTATGGCTTCGAGCAGCAAGGCTTAAACAAAAGAATTGGTGCAAAGCATTTAGAAACACCAAACAATGGAATAAAAAAGTCATGCACCAAGAAAGAAACACAACACCAATTTATATAAAGAGATTATAGATTGTTTCATTTGTGGACAGCAAGATGAGCAAAATCCATTAGAGGGTTTCAGAGATATTGATTTTTAAGTAAAACATAAATCTCAGTCTTTTAGTCCAAAGCTGAAACAAGCATCGGTAACTGTAAACTTTAGAAACATCTGAAAAGTTTGAAAGAGTTGTGTTTGGCTACTCTGGCCAGAGTGGGGAGACCAATTCTGACAGGGATAAGGTCAGGGGGGCAATAAGGAAGCAGTTACCTAGTCACCCAAGCAATCTGAAGTCCAGTTCCACACTTTATATCAAGACCACAATAGACTGCAATGGAGTGGTCCTGATGCTGGGGATGCAGGATGCTGAACTATACTGTGGCCACTGTGCAAATGCTAGGGTTGTCCATGCAGATATTTCTTGGTCCACGGGTAAGGTGGAGTGGCTTTGAGCACATGGCTCGGTGTCCCTTAAAGTCCTCCTTGAGCCAGAAGAAGGCCAGCTGTGGCTGGGCTACTGATCTCTGTACACAGCATGTCCAGCTGCGTGCTGCACCCAGAGGCAGAGTGTGGCCTGACTCTGGCCGGGGCCAGGCTGTGCCAGTTCAGTGGAGGACTGGCGGTGCTGACCGGGGCTTCCCCATTTGCATCGGGTGGCAATCGTGCAGAGACTGGGGAGTGTTGCACTACTGGAGACTGCGCCTGGGGGGGTTGGCCCCGATACTTGACCGTGGCGGCTGCCGCGCCTTGGAGGGCATCTGCTGGGGGCCTGCCCAGGGGATGTGCGGACTGGGGGCCATCCTCTTGCAGCTGCGTGGGTGAGTTGGAGGCGAGGGTTGTAAGGGCCTATGTGGTGGTGCTGTATGCAGCGAGGAGTGTTCATCGGAGGCAGCTACACATGATTGTCAGGGGAGCAGCCCCCCGCCCCGTGCTGCATAGAACTTGTCAGGCACTGCACCACTACAGTAGCGAACTGCGAATCAGACTACCATTTGCAACCATCAGCGCTCTTAAGATGGAGACAGCGAGACCTCAGTAGCGGCGGAACCTGCAGTCTTCACGCGATTCCAGGACACACCGTATTTGACCCACAAGAATCCCTTCTTACTTAACCTGGCAACTCTGCCTCTATTTTACCGGCACCAAAGTTCGACTAAAACAACTCGCAAAGTACTGCGTGAGCTACGGTTGACCTCCACTCCAGAACCACCTTTGCCTGAACTTGAGATGGCTGTCCCGGTGCAAAATCGGTAAATTGACCAAACTACACAGTTGACTCGGCAACAACTTAAAAGAAATAACTGCGCTGCCAAGTCACCTTCCGCCTGACCCTCACTTACATATTGTAGTGCTGTGGGCACTGCAACTCGGGCATATCTATCAATGTCTGAGCTTAAGATGGCTGCTCCAGACGCTGAACTGTCAAATCAACCAAACTACACAGCAACTATGACTGACCCCAGTTCCTTCTCTGATACGGAGCACCTTGATTTCAGCAGCAACGTCATCCAGCGGGGATGTACCCCTGAGCGGGGAGTCCCAGCAGGTTGGCCTCTCAACTATCCTCTATTGGGGACTTGGTATTCTATCTTTGTCTATGTAACTGTAGCTAATATACCTACTAAAAATTGATTATTCCTGTCTTCCCGACCGCAGAGACCTCAGCAACATGGATGATGCCCTGTGGAGCTGTTAGATAGCTGTAGAGGAGATTGGCCCTGGTTCACCCCCTTGACCATCACCTACCCAGCTGGACATTGGGCATAGTTCACCTTGTCTCCCCAATGTGTCTCAACTCACTCTCTGGCTTGTTTCTTTGCCCATCTATTCTAAACTGTTTTTCCCGAATGTTGAGACCTGAGCAACATGGCTGATGCTCGATGGAGTTGCTAGACAACTAATGAGGAGAGTGGCCCTGGTTTCCCCCTCGACCGTCACCTACCCAGCCGGACATTGGACACAGTTCTTGCTCTTCTCCCTGCTACGGCTCCTTCTTCCCATCCTTTCCTATAAATCCTCTCAACCTCGTTGTTTGTTTACTGTCCATTATTACGATATTGCAACTGATGCAATTTGTAACACAATGTTCCTCTGTTATAGCGCTCTGATACCTACGGGTCTAGCCAGCGCTTTATAATCATTTTGATGTACCTCCTAATGCAACTTTCCCCTGGTTAAGTTCTCTGATACCTCCGGGTCTAGATAGCACTATATAACCGTCGCAAATCAAATAAAATAAATACCGTTTTTTCCTGAACGTTGAGACCTGCGCTACATGGCTGATGACCGGTGGAGCTGCTTGACAGCTAATGAGGAGATTGGCCCTGGTTTCCCCCTTGACCGTCACCTACCCAGCCGGACTTTGGGCATAGTGCCTCCTCGTCTCCCCACTATTACTCCTTCCTCCCCCTACGATTTATTGAAACATTGTTTATGTGCACTGTACCTTACTGAGCTCTTGTATCTGATGTAACTTGTAACGCAACAATCCTAAATGTAAAGCGCTCTGATACCCTCTTTGGTCAAGTTTGCGCTATAGAAAACTTTATAAATAAATCCTTAAGTGGGGGCTGGTATCTGTCTTTTGTGACTAATCTGGACTCAGCTGACACTCCAAGGTCCAACAGACTTGGGTGCATCATTGAGGATTGGTCTCCTGGGTTGCCCAGCGGCTGTCAGTGGTGATTCAAAGAATGTGGCGACTGACTTAACGGACTGAGCTACTTCAGCTTTGATGGCCCTGGTGCTGGTTCAGGAGAGTCTGTTGACTGACTTTTATAGTCTTTTCTTTGGTCTGTGGCTTGGGAGTGACTTTTTCACAAGCCAGAAGCTAAAGGCACAGTTCTCTCTGTGCTAATCCAATGGGCAACAGCTGAAGTCCAGCAGTCGGTGCAGCCTCTCTTTGCCAGGTCCAGGGGTCAGCAGGGCAGTTCTTCTTCTGTGCTTTCTACAGTTCTGTCACGATCTGAAGTTCAAGCTGCCAGGGGTGCCATATTTATGCACAGAAGGTGCCCTGGGGATGATGTAATCACTAAACAATTGGCTACCAGGATCCTTCCCGTCATATGCCAACTTCTGCCTATGTGTGGCATCTAGCAATCCCAGAATACCCTATTCTGCCTCCCTCAAGATGTCTGAACCCTTCCTTAGATGTTAGAACTTACTAGCCCACCCTAGAGGTGTGGCTATCAGTGGAGTACACACCCATGGGAAAACCTGTGTGGCCGCTAGATTCCCTCTCTGTTTCCATCACCAGCGTGTCTACTTGAGCAAAGGGGCGAATCTACAGGAGTATAATTATCATCCCTCCCCCCCATAAGCGGCTTCCCCCCTTTGAAGACCACCTTTTTTTGCCAGCTCCCTGTCTGGTTTCCTGCAAGGGAGATGTAACATCCCATCCCTCTGGTAGGCTTCTATTGTTCCTGACCTGGGAGTCAGTCACACTAATTCCCAGTTTGATACGTTGAAGTATACATTTTAGCAGTCCCTCTCAGAAGTTAGTTGGACTGAGGGGGTCAGCCGGTAACTCTGAGTTAGCAGAAAGAAGTTTGCAAAACCTAGATTTTATATTTAGTAAGTCCTCATCTCACTGAATGAAACCACATCCACATCCTTGTTGTTTCAGTTCAGTCCTCAATACCAGCAAGGGAAGTACCCAGCACAAAAAACTGCTTGTTGTCAGATGGGGTTGAGACTCATAATAGTCTTTAGTCAAAACATTTTAAATCACCTCATCTACATAATAATTATCTGATAATCTTTTGTGATTATTTCTATTGTATTTATAACAACAAAAGAGTGACTAAGTTGTAATCTAGTGCAAGTACACATTGGTTAAGCACAACAGCAAGGGTAGCCAAACAAGTTTGTAAAAGAACCCTCACTCACCGACCTGGTCGGTGACATGCTTCATCATAGGTGGAATACACACATCTGGGCAGAACAAGGCTATGCAAAGTACATTTTGCTTACACTTAAGCCTGAATTCTCAATACCTGTTGTACCTGATACGCTCATTTTCCAAAATGTTCACATACAATTTCAAAACGTGCCTAACAAAAATGAATGTGTGACCTCATGTAACATGACTGGTGCTATGTGAAGCGCTCTGATACCCAATTCGGGTCAATTTCGCGCTATATAAAACTCTGCAAAAAAAAAATATATATATAAGTCAAACTCTCTTTATTCTGCGTTTTGCCATAAATGCACATAAAAACATCCAAAACAAACAGAGCAAATTGTCAAAATGGTCATTAAATTATTACATCAATAAAACAGTATCTTTAATATCATTCTAAAAATCCATTATTAACAATAATTTAAAAATTCATCAGAATACACAGAATTTTGCACAAAAAAACATTAATTGGAGGGTCACAATCTCGTAACATTGTCTAATGTGTAGCACACTCCTAATAAAATTTAAAACTGCATGGCATATATCTGTAGAAAATAATTTAGTTAAAACTCCATTGCTGCTAGATGTTGCGGAAGGCGTAATCTCTGGCCGACCCAACAATCAGGGCCGGACTGGCCATAGCGGGAACCGGGCAATCCCCCGGTGTGCCGCACGGGTGGGGGCCGGTTTTGGGCCCCTGGGGGCCGTTTTTGGTACAGGGCCGTTTAGCAGCATAGCTGCAAAATCGGCACTGTACCAAAATCGGCCGAAAACCGGCCCTGGCAAAGAGCTCGGCGGCACCTCCAATGCCCCCGAGTGGAGAGGGGGGGCCAGCCGAGCACTTTGCCAGGGACGGTTGTGGTTCCCAGTCCATCCCTGGCAACAATGGTGCCAGGAAGCAGGGCCGGCCCTAGGCATGTGCAAAGTGTGCACCTGCACAGGGCCGCCAAACCCCAGGGGCCGCCACGACGAGGATCGGATCAGGATCACTGGCACTGGCGGCCCCCTCACACACACATTTCAACTTGAGACATCGCAGTCCTGGACATCGAAAACCTGGAATCTAAAATGGGCGAAATTGAAAATATACCTAGAAGGCCTCTTGGGAAGAAAAGCTGTGGCCTGGTTGGTTGCGCTAGAATGAGAACGTGCACAAAAACGGTTCAAACGAAATCTTTTAGGCTGGCCTGATAAAGTACTAATAGCTTTACTATATATGAAACAATCACGATAACAGACATGCATTTTAATTGGCCTTTCTTTTAATGATAGAAATATATCCCTATGCTTTACTGCTTTGTGTATTAGATAAATTGAGAAGCAGACTTCTCCAGTAATCGCAGGGCTCATTTAGTTTTCAATAGATTTTCCTTTAATTTAGATCTTTTTATTTGCCCGCGCCATGGCATTGATCACGAGTTTGTTTGCAGACACAATAATTACATCATGTTTACTCTTTCACCTCCTAATTACAGCTTCGTGAATAAAGCTACTCGAGAATATTTCAGGGTTCAATTTCGAAGTGGGCACATTCCTTTACTGAATGTCCTGGAAAAACAGGCTGAGAGTTCATTAAAGGTGTTTTGTAAAACTATAAAGCACTCACAGGCCTCATTAGAGTGCAGCAAAATGAACGTCCAATTACTACCATCATTACAAAAACCTATAATATGTGCATTAAAGGGATGGAGAGAGAATTGGGGAAATGTGAATTGCCCTGGTGCAGCATCATATGTATTTTATTATTAACTGCAGTTTTTAGGTTGGATGTAGAGACACCACTAACTGTCGTCCCAGCCTCATTTTACCAAATAAAATATATAAAATAAATACAAATTCTTATATACATACCTATTGAGGATTTGGGTCGGCCCTCTTCATCCAAGGGATCTGTAAATCTGCCATTCACTGTTTGCTTCCTCCACTAAAACACGAGGCATGTTGTCATGAACGAGCCCACTTGCTTGTACTGCTAGAGACCGCATTTTACCTTTCACACGTCCACATCTGCCTAAAAATAAGTGCACTTTGGTGCGAGGGATGTTTGCCTAACACTTTATTTTGTCCCTTATTTTTAGCCTTTTGTTCTTTATCTTTTTTAGTAATCCTTCTGTTTTAAACTACGTCTTCAGGTTACAGTAATTGAAAGTCAATTGCACCTTTTCTGTGTACCCAAAAGACTTATATATTACTGTGATGTCCATTAAAACAAAAAAAGCCCTCTACACCTGTTGTAAGTACACTTGCCAGCTAGCAATGTACCCATGCTGTTGTTTTTTTTAATATATACTGGCTATTTTCATTTGTTTTTTCAAAGCTTATGGCCACCAAATTTCTGCACGGGATGGGTCACACACCACTCAGCCAGGTTGAATTCCCAAAGCAGGCGGCCCGACCCAGTTATTATGCATACCACCAAGCAATGGGACTGCAGCGACGCGTTGTTGTTTTAATTTCAGTTTCACTTACTTGCCCAGCCTGGCAGCCAGCCAGCCAGCAGGTTGGGTCCCAGGGCCGTCAATCTTAGTCCTACTACCAATGACGTGTCGTGACGGCCCTGGGACAGTCAGCCCGGGCCCCACCTACGCTCCCTGCACAGGGCCACCATGAGCCTAGAGCCGGCCCTGCAGGAAGGCAACTCTTGGACCTAAATATCAATCAATCAATCAGTGACACTTATAAAGCGCGCTACATACCCGTGGGGTCTCAAGGCGCTGGGGGGGGGGGGAGCCGCTACTGCTCGAACAGCCAGGTCTTCAGCTTCTTCCTGAAGGAGAGGTGGTCTTGGGTCAGGCGCAGGTCGGTCGGGAGGGAGTTCCAGGTCTTGGCGGCCAGGTGGGAGAAGGACCTTCCTCCTGTAGTCGCTCTTCGGATGCGGGGGACGGCGGCGAGGGCGTGGTTGGCTGATCGGAGGTGGCGTTTGGGAGCGTAGAAGTTGACTCGGCTGTTGAGGTAGCTCGGGCCTTGGTCGTGTAGGGCTTTGTGTGCGTGGGTGAGGAGGCGGAAGGTGATTCTTTTGTTGACGGGGAGCCAGTGAAGGTCTCGCAGATGTCCGGAGATGTGGCTGGTTCGTGGGATGTCGAGGATGAGTCTGGCTGAGGCGTTCTGGATCCGCTGGAGTCTCTTCTGGAGCTTGGCGGTGGTCCCGGCGTAGAGGGCGTTGCCGTAGTCCAGTCGGCTGGTGACGAGGGCCTGGGTGACGGTCTTCCTGGTCTCGGTGGGGATCCACCAGAAGATCTTCCGTAGCATGCGTAGGATGTTGAAGCATGCCGAGGAGACGTTGTTGACTTGCCTGGTCATGGAGAGGGAGGAGTCCAGGATGAAGCCCAGGTTGCGTGCATGGTCTGTCGGTTTGGGTGCGGTGCCCAGGGCGGGAGGCCACCAGGAGTCGTCCCAGGCGGAGGGAGAGGAGCCCAGGATGAGGACCTCCGTCTTGTCCGAGTTCAGTTTCAGGCGGCTGGTCGTCATCCACTCGGCTACCTCTTTCATCCCTTCGTGCAGGTTGGCTCTGGCGGCGGCGGGGTCGTTGGTCAGGGAGAGGATCAGCTGGGTGTCGTCGGCGTAGGAGATTATGCTGAGGTTGTGTTTGCGTACGATGGCCGCGAGGGGGCTCATGTAGACGTTGAAGAGGGTGGGGCTCAGAGATGATCCTTGGGGGACGCCGCAGATGACTTCGGTGGCCTCTGACTTGTACGGTGGTAGGCGGACTCTCTGTGTTCTCCCGTCGAGGAAGGAGGTGATCCACTTCAGCGCCTTGTCCTGGATTCCGACGTTGCTGAGGCGCCGTACTAGGGTGCGGTGGCAGACCGTGTCGAATGCCGCGGAGAGGTCTAGGAGGATGAGGGCCGCTGTTTCTCCATTGTCCATCAGGGCTCGGATGTCGTCGGTGGCGGCGATGAGGGCGGTCTCGGTGCTGTGGTTGGCTCGGAAGCCGGACTGTGAGGGGTCGAGGGATCCGTTCGTCTCGAGGAAAGCGGCCATCTGCTTGTTGACGGTCTTCTCGATGACTTTGGCTGGAAACGGGAGGAGCGAGATGGGGCGGTAATTCTTGAGGTCGGTGGGGTCCGCTGTTGGTTTCTTGAGTAGGGCGCTGAGTTCGGCGTGTTTCCAGCTCTCGGGGAAGATGGTGGTGTCGAGGGATGTGTTGATGATGTCTCGCAGGTGGGGTGCGATGACAGCGTCGGCTTTGTTGAAGACGTGGTGAGGGCAGGGGTCGGTCGGTGATCCGGAGTGGATGGAGTTCATCGTGCGGATGGTGTCTTCGGTGCTGATCGGGGTCCAGGCGCGGAGGGTGGTGGTGGGGGGTGGTTGTTCGGTCATGGTGTGCGTTGGTTGGTTGTTGAAGCTGTTGTGTATGTCCGCGATCTTGTTGTGGAAGTATGAAGCCAGGGAGTTGCAGAGGTCTTGCGATGGGGTGATGTCGTTGTTTCCTGCGCTGGGGTTGGAAAGCTCTTTGACGATGTTGAAGAGTTCCTTGCGGTTGTGTGCGTTGTTGTCCAACCGGTCCTTGAATGCTGTTTTCTTGGCGGCGCGGATCAGCTGGTGGTGTTTCCGGGTGGCAAGTTTGAAGGAGGTCCTGTTGTCCGGTGTCGGTTCCCTATATAAAGGACAGAATAAAGTAAAATGGTACGTGCTTTGCTTTGTAGCAATGTTACAGTGACATGGGGGTAACTCATTCTGCCATACAGATTGTATTGGAAAAGCAACTTTAAAATGAGCTAAATGAGGTCTAAAATACGTTAAATATGATCGATAAGCTGTGTTGACTATCTATAACAGATCTGGCTCAGTATTTTTCACCGTTGATATTTGTAAATACAACTCAACAATCTTTATTTTCAAAGTGCTCCGCAATCTCTCATCCAGACTGCACTATGTGTGACGACATTTCACAATCCCCTTAGCATCTGCCCAAATGCATTACAGGTGTGTAAACATTTATATTAGACCCAGTTTTTGGAAACGTGATTTTAAATACGTCAATCATGGCATTCTGTTTACATTTTCTATGGATAAGCAGTCTGATATACACACTCTAACCAAACCCGCCTCTGGATTCTGCTAACATTTAATCCATAAACGAACTGGAGCAATTCTTATCTGATCCTCTAAAAAAAGGTAAACCCAACTCCTCATGGCAAACAAATTTTGCAATATTTTTAGGGACTGCGAGCAACCTATGTGTGAAGCCCTTTTCTATGCTTTGGAGTGCATCCGCTTTTTGGTAGCCTCACACCCCTGCCCCATTGAGAGCAGCCTAGATGCATTTTGACTTATACAGGGCTATCATCTCTGCTAATGGCCTATGTTTTCAAATCTGTGCAGAACAAAAAAATGGTTTCCCGTTCCTTCCCATTTGGGGTAATTTCATTTGGAGGTGGGATTTCCTTCACCTTAGTGAGGAACTAAAGATTATACCTAAATTACTAAAATTGCTTGTCTTTTTAAGTATTGTTCGAATTAAAGTGCTTCGTTTTAGTGCATAGTGCCCCACATGTCATTGTATAGGATGTTGACTGATTCACTTTTAAATCCAAACTCTCCTTTTCCAAAAAAAGATCTACAGCTTTTGGAGGCCATTTGGCATGCGGGAGATCACTACCGCATCATCTGCATATTAAAGTACGTGTAATGATCCCTCTCCCGTATTTGGCATTTTCCTACCCACCTGCACTAGATTTTCAGTAATTCAATTTATTTAGAGCAGGAAAGGGAACGGGGATATTATGCATCTCTGTCTTACTCCACTTAGGGAGTAATAATTAACCTTTTTGATGTTAATTCCCCCTGAGGACCATATCCTACCGAGACTTTCAGATCATTATGCAAGCGTTTTACTAGGATGAGGAGTTCTTGTTCAACTCCCAACTTCTGCATCATCACCCAAAGTGTATCCCTGTTAACTAGATCGAAAGCACTTGATAGGTCATGGCCCCCCACTTTTGCCTTCACATATTTGCTTGTGATAAGATGGACATTTGGTGTTTGTTCCATTGTGCCTATGCCTGGCCTGAACCTAAATTGGATGGTTGTTAAGACCCTCCTCTCTTCTGCCCAGGTCTCAAGGCAGGCAAACACTACCTGTACCAGAGAAAATCAAAAGTTCTGTCTACATTACCTGTCGCCACTAAAACAAGACTTTCTGACTTCACTATGTAGTGGGTTTCCACAGGTCTCAAATACATTGGCACTTGCATCAACTGAGGCTTAGAAATGTAGGTGAAAGACAATCTAATACCTGGGTCAGACTGGCCTATAGGACAATCAGGCAGTACCTTATGGGCTAGTCTGACTGATCAGTATTTGGGATCGTGTTTTAGCAGTTCATGATCTGTCGTATGACCAGATGAGATGGACTTTACTGTTTATTTCACTGATATTGACAAAAACATTGCCTGCAGCAAACACAAATGTATGCTGCCCCATAGACCTAGCAAAATACCCTTTACAAGTTCAAAACTATTTACGTTTACAAATGCGGGCCACTTTTTGAGCTATTTGGTTCGGTAATGGGGCCATTTTTATATTGGTGCCGGGACCTATTATATTTCTCCCAGTCCGGCCTACCTAATAGCACCGTTAATGAAAATTAAGAATGACTTTGCAAGATGTACTCATCAGGGCCGGACTGGCTGCCGGGCGTGTTGGCATGCTGCCGAGCTGGGGGCTGATTTCATTGCAGTGGGGACTGATTTTGTTGTTGGAGACCTGTGTGTGCTTTGAAATAAACAAATCAAAACGAATTTCGTTCAGCACACGCAGGTCCTCCTCAACTAAATCAGCCCCCAGCTTAGCAGCATTCCAAAACGCCAGGTAGCCAGTCCGGCCCTGGTACTCATCTCAACTTATCAACTTATGAATGAGAGACAAGATGTAAGCAGTTAAAATTACCTTCATGTGATGTTAAAATTATATACTAGGGGGTGTCCGAAGTTCATGTAATTGCTGTAAGTGTAATTATGTCAAATAAAAGAAAAATCATGAAGAGGCAAAATGCAACTCACTGCCAAGCCCACAATAAAAAATCATCTTCAAGTTTAGAAAGTGTAGAACAGAATGTCACTCAACACATACATGTTGCCACTTTGTTTAGGAACTGGCATTCTGACGTCAGCCCCGCTCCCACCAAACTGTGTTTCCCATTTTGTCCAGCACCTTCCAATCATTTCCTGTCCATCTCTCCCATTTTGCAAACTTTATTTTCACTTTTATCATAGTTTCCTGCCCTTCTGCTGTAATTGTAATTTTTTTTACAATATCTGTTTTTTGTTGTTGTTTTTTTGTCATTCCCCTGCCCTCCCAGGAATAATGTTACATCGCATGCGCTACATAGCATGCGATTACAAATAAAAGCATTACATCGCAAGTAATTTCTACGACTTGTTGTAGGGGGCGTGCTGAATTTAAGAATAGCATAATTTACTATTTCAACTCCAGCGTGCGTAACAGTAGGGAAGGTGTTGGAATAGTAAATTATACTATTCCTTAGTTTAGCGCGCCCCCTACAGCAAGTTGTAGAAACGACTTGCGATGTAATGGTCTGCGTTGTAACAAAGCAGTCGTTGTAACGACCACGTTGTAATTGCATGCGTTGTAGCGCATGCGATGTAAACGCGATTTCACTCCTCCCGTTAATACCCATTGCATGAATTGTGCCACAGTTGGTTGTCGGTGCAGCAACCCCAATGTCCATGCAAGGGCATTGAATTGGCCTGTGCAACATTTTTTAGGCAGGGAGGTGGCTGTGCTGGTCCTTATTGCATCACAGTGCCTCTTCCTCATGTTCTTGCAGCCTATTAAGGTAGAAACTGATGAGGAGGGCTACTAGGAGCATTTTGAGGAGTAACAAGTGGCTGCTGGGCTAAGGAGTAAGACAAGTCCCACTTCCTTTTCCATAGCATCTGCTGCATTTGTTGTGTTTTGTTAAGGTAATCATTCCCTCCATACTTCTTCCTAAGCCCAGTCGCCATCCTTTTTAAGTCATCTACCTTCATATGTTTCTGTCTTTGTACTGCTGCCATTTAAATGAAAAAGAACAGATGTATTAATGTTGCCCTTGCCCACTGCCCACCCATCTTCTTCCATTGCTAGCACATGCTCAGGTTGTCCCTCAACTTCCTGCTGTGTTTCTTTCTCACATACCATCACTTAGATTGGTCTGTCTTCTACCTTCTATCAGCCACCCAACATGTATATATCCCAGCCTAAACCTAGCCAAAGTCCTGGCCTAAAACTTCCTCCTTACCTAACACTCACTTGCTCCATAACATACGAATAATATTTGTTGTATTATAATGACTTATGGCTAAGGTTGCAGTGTAGTAAGACTCAGCAGTAAGGAAAGAGTAGGGCTCCTGAACTAATTGATATGCGCCGATAGATGTCCAGAAATCATGATGCCCTACCAACTTGGCTCTATTAATAATGTATGGAATATTAAAATAAATTGTGCAGCATAAATACAAAGTGCATAAGCTTTCAATGCAATCTATAAATAACATTACAATCTAGTCACTTTCCTTTTCACCACACAATGTGTCTGGTAAAAGAAAGTGTCACACCATAACATTATTTATTTAAAGTTTTGTATTTTTTTTTCCTACCATTGAGCACAAAAAAGTATATTTTTAATTATGCAGGGGATTGTGGTGGATTAATTAATGCAAAGTATTGCAATTAGTACGCATTCAAGTAGTCCTAGAGAACCAGCAATACAGTGTGCCTGACTCACTTCACAAACAATCTTGCCATGGTTTCTGCAATTCATGTTCTTTTATCTCCTTTCCTCAGACAAGATTCTGCTGCTTCTGTTGGAAGTTTGGCCTCTAACTCCAATATCACCAATAAAGATGGGTGCTGGAGGGAGGTCGCATCTCCACAAAATAGAGGCAAATGTGGTAGTCTATCACTGACATGTGGTACAGGAGGAAGAGGAGGATAAAGCGGCAGCAACAACACTGGTTCTTTCTTCCAGTGCCCAGATGGCAAGGCTGTGTTGGCCCAGCTACTGCAGGCGGATGAGTGGCTCATCCCATACAGCAGCCATCAGCAATCCCTAATCAACCATGGTGGTCCTCCTTTCTAAGGGAGTCAAAGGCATTAATGAACTAAAGGAGGGCCAATGGGATATTTTCAACAGACTTAGAGGGGCATTAGTATAGAAAGGGATGTACCTGTGGGAGGTGAGGTCTGGAAGGGGTAGATTAATTTAGAATAGTGTAAAGTAGTGGGTGTTTGAGGTATTTATGGAGAGGGGCGGGTCTGTTGCAGGCAGAGTGGAAGGGAACTGTTGAGAAAGGGGTTGATTCGTTTAGTGTAGTTTTGTGGGTTTTTGATGGACTTAAGAGAGAGCGGTGTATCTGCTGCAGTGGAGTGGGTGGGATTATTAAAAATAAAAAAATAAACACGTTTTCTAATTTAAGGGTTTTTCATTTATAATAATTTTTATTATACGATGGTTAATATTTGTGTCAGTTCGTTTTTACAGTAAAATGAGTTAACAAGGATGCTTCACCTACCTACCACCAGAGTAGACACTGAGCACATAACCTGCCACATCACAGAGATAATGTCCAATTGTCCACCCTCACTGTCCTCTTTCTATCTATTCTCTATTTGACTTGAGCTTCATTAACACCAGGATAACCCCAATACAGACCTCCAGTCCATTCCCTGCAATCAGAGTTGAAAAACTGATGCAGTATTACCTTTTCCTCTCCCCTCCACAACTTTATGTCACCTGGGACCAGCAACCCTCCCATCAGTCATTAGAAGTAATATATGTGTACTGCCATAACCTCCACACTTTATTCACCACTCACCTCTATGGAGAAATACTCGTTAAAACAACAAGTGGAATACAGGAGATATGTTTATATTTGCATACTGTAAAATCCTTTCCAACTCTGAATCCTGACCAATCCCTCTTTAAAGTTCTGACCTGGACAGACACATATTGTTTGCCACCTTCCCCAGAGTTGCTATAAATGCACAAGGTTTTCGAAAAGGGCTGTCTGCTGGCGGGCCTAACAAGCCCAAACAGGGAAGATAGCACAGGAAAAACAAAGTTCTTCTTATTCAGAACTGAGTAAGCATGGGCGGAAAATCAGTTCCGCTCGCGGATTTTGCGGATTTTCGGTAAATTCGCAATCCGCGAACTCTCGCGAATTTACCGAAAATCCGCAAATTCGCACACAGCGGATTTTTTTGCTTGGTGATACAATATTGCGGCGTGCGGCGTTCACTTACCGTCATTCAGCGTTTGCCAAGTTATTTTTCTCAATATTTTGCGAGTGCTGCGCCATTTTGGATCTTGTTGCGGGATCCCGCGGGAGTTTGGCGACGCATCACGAGAGTTTGCAATTGCGAACATGTAGATGCGGCGGGCAGCAACAATCTCGCACTCGCGAAATTACAAAATTTGCAATTCTGCACAAGAAATCCACCAGCAAGCAGCATAACCCTTCTGAAAATGATGATTTTTATCAGAATAACTCCTCAGGTTGACATTTGCCTGCACTTTTTTTTGCAAGGAGTCCATTTTGAGGGGTGGGGGGGTGGGAGAAAGGAAGTGCCCCACAGAAAAACAAGTTTTGCAAAACTGAAAGCACTCAGCAGGTGCAAAAGTTCAAACTCATCATTAGTAACCATTCCCTGTAGTGCTTCCTGAGGGGCCCCTCCAGAGTTCAGTTGCCTACTTGCAACTATTCTATGACCCTGCTCTGACCCTCACAGCCGGCTCATAGAATTGCTACAAGTAGGCCACAAAGGTCCTGGGAAAAAAAATTGCACTGCAAAAGAAAGCAAATTACAGATAAGGAAGCAGGTGCAAGACAGGAAGTTTAAATTCAGTGACACATTAATCAACCCCAAATTAATTCCTGTCAGTTGAAGCAGGGCAGGTGTGCTTGCTTTTCCCCCCCATAATCTACAGTGATGAATCAGAGGGTGGCAGTGATGTACCAGAGGGTGGCATGGGTCAACCAGAGGGTAGAAGTGGTGAAACAGAGGTGCTGTGAACCTGTGATGATGAACCAGACGTAGAAACAACAAAGTCGCGACCGTTGCGAGCCGACAAGTAAGTTCGCAATTGCGAACTGGTACAAAACCCTCGCGAACTGGCAGAAACCCTTGCGAACACAAAAAAAAAATCCGCAAATTCGCAAGAGTTCGTGGATTTTGCGGATTGCGAATTCGCAAATACGCCAATTCGCGAACGCCAGATTCGCAAAATTCACCCATGCTTAGAAATTAGAAGGGGAAATAACAAAGAACTAGCAGGAATCTCATTCTGTAAAATGAAACAAAAATAAAAAATAAAAAACAGAGTGATTGGAATATCCAAGACAAAGAGAAGCATACATCAAAATAGTATAGAAGGGGGGGTCATTTACTAAAGTAAGCGTTCATTGTCAGATTCAAGGAGGCCTTCTGGAAGATAATCTCTCGCATCACTTATCTGAGGAAGTACACTCATCCTCTGTTGTGTCTTCTGGAGCCTTATAAATCGTGGATATGAAATGTTTATTCACTGTCAGTCTCTCCAAGTTTTGAGGAGATAGACTACCTCTTCTGCCTGGGACTGTTGCACCAGCTGCACTAAACATGTGCATCGAAGATACACTGAGTAGACTCACAGTCCACAACAATCAGGTAATAATGTTTTTATCACGTCTAATTGGTTAGACAGGAATTAGAACAATTTTTAATGTATGGATGTTTGACTTGTAAGGAAAATATGCACCAAGGGCTAGATGTAGGTAGAAAAGATTTACCGAATTTAAATTACCGAATTTTACCGATTCGGTAATTTAAAATTGGTAAATCTATGGGTCCGACATGTAGGTATTCCAGATGTGCTGGAATACCGAATCGGATGAATTCGGTATTTACCAATTCGGTAAATACCGAATCGGTAATGCCCATTCATTCCTATGGGCTTTGCGGTAAATACCGAATTCACAAGGGTGCAGGGGGTGTCACTTTGACACCCCCTGGCACCCCCAAAACAGGCTTGGGTGCCATGTGGCAGGCATACATGCCCTAAGGGCAGGTCTGCCTGTCACATGGCTAGGTGTGCATGCACACATGTGCATGCACACCTGAAATCAGTATTTTACCATCAAATTGGATTTGATGGTAAAATACCGATTTGTTAAGGCTCCTGGGACTCTGAAGAGTCCCACCTACATATGGGTGGCTCCAAATCGCTAAAATTACCGATTCGGTATTTTACAGAATCGGTAACTTTACCGAATCGGTAAAGTTACCGATTCTGTAAAATTGTGCCCCTACATGCCAAATCATGTATACCGGTCGGTAACGGCCGAAAATACCGATTTTCGGCCGTTACCGACCGACCTACATCTGGCCCTAAGTTCTTCATTCTAAGTAGGTTGAGATTTTGGTGCGTTATATGCACACCCTCAATTTGTGATAGCGAGGGTTGTGGTAATTAGCTGATTAACATTTTATTCACCATTTTGTGTAAATAAGTTAATAACACGAAAGTGCTTTACTATAGCAGCCTGCTCCCAAAGACTATACCGGTTGTTAAAGGTCCTAAACCTGAGGTATAGGCCCTTGCTACTGGGGAGGGCCTATGGCGAGAGAGATGGCCTTTAACTAAGGCTATTAGAACATCCGACACACTTAGGGTAGAACGTATAAAAATTTAAAAAAGGGGGAACCGAAAGTAAAACATTAGAACGTTTGAACAGAAGGCGTATTCCAGGCATTATTAGACCTGCTGCACTTCATTGTCTTCAATGGAGATCTCAACATTTTTATGTTCTAAAAAAGTATATGTCAAGTTTCATGAACAAGCCAAGGCCTAACAGGAAAGAGATACAATATAATTTAGATCAAGCACTCCACTTTTCACCATTTGTCAGCTTCCATTGTCATGTCTTTTGCAATTGCATTCTCTCTCCTTTATATTATGTAATTATTGATATACCTGTACTGCTCAAACAGGCCTTGATGCATGTAGAAGGTGAAGAGCTTTTAGAGGGACTCTATAAGGACTCCATCCATGCTGTGAAAGAATGTCTGAACTGAGAACTAATTGTATGACTGGTGACCAGTATGTTGTTGAAGTAAAAGAATGTCTGAACTGAGAACTAATTGTATGACTGGTGACCAATATGTTGTTGACGTTTACTTCTTTTTTGATGAAGTCCTGCACAAGAAGTTAGAAGTTTGATGCAATACACTGAACATAGGACCCAAAAGTATCCTACGTCGGCCATGACCGTAACAATAGCAATAGCAAACTGCCTGTGGTAACAAATCCAGTTCTGAGACCTCCATTCATATATCTTGGTACTAAATTGTTCCAAGATGTTGGCAGCTGTAATTGATTTCTTGATTGAGAACATTGTAACTGTTGCATGCCTCCAAATACCTGCAAAAACATTGTCAATGATGAGACCAGCTGCTAGCCTTTACATAACATTCTTGAAGGAGACCCGTTGTCCAGTGATGCTCCTGCAGTCTGTTGCTTGATGACAGTTTGGTATGAGGTGTTTGGGCTTAACATCACTCTCCTTCACTGCTCCCCGTATCAATTGCAACATTTGATGGTGCAGTGCAGGCAGAGCAGCAATGGAAAATAAGTCCACCTTGAATCCTTCCATTTTCGAAAGAGGGTCTCCAAAAATTAAAGAAATACCTCTCCTACCACAGAAAAAGGCAGGTGGTCAGTTGATAACATTTTGGCCAGATTCCCTTTGTATAAATTCACATTTTCAGGCGTTCCATGGTACGCAAAGTCCTTGCCAAAAATAAACTTGATTGTGAGTTGTTATGACTGTCTTCTTTGTGAGGATACCTCAAAACAATCAAAGGGCTGCTTCACATGAAAACATCTTCTATCAGTTAAACTTCCCTTATGTCGCTATCTTTCTGAGGTGCTCTTCCCAAACAATTGCATGTTGATTTTTCAGATTAGCTAGCTTGTCCCTAGTACCGTAATGTCCACCTGTCTTACCACAACACACTGGCTTGCAGCAAACTGTGCATTTTGCAATGTGCTCCTCATGCAAACAAAATGTCTTCAACTGGGAAGAAGAGCTTTCAGTACAATTTGGTACACTTCTCGACCTGTGGACTCTGCCAGGAAGAAAGGTTGCTGTGCCGATGAAAGAACAGTCACTCTCTGAGGGACAGCTGTGCTGACCTGCAACCATTTTGCCACGGTGGGAAGGTCTGGACCTGCATCAGTTGAGCCCATGGCCCCAGAGTGATTCTAAGGGCTAGTTGAATGGCCAAATGACTAAAGTCTCAGAGAAAGAAGGATTCAACAACCTTGAAATCAGTATCTGGACTCTGCCATCGGTGAGTCCTACCCTGCCAAGTGGTGCCACCCCAGTCCTGGACCCTTGGAAGTGGGCCTGAATGTGCTCTACCAGCCCATTTGTGGCTCCAGTCGAACCAATGCATCTCCTCTGCTGAGCTGCACAACACTGAGCAAAACAAACACATTGTCTCTGCTGCGTGGATTTTCCCGACACAAGGACTTTGCGTTGCAGCCTGCAGCCCTATCAGAACCATAGCTGTGCAACACATCCTCGATGCAGACCTTCATATCGCAAGCCTCTAGTCAACGGCAGCCTAGCTGGGTTCTTATAGCCGGGCCGTACCCCATCACAGTCATACTGAACTTGTGACTTTGTCCTGGTTTATTACGACCATATATACCCAAATGTCGCTTTGTGCTTTTTGGTGCAATATTCACTGAAATTTTTAGGATTGCATATCTTCAGTTTTTCTGATTGGATGTTTTATTTTGTTTTGGTCTCAATTTACTAACTAAATTTGCTCTATTTTTCTAAACCTGTGTGGGATTTTTCTTGTGTTGTGTTTTCACTTTATTACTGTTTGAAGTGCTGCATAAATACTTTAACTAAATCAACAATACAAATGCCAGTACTGAACCAAGTGAATATATACTCAGAAAAAACGATCTGTTATGAATGAAGCATAGCAGTCTAATGTGTCATTGGACACTGATTTAATCAAACAATTTTTTCAAACGTATTGCATTTTTTTCTTTTTTTCAAACAAAATTATTGTGCATATCAGAAATATATACAAAATATACAGTTAAATACAGACTATACAAATATTTACAAAACAAATAGAACACAATTTTATTATGCAATCACACTGATACTTCCACGCTCCACGCATACAACTTTCATCACTAAATAAACATACCAAAAACAAACAACAGCAAATACCACTGAGGTATGGGTCCGTGTCTAAATTACATGAAATCATATGACACAATGTCCATTTGTCAATTATGATATTAGTAATGCTGGCATTTATTGGCCAAACAAATCGTTTTGTATTTCTAGCTCAGTTTTAATTAAACTTTGGACTGACACTGAACCTATAAGGGTCGACGCGTTTCGAACCCACTTATTACGGGGTTCTCCTCAGGACCAAACACGGTTTCTAAAAAGACAAAAAACAAATACAACCAGTTACCTCTCTATACAAAAGACCTGCGTTTATATTACAGCCACCAACCGGCTTCACATAGCCTACCTGAAATCCCCTGTTTGTGTGGGAAGGCAGTCAGAAGTAGACAAATCTACGCAAAAAAACATCAAACATAACAAGAATCACATATAAGTTGGATTGCAATCCTGGCACTTACATTTGGCGTTACATTTGCAGAGAAACTGTTCAATGAGCAAACACCAATATGTTTACCGCAGTAATTGCAGCGGGCCCTTTAAGGATCTGTGTGCTCGGGCAAAAGGAACCAGGAAGTACGCTGCCGCTCAGGCTAAAGACGCGCTGTCGGCATTCATTTGGAAACACGCACGGAGAAATAAGTGAGGACGCCACTTTCTCCATTCTGTAGCCTCAATAGTCGAGAGAACAAAACTAAATTGTCCCCTTTTATGTAGTTGACTTTGCAGACCCAGCCATTTGCGGAACGACGGTCCTAATTAAGTTACCGAAGCCAAGTCCCGGCTGTATGTTCATTACGCCGAAACCGGGTAAGCAGCTAAACCCCAGTAAAGAGTGTTGTTGCCCCCTAAGTAACCACGTAGGCACATAGACATCATGGACTTCTACTTTTCCCTTTAGGCACCCCAAAACACCGCCCATGAGTATGAAGGTGAGCCCTCCTGTTTTATCAAAAACGCCAAATGTAAGTGCCAGGATTGCAATCCAACTTATATGTGATTCTTGTTATGTTTGATGTTTTTTTGTGTAGATTTGTCTACTTCTGACTGCCTTCCCACGCAAACAGGGGATTTAAGGTAGGCTATGTGAAGCCGGTTGGTGGCTGTAATATAAACGCAGGCCTTTTGTATAGAGAGGTAACTGGTTGTATTTGTTTTTTGTCTTTTTAGAAACCGTGTTTGGTCCTGAGGAGAACCCCATAATAAGTGGGTTCGAAACGCGTCGACCCTTATAGGTTCAGTGTCAGTCCAAAGTTTAATTAAAACTGAGCTAGAAATACAAAACGATTTGTTTGGCCAATAAATGCCAGCATTAATAATATCATAATTGACAAATGGACATTGTGTCATATGATTTAATGTAATTTAGACACGGACCCATACCTCAGTGGTATTTGCTGTTGTTTGTTTTTGGTATGTTTATTTAGTGATAAAAGTTGTATGCGTGGAGCGTGGAAGTATCAGTGTGATTGCATAATAACATTGTGTTCTATTTGTTTTGTAAATATTTGTATAGTCTGTATTTAACTGTATATTTTGTATATATTTCTGATATGCACAATAATTTTGTTTGAAAAAAAGAAAAAAATGCAATACGTTTGAAAAAATTGTTTGATTAAATCAGTGTCCAATGACACATTAGACTGCTATGCTTCATTCATAACAGATCGTTTTTTCTGAGTATATATTCACTTGGTTCAGTACTGGCATTTGTATTGTTGATTTAGTTTACATTAACTCAGCCTTGCTGTTTAGGAGTCAAGACCTTGTTTTGCTCTCTAGCATAAATACTTTACACATCGCCTCTAAGCGAAGCCTGACCACTGTGCCAAGCTACCAGAGGGTCGAGCACAGGTTAGTTTGAGCTTTGCTTTTGCCTCACCTTGAGAATGATTGTGATTCCTACTTTAGTAGGGTTCATCCTCTCACCTGTAACCCAATTTCTTAAACTCACCAAATAGCCAACAAAGGAGGAGCCATGGAGAACAAAGACAAAATGGCCACCAATGACACAGACACACAGACAGACACACACAGACACACACATACAAACACATAAACACACATATATAAACACAAACACCTTGGCGCAAAAAAAAATGGCACTCTCCATATGACCAGCAAAGAAGGAGGCATGGAAATCAGAGAACATGACATACACCCAAAATGTAACTTGGCCTGTTCGTGCGCCTTAGTACAATACAAGAGAAGCACCAAAAATAATGTAAAAGGTAATTTAACCAAGATATAAATTATAATAGGATCCTATTGATATGGAAACAGTGATAAAAGCTTAAAATGAACTTAAAAAATGCTCCAAACAAAAACAGTACAAGGCAGTTACCCTTGTAAAATACTTTTAAAGGTTGAAGAAAAACGAATAATCTACCATCTCAAACAAACACATGCACACACATACAAATGGTGGGCAGGCTCATGGAGAAGAACAAAGGAAAATATCTGGCTCCATGGGCCTGAACTCCTGAAGCTACCCTGAACCCTAGCTACCAACAGGCACATACAAACAACAAACTAACTAACATTTTACATGAACAGAGGGCCATTCACAACCCCTAAGAGTAGCTGTTATTTTATGGCCATCCATTTTATATCTGAAGTAATGCTCTAAAGAATAAACTCCATTTTTCCACTGTGCTCTAATCTTCAGATTTAGTGTTGGAAAAATGAATGTTTCGATTCATGGCACATGCCTGGTACACTAGGGCCCAAACTTAGTAAACAACTGCATCAGGGTTGTGTCTCTTTTGTTGCACAGCCCAGATGCAAAATCTGTATTGGGATTTACAAAGCCACTCCAATCAACATTTGCAATGCTTTGCCTAGGATGTCATACCAAAAGTAACATGCAGCAGTGCATAGCACTGCCTTCCGTTACCTTGCCTCAGGGCAGTGTTACATGGGTAGAGCATGGGTGTGCCCATGCAACCACCTATGTATTTTGTTAATGTTAATTGGAATTTATTGAGCGCTCGTACGCCGGAAGGCTTCATGGCGCTATAGAAAAGGAACCAGGCAAGGCAGTCAATAAGAGGAGCTGTGCTGTCAGTAGTGAGCTTGGGTGAAAAGCCAAGTTTTCAGGTATTGTCTGAAGCTGAGGATGTTATCGTTCAGCTTTATGTGGAGGGGGAAAGAGTTCCAAAGACCAGCAGCAAGGTGGTCAAAACAGCTGCCTCCGAGGCGTTTCCTTTTAAATGGGGGTACGATCAAGAGTGATTTGTGAGTCGATCGGAGATGACGGGAGGGGCAGTATTTTTTGAATAAATCTCTGATGAATAAAGGGCCAGAGTCATTCAGAGATCTGAACAGTATGCACCCGGACTTGAAGGCCACACGCTGTTCAACTGGCAACCAGTGAAGCTGTTTAAGGCCAGGTCTAATAGATTGCCTCCTAGGTATATTCAGAAGAAGCCTGGCGGCTTGGTTCTGAACAAGCTGGAGACGTTTGAGCTCTCCTATTTGGAGGCCAAGATAGATACTATTAGAAAAGTCAAGCCTGGACAGAACCAAGGAGATGACAATCTGTGTGAGGGCTGCTGAGGTAAAGAAGCGAGCAATTTTTTTTATTTTCTTCAGTTGGAAAATACTGGAAGATACCACCGCTCCAACCTGTCTTTTTAGCGAGAGATCCTCGCTAATAAGGATACCTAGGCTCTTGACCACAGTTGACTTAGATGGGGGAACTCCCATACTGATGGGCCAGAAGCTGGAATTCCAACTAAGCAAGCTCTGTCCGAGGTTTGACACTAACCCACATTTATTAAACTTAGTAAACATGGGTATGTGCCAAAACAGCCCACCTACCCAATGCTGGCATAATGAGGAAAAATACCTTTATTTCTCCTCATGTATGTTTGCTGCATTGCGCATTGTGCTGCATTGGTATTCCTTCCTACACAAAAACGATTCTGACCACAACAGAGGCACCCTTGCATCATGGGGTTAATGCGCCTGCATTGGTGCTAGGCAACCGTAAGTGCGCCAGCACTGCAAGACAGCATAAATGTGACATATGTTAGTAGATATGGTTTATTTCTGCTCTCTCCCTTTTATGTAATGCATTACAGTAACTTCCTTTGCTGCGTTAAATTGTGCCAAAAGTTTGTAAATATGGGCCTAGGTTCGCAGCCTAGTAGAATTGCTAATTTTCAGCCATAATTCATATAAGGGCTCATGGCTGAATCATAAAGCATTTTTGTCTGGCATGTTACATATCACACTAAAACCGCCACTTAAACAGTCATTGAATTTGTGTGATTTAAATGCTCAATTTACATTTACTAAAACAGATGTCTAAATATGAAAATAGAGAGCAACACAGAATATACAGTTGCTTGGTATTTTAATCTATATGCAGAACATACCATTAGCATAAATGATGATATTACCATATCAATACCATATGCATGAACCCCCACGGTAAATACAAAAGAACCCCATCAAACCTTGGTTCTAAAAAAGAAAAACATATGACATACCAACCACATTAACAGAAAAACATCAAAGGAAACAAGCAACATGGCAGACAGGTTAACCTTAAAGGAAGGAGTGCCATCATGGAGATTGCCTTAAAACAACTTTTAAGTGTAATTTCACATTGGGAGCAGATAGAATATTGGAGTTTAATGTCTCTGGAATCACAATTTAAAATCACATCTTTAGGTAAAGTTGTTTTTTTTAATTGCAGGTCTGAAATGCCACTTTTAGAATGTTGGCATTTTCTTACTTACCCATTCTGTGTCTTTGCCGGTCTCTGAGTACACATCTGGGTTAGGGTGTCAGCTGGGCTTTGTGCATTCTCTCTAGACAGTCACACAAGGGACCAGGGATCAGCGGTGGTTTCTCTATGGGGGCGTTTGGGCGCCGCCCCCCCTGCTTTCTCGCCGTGCGAGAAGAATACAGAAACAAATGGTAGTTATTTATTTATAACTATCATTTGTTTCTGCCTGCCCTTCTCGCACGACGAGAAAGCAGTCAGCAGATTAGAACTTCCTGGTTACTAACTCGAGCCTCAGGGCAGGGGGGAGTGGCTTGGGGGAGTGGCTTGCCCACTGTTATTAATACTGACTGTTTGGACAGCCTGAGAGGCTGTCCAAACAGACAGTATTAGCAACAGTGGGCAAGCCGCTCCCCCTAGCCTCCTCCCACTCTCCGTTCTGCAGGATGCAGACTAGGAGGAATGACACAGTTAGGGCAGCCGGCCGAACTAATCAGCGCCGGCTGCCATGGAGGGGAGGGAGGCTGCCTGCAGCCTTCAGTGACGAGAGAGGCGGCATTCAAAATCCAGGACGGCTGGAGCAGTCCCGGGACTCGAGTCGGGAGTCAGCGCGGGAAGCCAAGGTAAGTTTTTTATATTTATTTTATAAATCTAAGCTTGAGTGTGTGCGAGGGGCCTAAACAAACACACACGCACTGGCACTCACTCAAAGGAGCTCACTGGCAAACACAGACACACAAGGAATGACATGCAGCTGGGCTGCAAATTGAAATCATGGGAGGCCGAAAGAGACAGGCAGGGACACCGAGAGATGCAGAGACAAGCCTTTTTTTGTGCAAGCAAACATGCGTACAGGTGCATAAAGGAGTACAGCAATGGGCACATATACAGGTAGAGACACGCATAAAAGTGTACATAGAATCAAGGCACAAAAATGCACATCGTAGAATCCCAGATGCAGGTACATAACTTAGACTAGTGGATGTGCACAGATAAACATGGAACAAAGCATATTCCCCCCTGCCACATGCACGCAGAATGACAAGCACTTAACAGATACATCCATGTACATAGAAACACAACAGATCAGAATTCAGATTGGCATGAAGAGATGTACATAATTACTATAGATTTATAAATGAATTTATTTGTGGTTTTTATATCAGCTTTTGCATACTTGCTAGAGAACTTAGAAACATATTTGTTTATTTGTGGCTTTTATGTAGTGCCAGTGTGCAGGCAGAAAATAGCTCCCTGGTGGTTCGACAAGCTGTAAATCAGGCGAGAGAATTTACAAGTCTTAGGGGAATCATTGGGTTTTCAGAAGCGTGCACAATGATAGCTTATGACTAATGGATCACAGGTGGTTCGAGTAAATGTTTCACAGGTAGGAGCCACCAATGAACAAGAAAGAAAGCCATCTCCGGGTGGCCGGAAGAAAACTCTACATAAGGAAGTGGGAAGAGCTTAGATTGTGATTCAGAAGATAAAGTTGCAATTTGCTTAAGGATGCAGGGTGAAGTATAGGATAGAGTGTCTTCAAACGCATCCTTTGCTGATGCACTTTCAGTCTAGAAGTTCTAGGAATGGCCAATTTCATGAACTTGTCCGCATGGATCTTGCATCTTGGTTTTGGACAATTTGGAGTTTGGTGATACTTGTTTTGGTAAAACAAAAGCATAAATTGTTAATCTAATCCAGACCAGAAAGCACTCTGCAGACAGTGATGGCATGTGAGAACGGAAGGGACTTTCTGTAAGGCATGCATAATGGTCCTCTCAAGCACACCAATAACTTGCTTGGAAAGAAATGCTTTTAGTTACTGCATTTATCTTTTCAAGACCTGAAGAAGTCATGTTGTTATAGCTGAGTGACTGACTAAACACGTTGGCTAGGTCAAGATTACGCGTGAAGAACATCATAAATAGGATCGATAAGAAGGAATTCCTTTACCTTTGAAAATGTATCATTTGTCCACAATTTCCCCTCAAAAAACCTGTAGGGTGTTCGTGCTCGCTCGATACGCTTGCTCGCCATTGTGCAGTACGACAATATGTTTACGCCCCGTCACTTTCAAATGTCACCAGCCGCCACTGCCAGGGATGTTACCTTTGCATCATGATGGCCCATCACCAGGCTGATGGGCCTTCCTGAGGTAGATTGGGAGGGAGGAGCTGACACTTGCTCCCGAATGTGGCGGTGCCTGTCCCCACACAAAATCCTGCATATCCCCCTGTAGTGTGTCTGGAGCTAGGACACGAAGGGCAGGGACTTTGGAATATTCAAAGGCCTCTTTGATGTCTCTTCCGCTTTAAAGGCACATTTGGATATAAGTACCCTGACACCACCAAATTAGGATTCTACTGGAACCAAGGACATTCTGCCTGGAAAAAGAGCTGCTGTGATGCAGGAGGGACTGTCACTTTCCTACTTGCTTTGCTGTATTGGCCTGCTGCATGTTGATTGCTTTGCTCTAAGAGGGACTGCCACTTTGTAACTTGCTCTGCTCTGTTGGCTTGCTGCCTCCTGCTGCTTGACTGGGCGTGAGAGGGACTGGACCTGCTCTCTATATCCTTGAACCGAATATTCTCCAAGGGTTTGTTAGTTTGCCTCCTGTTCTCTGAAGTCTTAGTCACAAAAGATGTCTTGCAACTCTGCTGGAGCTGCTGTGAGTCCTACCATTGCCTGAGGTGCCCCATCCAGTCCTGGGCCTCAGAAGTGGGGTTTCAGCATTACTGCCCCTTTATATTAAGCGTTTGGGCTCTTCGCTACCATAACTGTGCCCGTTTCCTCCGGAACTGAGCCATTTGCTCGAAGGATTAGCTCAAGACGACGCAAGTTGGTTTCTTCACACAGCAGCATCTCTGCTCGCGATCGTGAAGCCCCAGCCATTCTGTCTGCAATGCCTGGTGGCTCTTTGTGCCTCATAGCCAGCGATGCTGACTTTGCTCTCGGTGAACACTTTCTCTTTCACTGTGCTGTCAGCGAACGGGATTTTCAAGGGGAGACTCTTTGCCACAAAAGAACAAAGGGAAACGTTGTATAAATATTGAGGCAGATCTTTAGAACTTGCATGGATCAAGGAAATTGCCAAGAAGAAGAGCTGGGGAAGCTGTGAGGAGAGACTGCCACTTTGCTGTGTGCTTTGCTGTGTTGGCCTGCAACAGCTGCTTCTGTCTTGGGCAGAGAAAGGACTTCACCAAACTTTTTAAAGTTTTTTATGCTGAATATCTCGAAGGGCTTGAGGTAGAGCTTGCCAATTGTTCAAGACATCTCAGAACAGCAAAGACACCTTCCTCTAGGTGCCACATCTGGGGCCGCGCGTTCCAGTTGTCACAGAGGGAAACCGCAGTCCGACGCTGTCACCAACACCGCTGCTGGCTCTATGATCTGAAGACATCGCAGAGGGCACTTCGAGCCGCAATCCCAGTCTCACCGATGAAGACAACTGCTGCCACTAAGCCACTATTGCCTGCACCATGGTTTGGGGGCACTGCTCGTAAGTCTTATTACGCAATGCCCCATTCCACACCTCAGTCTGGGCCCACCATGGCAAGCTCCCATCAACCAGCACCGCCGCCTGCACCGTGACTTGTCAGCAATGCAATGAACACTGGCCCACTTTGCACTACTGTCCCAGTCCCATCGATGTCGCTGGACGACAGCCACCGAGCCGCTGACTGCACCGTGACCTGAGGGCACCACACGCTGCACCGCTCCACTTCACACCGTAACCTCAACAGTTGCAGAAACTGGCCTGCACTGATGCGGTCAGCCGGAAACAAAGGTGCTGGTTACAAGGATTCTGACACCGATGTCAGTCCGCATCGACGCAGTTGACTGAAACAGTTGGATTTGGTTATTTTCATGCAGTATCCGGATGAATCCACCAACTTTAAGGAACTGCATTTTTAAGATTATTCTTGCAAAGTGCATATTTTGATTATTGTATATTGAATTTTTGTTGTATTGGTCTTGTATGGTTTAGATAAAGATTACTTTATTGTCTAAACTGGTGTGGTGTTCATTTGTAGTGTTTTTACTGTATTACTGTATGTGTGCACAAATGCTTTACACACTGCTTCTGAGATTAGCCTGTCTGCTCGTGCCCAGCTACCAAGGGGGTGAGCAGGGTTTGTCTAAGGGCGTAACTCCCTTACCCTGACTAGAAGCAAGGGTCCCTACTTGGCCAAAGGTGCAAACCATTGCCAACTAAAGGCCCCCATTCTTTATCAATGGCTACAATATCCAGGACATATTATGGAAAATAAAATATCAACGGTTCAGTAAGTCTGCATTTTCTATACCTAACTGTACATTGATGTCCTTTGGTAATATACATCAAGGTACATAGATGTGGACTTAGAAATAGTAAATCTATACTTCTCTATATGGACTTACAACTTACCATTCAATATTTTGTCTCTCAATAATATTTCCTCAATATTCTTGTACCACAAGATTATGGGGACAGCTAATCAATACTGCATCCATCCAATAATATCTTATGCTTCAATAATGTGCTGAAGTGTGCCACAAACGAAGACAATCCGAGAATGCAGAGCCAGAAAATATATCACCTGCCTGCTGTGAGTGTAGAATGGCTACTATGTAAAAATCCACCTGTGTATGGGCACCACAGTGCAGTTATACGTAAATCAGAGCTTCCAGATGAAGAGTGTTTCTTGTTTTGCTAATAGCTTTAGCACTGTTTGATGAATCTCCCTGAAACTTCTAAAAACATCGACCTCAACACGTTCCTGGAAAGTGTTTAGGATGATTGGTCTAGTGTGGCATGAGAGAAAGGGGAGTGTCCATAAACACTATTTCCCCATCCAATTTCCATAGTGAAAATTAGAGTATGATACAGAAAGAAACAGCAGAACAGAAGTGCACCAAATTCAGCAAGAAAACGAGATCTTTATTCAGAAAGTGTGTTTTTGTGATTTAGTTTACGTTTGGTCAATTGTTCTAGAGAACAATATGTAGCTCTACTGGACTCCCACCAGACTCTAACATGAGTCCTGCAATACAAAAGGGCAAAACAAAGCATGCTAATTTGCTGGACCCACAGGACTAAGACTGGTCCTGCCATACAGAGAGCTGTATTTAGCTGCCTGCAACATGAAGAAAAATTTTGTAACTGTCATTACAGGACTTAGGGACACAGTATGTGTGTCATAAAAAACAAGAATGAAAAAAAACATATTTATTTACCCCGAGCCCATAGTGCTTGTGTGGGTGGGTGTTCAGAGGGACTCTCCCTAGGGACAAAATAAAAACATTACATTTTGAGGGGTTATCAGCACAGGATCTGTAGGGTGTTTCTCACCTGTGAGGGGTTAGGTGAAGGACTTGCGCCCAACGCCACACTGAAAAAGATCAAAGGGCATGCAGGCGTGGCATGGGTTCTCACAGGAGGTTTGGTGCATCTGTGGGCAACTACAAAATGCACATAGCCTCATGTTGTGCACAGCATGCGTTTCGCAGCCTATGGAGGGTTGTGAAAAGTCCCTGGCCAATTTAAACGGAAAACATATATTTTAACATAGTTCTCTGTGAAAAGGGAGGAAAACGAAAGAAAAAAGAATTGGACGAGCCAGTAGGTAATGGAAGTCAGCCAAAAAGGCAAAAAAAAGCACCTTGTGTTCCACACAGCTGCCCGACAGAGAGCTGATCACTGTTTGAAATGTGAAGCCTTTTAAAGAGCAGCAGAGGTAATGTTGGGTATTAGAGCATTGGAATGTTGAGAGCGCCATTGAAGACAATGAAGCTGCAGAGATCTGTATTCACTGGTAAAGGCCCTCTCAACTGACTGATCCAAACTACACAAGCTGCACCGGTTTGTTTTTATAAAACTATGTATTATTGTATGCCCTATGTAGATTATTTTGGTGAATAAAAACCTACTTTTGAACTTTTACTTACCACTTTACTAAGGGGTACCATGTCTGAGAAATATTAATAAGCACTCAAATATTGTACCTTAAGACATAATGTATTTGACAAAACAAATGGGTGTTAAATAAAGCCTTTAGGCACATATAGGGGCTACATAGATAAAGAACTTTCCATTCTACTATGTTATGTTCTACACTAGTATTCTTCAGAATGATGGTGACAATCCATTGTACAGTTTAAAATCACAGTTACCCAAACAGTCATACAGAGGTCAGTGGATATTTACTGTATTTTCAAAAGCCTCAACAAATTTCTTTTAATTTTTTTTACACATTTCCATTGACAAATGGGTGAATATTTCAGATTGAGTATAAGGAAAAATGCCTGCAAAACGTCACCAAAACTTTGCTACACATGAACTAGAAATACTTGATGAGCAGAGTGCTGAATGCAAGATTAGAACAGCAAGAACAGCAAAATAATCGGCACCTCAAATATTCAGAGACTGCTTGGCAGAACATGGGCATGTGCCTAACTTTGAAATGAAACCACTGCCTGAACTCTGCAGCCTTCTGAGATATTTATATGCAGAGGTAGGAACATGTTAGTAGCTATGTTTAAAACCACAATGTAGAGAAGGCACAGATACCAGTATAAGAAAAGAATGTATGTCAGCACAGGACATGACATTGATAATTGAGTTGAACTGTGATGACCCATATCACTGCAGAACAAAGTTTTTTTGACACCCAACTATACCTGGCAAGATATGGCAGGAGAGGATTACGGGAGCTGCCTAAAAATGCATTCAGATTCCAAGTAGATGAAAACTATGCAACATTAACTTTTGAAGAACAAGCAAAAAAACACCAGGAAGTAAATATAAAACGTAAATATCAGAGTATGTATTCATGCCCAACCAGTGTACTGTAAAATCTTTGAAATTTTATATTTTCACATTGCCCAGAGATTACACTTGCTTCTATGGCCAACCAATGAAACTTTCTGTGCAGGAGGCTGTAAGTGCCTTTGTTTGGTATTCCAAGAGGCATCTTGGAATAAAATTCAATTGGAGGACTGACGAAGGAAGTCAGCAGAAAAGCGGGGTTAAGCTCCATTTTCAAATAAATATATTTTTGCCCGCTACAGTAGTGCAATTGTTGCATATAATGGTCTTGTAGCGCATCGGATTATGGCAGTCATTGGTCACAAAAGCAAAATCAGCGCACAGAGCTACTGTAAAATAGTCCGTTGTACGAGCAATGCATGTGACAGTACCAACAAAGATACATATTAACAATAAATAAATGGGCGAGAAACCATCCTTGAAAAAGAAGGAAGGGCTTCTTTGAGGATACCAGGGAGCAGCACAGACCACAATGTGACAAGAATTGTTTGAGATACATTCTCACACTGTCTCATCACATTTAATGCAATGTACAAGTTTTAATGAAATTAACTTTTAATTTAACAGATTATTTTTAATGGTTTTCACGTTTTTTAAAGATCCGTTTCCTCAAAGGTATTATTAGTGTGCATGTATACGTTTTGAATTTTTAACTTGTCATTCCATGATTTTAGTACTGTAATTACCAAATAAATAAATTTCTGAACTGAAATTTCATACCTGTGATAGCTATACAGTGCCTTAAATTTTCAGCCAATTCTGGTACAAGTCAGCACCATTAACCTGGCAACCAAGTATGGCAAGTGAAGCCTTGTGTCAGTTTAACATTCACGGTGAAGGCCCACTATAATGCAGGGCTGATTTACTAAGGTTCTGCGTCGGTGGTGTGTCACTGGCTGTGCCCAATGTTAAATCCATTTTAACATATACTAAGCTACACAAAGCCAGTTGCGTAGTTTAGTAAATACAAAAGTAGGCAAGACATTGCTTAGCACTGCTTTGCCTTACTTTCTATCAGGGAGGCATTATGCTTTTGAAGCCTCTGTACTAGTCGACTGGACTACGGCAACTCCCTTTACGCCGGAACCACTGCCAAACTCCAGAAAAGACTTCAGCGGGTTCAGAACGCCTCAGCTCGACTCATCCTGGACATCCCCCGACGCAGCCACATCTCCGCACACCTAAGAAACCTGCACTGGCTCCCCGTAAACAAAAGAATCACGTTCCGACTCCTCACCCACGCACACAAAGCTCTCCACAACCAAGAACCAAGATACCTCAACGACCGCCTCAACTTCTACACTCCCACCCGCCAGCTTCGATCGACCAGCCGCGCCCTCGCCGCCGTCCCCCGCATCCGAAGAACCACAACGGGAGGAAGATCCTTCTACTACCTGGCCGCCAAGACGTGGAACTCCCTCCCCACCCACCTCCGCCTGACCCAAGACCACCTCGTCTTCAGGAAGCAACTCAAGACCTGGCTGTTCGAGCAGTAGCAGGCCCCCCCTCCACAAGTGCCTTGAGACCCTCCGGGTGAGTAGCGCGCTATACAAATGCTTTGATTGATTGATTGATTAACCACTTAACCCTCATGCTGGCTCAAAAGCCCTGCACGTGATTATTTTTTTTATTATTTTTTTTTAACAGAGTTTTATATAGCGCAAAGTTGACCCGATTCGGGTGTCAGAGCGCTTTACATAGTACCTGTTGCATTACATGAGGACACATTCATATTTGTTAGGCACAGGGAGATTAAGTGATTTGCCCAGAATCACAGGATGTTCAGCGTCATTGCCGAGACTCAAACTCAGTTCCTCAGATTCGAAGTCAACTGTTAGGCCATCTCCCCTCCCCAAATGCTTCTTTTAAATGTGTAAGCCATAAATAAACATCACTGGTGGTGGCAGAAATCATCAGCAAAATAGGTATAAGCTCACTGCTGAAATAAGCGAGGTGCTTGATTCACAGACTGGGCCAACACAGCCTTTAATCTCTCAGATGTCAATACGGGTACCAATAGTCTTGGGAAATTCTTGTTCAATAGGCTATGAAACCGTTGAGGGATGGGAGCTTCAGTTATGATTATTATGGCTGGAACATATTCACTCTAAACCATTTCTTCACAACTTTGAAATGAGTGGAGAAGGCTGTAAATCTCCATGATTACAAAACACAATTTTACAGCACAAATCGCATGTTTGCGTTAATAATGTAGAGAAGAATGTTTTGCCACGCACATTATTGTCTTCTTTTTTTGCGTTTATTCTTCCTGTGTGGATACATTTTCGTTCCTCTGCTGACGTATTTTATGTTCACGTAAGGGTGGTTGCCAACTGACCATTTTTCCTGCTATTGTCTGTATTTTTAAGGTCTGGTCAGTACTAAACTTAGCTTCATCACCTAAAGCTGTTTTTTCTTTCCCTTTATCTAAAAAACATGTTCTTCACAACATAAGAAGAAATCCCCTCAACATGTGCTAGAGCTCCCTTGATCCCCGGCTGACAATTTAGGTAAACAAAGACAGAAAAGCCAAGTTAAAAATACATACAGACGATCTTTTATCAAATTTCATTCAAGTCCTCTGTCTAGGTCGTTGCAAAAACTATGTATATGTGTTCGAATGGCAGGCCTTTTTCTTGGGAAAAGTTTGCAGCCTTTTTTCCAGACTTCTGTACTTTACAATGAAAGTCACATTTAAAAGAACTCACTGCTTCCTACACATGCCTCGCACTTACATTAATGTACTTAGAAAGTGCAGCTGACAAATTGAAACTGGTGCATTTTGTAGCTTGCAAGGATGATCAACACAGGAATGGACTCTTCTCATTATATAAACTGCCCGCTTCAGTTAAAATGATGCTCATGCGAAGAAACGTGACACACTCCCGTCATTGAAAACACCTCTCCATTGGCTGGTAAATGGAATATGTTTTATTGGGAATGCCCCAACATCCCGAATAAGTCGGGTGAACACAGAGTCATTTCTCCACTTTTACCATGTCATCATTAATTTAATGACGGCATCGGCGTGCGCATGCGCACAGTATTCAGCCTGAGCTGGAATGGGATTGTAATGTGTTTATTGGGGAGAGGCCTTCGGGCATTTTCCAAACACATTGCAAACAACATTTTCTATGGGACAATGGTCTAATAGCCTTATAGCCCGCTGAAGCGGGCTTTAAATGGCCAGTATAGCCTGCTGCGGTGAACTATAAAGCTATATTTTGCTCGCAGACTGCCTGGACACCAATGGAGCACTGTTCTGTTTATTGAACTGGAATGGAAGTATGCGCAGCATTAGAAGGCTGATCACACCTGGCAGTCTTTGTGCTACACCGTTGACATTATTTTGTGATATGTGCATTTATAACGAAGTCAGGGATGTCAAGTATACTTTTCACCCTATCCTTATTCCACTTGGTCTAAGGGTAATAAAGGCGGCATCAGGACCAACAAGTAAAGAGGTTTGTCAGAGTCCTGTTTACTTGCACCTCTATCACTCAAGGAGCAAACAGGAGTATACTGAGGAGGCTAAATGCAAGACAAGTGGTTGGCCTTGTGATGTCATAGGTGATGGAAGGGATACTTGATGGAACTACTTTTGATACATTGGGAATTTTTGTGAATTGATGTCCAGGAGCATAATGTGAATATACATTTTACATTATGGCAACATTCATAAGGTCATATACAGTCACATTAGTGGTTTCTGCAAGAGATTGAACATTTATTGTCAGACTTCCGTATTCCACTAACTCAGGAACTCATTACAAGTCCCCTAAAAAATTGCTCAGCAACTCTGTCCCCCTGAACTACTGATCCTAGGGGTACTAGTAACTCTGGAGAGAATGGAATAATGAGCAGATTATGAGTGGACCCTGAGGACCCTCTTAGAAATGCAGAATTATGATCCTGATAATTATCATTCCTCATTTGCCACCAGTATTTACCTTGAGACTTATCACAGGTCTTATCACAGAACCGCTAAACCTGAAGGGGATGATAACTTTGTTGACCACCAAATCGGAACAAAATGGAAATTGCTGAGTAGTAATTAAAAAATCCGGAATATTGTTCAACATCACCTGTCTGTACAGGCAATGGAAACAGTTCTTATCCATGAATTCAACCGTAAACACTTTTCACTCCAAAGTTACTTGATTCAATACTGCCTCAAATTATCAGAATGAAAATGAAAAAGAGGCAACTAACAAGCAAAGCCACATGCTGCAGTCTCCATGTGTCTTCTCTCAGCTCCCACAGTAACCTCAGAAAAAAAATATCAAGCCTTTTATCTACAGTGAAGATCACTGCTGCCGGGTGAAAGGAAAATACAACAATTATTAGTAGAGAGATAGAGTGGGCCACCAGTGGCCACCTTGAGCCCTGCCCATAAAAACAAATTTAAACTGATGATGATCAGCTGTTGGTAATTCTTGAACACATTAAAGACATTATTGAAAACTAAGCCGCCAATGTGCAACATTGATGGGTAGAGTTGCTTAGTGTAAAGAGTAAGAGCTGTTAATAACAATAAGAAACATTTATCCTCTTCCATGCGGCCGCGATTCTGCGCCTGTGCGGCAAAATTGCAAGTGGGCGGGTTTTTTGACGGCCCCCAGCCGTTATCAGCACACGAGCGCCGTAGTGCATGACGGCTGGGGGCCGTCATCAGCATGCAAGGGGGTAAACCAATAAAGAGGAAAGTAAGAAAGATATCATATCCCTGGGAATTTCAGGCATCCTTGCGGACAACTTTTGAATTTAGACTGTACAATAACTACAAAATATGGTAATTACGCACCTAGTTTTACAAGTCTCCCAGTGCTTTGCACAGCACAGTTTATAGTTTTCTAAGGTACTATATCCACCACGTTTTGGTCCACATGCAGTTCAGTAAAAACATGTGTAATTGCACCAACATCCAAATCAAAGGCCCACCATGAAAAAAACTAAAATAAAGACACACTGTCTAAAATTCTTCACTCTGACATATTTTGATCTATTGGCCAATATGAATTAAGAGTTTAAGTAGAGCTACAGAAAACATCTATTACAAGTGATTGAGTAGTTAAAATACAACGCTGCAATTGACTAATTAATAATAACCCAGAACAGTGGATCATAGTGGACTAATTTTGTTATTTTTTTAGCAAGTACCTGAATAATATATATTGAATTATATACACTAAATGATCGTGACATACATACAGCCCGACTCTAAGAACACCACCCTTGTTGCTTATGACAGCAATCTTCAGAACAGTGAATTTGCCGAAAGGACCCATGAAATAAAAAACGTAAATTATAAAAGTAATCCTTTGACATTTTGTCTCCTTCTACACAATGTAAAATAAGGTAAATTGACAATGTATTAATGTAAATTAATTGTATATATGAAATTTAAATGTAGAACAAAAGAAAGTAATGCTACTGCACTATTAACTTAATTTAGAATTACTTTTGTATTAATTAAAATATATTACATCACACAAAATCATATTTCTGAAGTCTAAACAATTTTTATTAGACCTAATGTAAAAAATATATACATTATCCATTACTAATCATTAAAAGTGATGCATCAAATAATCAAAAGTAATGTAATTATATTGTATTGCAAGTTGTTCTTGCATTAATGTTTTTAATTAGAAAAACATTGTTAACATATTTTATGAAAAATAAATATATTTTATCTTTTATATTTTTCACATTACATTTTATTTATCACAGTTTTAAACAATTTGAAATATTGTATTTTTATTTAAATTATTTCCTGTGGGGTTTTATGTTCTATGGGAAGGTATTACAGTGTTAGTGACTGGCCACCTATGGTGTTGGCCTAACTACTATTTCCTATTTGGCAGTAGAAACATACAATAGTAAATTTGGCTCTACCCACTTTTCCAGGGAGTAGAGATGTGTAAGTCCATACTTTTGATTAACTTTACACTCGGATTTTGTGAATAGCCAAAGTAGTAAAGTTACTAGAAAATGTAAGAGTAAAGTTAAAAGTGTAAATGAACCTTTGTGATTTAGTTGCTAGGAAGAAGTAAAGCTGTAAATAATCTAATATTTCTCCTGATCTGTAGATTCATTCTATTAATTGAACTGTGATGTTCAAGTATTTGTATCTGCATGCATTTATAGATAGGTAGAGAAATTATTCTTAGTTGATGACTGGTCAGATTACACTCTCCTCAACTTGCTTCTAAAGTTCAATCTAAGGAGTTCAGCACCCAAGTATACATAGTTTTATCATATGATTGGATCATTATTACATTTTAAGGGATAATGAAAGTGCTTCAGGAAAGTAATTCAAACAATGGAACAGAGAGAAGTCCAAAAGACAGTACAACACAGATAAAAGCAGAATGTACAACTTGTAATCCTCTCACTGTAATGTAATGTAAGGTGGATTTGTAGCATGTTGCTTGTCATCCGTTAGGGTATCCACGTTCATTGCCATGTCTGCTTGATTACATAGCTACGATTTATGTACAAATCCTTGAATAATAATGAAAAATATGTTGCAAAAGTCACCTATTCAAATGCAGCGTAGTTATATTACACGTTTAGCAGATTTTGTTTTGCAAATGGTTGAAATGTTGTTGCAAAATGTAATAAAAAATTAAACAAAATGTTTCATTAGTTGTGATATTGAGTTGCAGTTGGCCAATATTGAAAAATTATTCAATGATAAGATTAAAACGAAGTTCCAATCAATACCTTAGAATGATTTATCATTTGTAATTTTTGAATTGCATAGAAGGCTCAAAATGTGTACCAGACTTTATAATATCACTGATGAATTTTGTGAATCATGAACCCAAATGATGTGCACTTGTGTGCATGGGATTTTCATTAGCACCTTATGCAAACCGGTATGCTTTGCATTGGTAGTTTGATTTTTTGAGGTAGGTCCAGTAAACATACTTACACTGGGTATCCCTTCTAGAGGCCAAAGGTCAATGACAAACCTGGCCACAAGACTTCCACTAAGGAGGATTCAGAAACCGTTATTAAGTGGACGTGTAATTTCGATAGGGCCCATGACAGTAGTTATTGGCATTATCGGTATCATACGTTTTTTCTTTCATGCCTAGAATTGGGCTGATGAAAGGTGATATCTCCTTGCAAAAGTCCAAGAAAAGAACAAGACTTACTTGGGGGGGAATCGGACGTGGCGTTACAAATTCATACAGTAATTTCTCAATTTAGTGGTGCCTCATGCACTACTCAATAAGGGCTGGATTTTCCCCAACCCCAGAATTAACACTACACCCTATATTGGTAACTCCTACATGGATGTAAATATTCAGCCCTCTTCCCAGGCGACTCCCATTGAGGACCCATATTGCCAGACAGATTGAATGGGTCATTGCAGTAAAGATTTATAAGGAAGTTGAAAGAGTCATTGCCAGTTTAAAGTTTTTTCATGATGATTAAGGCTCAGTGGAAGGCCAACAGATTCTCTAGATGGCTTCTTCTTAGTAGTTACCATTGAGCAGAATTGCTAAATGCTGAAGCTCTTCTGTCTCCAGCAGGCAGAGTGGCAGGTTGAAGACATGCTGATCCCAAAATTCTGGGACTGAATTGTTTAATAAAGCTGGCAGAAATGCGAAAGCTATAGGTGGTAATATGGCCTTAACTAAAAATGGAAAATATAGATTTTCTCTGGATTAATGTAGACATTTGTATATTCCTCCTCGTTGAAATCAGAAACACCTTAGATTTGTTGATGTATTGATTAATGTTCTTTGGAATTTCAAATTAGACTTTAGCATTAGTTTTCCTAATTCAGGAACAGACCTTCAGGTAAATATTTCCCACTGCTGTTTTACACAACCAGAATTGGCTTGGTAGTTTGGTCTGCCCTGTTCCCATGATGCACTGGGCCAGGGACAGACTAATTTGCATATAGCCAGGTTCTGAGCTGGGATGGTGCAGTGAGCTAAAAAACGGTGTTGGATCAAGCCCTGATCTCTTTACTGGGTGAGAGTATTCTGCTTAATTCAGAAACTCTGTCCATCACCACCCCCTTTTGTTTAATTGTTTTGTCCACCATAAGCGTGGAAGGGTATACTCAGACGTGAGTCCCTTGCTCATTGCACCATCAGGATTCAAGCAAGCCGGGCCGAAGACAGCTGTATCGCCAGAAACCGGTCCCCGGAAGCTTGTTTCCGTCCAGTGAAAGGATTGGCTTGGTAGTTTGGTCTGCCCTGTTCCCATGATGCACTGGACCAGGGACAGACTAATTTGCATATAGCCAGGTTCTGAGCTGGGATGGTGCAGTGAGCTAAAAAACGGTGTTGGACCAAGCCCTGATCTCTTGACTGGGTGAGAGTATTCTGCCTAATTCAGAAACTCTGTCCATCATCACCCCCTTTTGTTTAATTGTTTTACACAACCAAGCATAGGGCAGACAACAAACAGGCTCTATACCTAAAGTAAGTCCTCACTATCAGCCTGATTCATGAAGTAAAAATGCGCCCGCAATCGCTGCGAAAATGCAAATGCGGGCGCAATTTCCGTAATCGGCATTCAACAACAAAATAGCGAATTCGCAAACACATATTTGCGAAATCGCTAAAATATTCACAGAATCCCGGCAGGTGAGCATTAGCGATTCGGAAATAGCGACACACCACGGATTCTGCGAAAATAATTGCAAAATCGCAATATAATCGCAATCGGTATTCAAGAAAAATCGCTATTAGCGTAAAACCCAAAAATCGCTATTTGCACCGCGCAAAATAAGGACAACTCAAAGCAGGTGGTAACCATGAAAGCCATGGAAAAAAAACTTTCAAAAAAACGTTGTCCTATCACCAACAGGTACTGGCCTGACCAATCACACATAAGGACCATCATCATCAGCAGCATTAGGAGACCCACAATGCCAGGAATGTACATGGTGGTGAGGCGTCGCAGGCTACAGCGATTAGCACGGAGGAGACGCAGGATCCAGGACAGGATATTCCGCCAGCGGGTCACCTTGCTGGGCCAAACCAGAGAGCAGATATATGCGAAATACAGGCTGAATGGGGAAATGATAATGCAGCTAGTACAGGACCTTGACCCCCTGATGCAGCACCCAACAAGCCGTACCAATGCTGTGCCTACACATGTGCAGGTATTGTGTAGCCTGCACCTCCTGGCCTCCGGGAGTTTCCAGGGGATAGTAGCGGCTGCTGGGGGGATATCCCAGCCCACCATGTCACGCTGCCTCCACACTTTTGTTGACGCCATGCTCACCCAGCTACACCGTCACATCAAATTCCCCGCCAGCCAACAGGAATTGGACATGACCAAGCTACAATTGTACAATGTAGCCCATTTTCCACATGTGTTCGGATGTATAGACTGTACCTACGTCGCCATCTGCCCACCAGCTGGCATGGAGTATATGTTCCGCAATAGAAAGTCCTACCACTCCCTCAACATCCAGATGGTCTGCAATGCTAAGACATACATCACTGACATTGTCGCACAGTACCCAGGGAGAACCCATGACTCTTTCATTTTCCGGCACAGCGGACTCCACACACGACTGGTCAGGGGAGAGTTTGGGGAAGGACACCTACTTGGTAAGTACACTTTGATTGAAATGTCACATTGCAAAGATGTAACAGCGCAGCACAGGCAATCACCATCTGCTCCTCTCATTCAGGTGACAGTGGCTACGCCCTCCGTGAATACCTCCTGACCCCATACCTCAACCCTGCTACACCCCAGCAACGGCGCTACAATATTGCACACATACGGACAAGGAATTGCATAGAAAGGACATTTGGCCTGCTCAAGAGCAGGTTCCGCATACTGCACAAGACAGGTGGGGCCATGTATTACAATCCTGAAAAGTGCTGCCGCATTGTGGCTGTCTGCGCAATACTACATAACATTGCAACCAAGCGCCGTATACCTGTTGACATCTCTGGCAGTGAATCTGAGGGGGACAACCGGCCACCTGCACATGCGCGCCATGCACATGGGGAGAACCCAGCAGAAGGGCACAGACGTCGCAACCACATCACAGTGAACAGTTTCTAGTACAACCACTTCCATCACCCCACAAATCAACAATGCATGCAAAATGTAATGATGACACAACGCTAATGTGTGTAGCAAAATAAATGTATTTGTTAAATTCACAAAAATAAAAATAAGGTTCCTGTCCAAATAAGTACAACAAACAGTATTACGCCATACTGCTGTGCATCACTACATGGCAGGCTTAACCTCAGCCTGTGCCATTGATTGACTGCAGTGCTCTAGGAGCGCCTAGTGCGCGTTCCGCCATGGCGCCTCAGAGGGGCATCCTCCTCCGGGACTTCAGGCAATGGGGGGGGCATGGTGCTGCTGGTGTGTGGTGGGGCCTGTGAGGCAGATTGTGAGCTGACGCTGGACGCCCCCTCACTCGCATCATCACCCCCCACAACAGATGGAATAGCTGGAGGGTGAAGAGCAATGACGGCCGTGGTGAGGGTCTCCAGCACCCTTGTCATGTCCTCGCTGCACTGTATGATTTGGTGCTGCTGGGTCAGGGAGCGCCGCGCCAACAGAGATGTAGCATTCGCTGACACGTAACTTGCCCTGCTGTTAGTGTCAAGCCGGGTCATTAGTTGGCGGTGGCGCCAGCGTGTTACACTGCGCTCTCTCGACATGGTCGCGGTGTTGGCCTCCAAGGCTGCAGCCATGCGGGCCAGTCCTTCTCCCACACCTGCCATGTCTGCCCTCATGCCTTCCATGTGGCCTGCAACAGAGGCCACATTGCGCCCTATCATGTGCAGTTGCAGCTGTATAGCTCCCTGCTGCTGAGCCTGGCGCTGGTGAATGCGGAGCATGCGTCTCTCGACGCTGAGCCGCGCCAGTCCATGAGCATTGGCCCGCCTGCTAGCTGCTGTGGATTGCCGGCGTGACCTGCCACGCCTGCCCTGCTGGCCTGAGTGTGAGGCTGGCCGCTGTGTGGTCACTGGCGCAGCCCCGGATGTAGAGGCGACAGCTGCTGGGGGTATGACCGCCGTTGTTGCAGGTGCGCCAGTCGCAGGGGGTGTGACTGCTGGTGTGGCTGTTGTAGTAGATGCAGGGGGCACAGGAGTGACTGCCCTGGCTGCGGCTCTGGGAGGAGCAGCGGTGGCAGGAGGCACAATGGGGGCTGGCCTGCCAGCGGATGTGGGTGCTGCACCAGTTGCAGGGGGGACGCTGCAGGTGGTAGTTGCTGCTGGTGTAGATGCAGCGGCAGGGGCTGGTGCCTGGGTTGGTGTTGGCACCTCCACCTCCGGGACGCCCTCATCGATCTCCAGCCTATCGCTGTTGCTGGTATCGCCACCTGTGGGGGTAAGTGGTGGATCAATAGTTGCATGTATCTGGCAGACGTGCAGTTGCTACATGCATGCTGGGTGAAATTCCCTGAATGGCAGTGGCTTTGTGTGCTTTGGGACCTGTCTGGCTGCATTGTGGTACTACAACATTGTGGCCAGACTACATCTCCCACAATGCTTCAGGACATTCCTTTATGTGCAACTATGGCATGCCTATGGGACATTGGGGGAGCCTATTTGGTCATGGACATCCATAGGGGGCAGGGTCGCAGTCGCATGCCACTTACCTTGGGTGTCTTGGGTGGTGCGGGATGAGTCCAGTGTAGTAAAACCGACACAGGCCTCCTTCTCCAGGGTGTTCTCGACCTGCTCCTCCAGGGGAGTGTTGGGTGGTACAGTTGGTCCTCCTCCTCCAGTGCCCGAGGACTCCCCAAGGCGCGCCGCCACCTTCTCCTTGGCACGGCCTCGGAGTTCGTACCACCACTTTTTTAATTCCTCCAGGGACCTGGCCGCCACTCCCACGGAGTTCACTGCCGAGGCTATCCCCTGCCATATGCGCCGATTCTCCTGTTCTGGGACCCTCCGTGAATTTGCGCCAAACAGTCTGTCATGGTTGGCCACAACCCCCTCAATGAGGTGTTCCAGCTCCTGCTCAGAGAATTTCAGTTTTCTCTTGCGCCCAGACGAGCTACTGGTGCCAGGTGCAGGTTCCTCAGCCATGATGGTACCAGGGTTGTGGATCTGTGTAATTTTCCAGTTAGCTGCAGCTCTCCAAAAAGCTCCCTCTCTCTCTGCCTCAATGTGGAAAATGGTGGTGGAAACCGGCAGCTTCCTGGTTGTGATGTCATCACTGGGCTCGAAATGCGACTTCCCGTTTTCCCGATCTCGCGAGTTTGCGATCTCGCAAATAGCGATATCGCAAATAGCGATATCGCTATTTGCGAGCTCGCAGTCCAGGCGCGGGTAGCCGGAAATAGCGATTATTCTGCGATTTTCGGTCATCGCTAACGGAATTTGCGATCGCGTGCGAATCGCTTTTTTTATCGCAATTCTTCATGAATTCGGATTTGCGATTTCTGAATAGCGATTCGCTTTTTTTCGCTATTTCAGAATCGCAAATGCTGATTTTCATGAATATGGCGGTATATGTTTATCATGGGATTCCAGACCAGCTGGCCACAGGATGTTCCAAGCACATATGTCACCATAACAGTCAAACTAGCAGAAGGGGAATCACATTGGTCAGTGGCGGCTGATGAAGTTTCAAAGTGGTGAGGCTGGAAGGCAGGTTGAGAGGTGCATGGCGTTGGGGGCGCAGACACATTACACAAATCAACTCAACTGCACACAAACTCACAAAAACACACTAGCCACTTATCTGTTAAATATAAAACAACCCACACATTAAACAGGCATGACTCATAACAGCCACACATGGAAAACAAACACAGGGACATGTTCTCCTTCATCATAATCACACAAGTGAGGTGTCCCCGCTCACTCAAGCCAGCAATGTAAAAACACACACCTGCTAAGTGTCATAGCAAACACACCAGCAGCCCTCTCACAAATATACAAGATGTAACTTCGGTCTATCCGGTGCACACATCGAACACCGCAGTTAATCAAAGTAAGCACAGTTGGGTCACGCCAGAAACAGAAAAACCATGGTCAAGCTCAAAAACACACGCAAGACTCCATTGGTTCTAATACTGTTTGATAGTTGGCATATCCACCCTGGTAGTCAAGTTTAGTCGAAAAATTACATGGCCTCAATAGTTCAAAATCTTTATTTCTTACTGAGGCACGTTTTAAAGTTCTGTAAGTGCTACAAAGAAGGTAGAGCTCCGGTAGGCACTAAGGGTCTGATTTTGATTGTGGTGGTCTGACTGCCAGACCACTGTGCGTCGGTCATGAGAACACCGATAAGCTGGACATCTGCTTCATGAATAAACTGCCGGACCAGCACTGTGCTGGCGGTGGTCTTGAGGTGGCGGCATGCTTCGGCTCACAGAGTGAGTCTGAAGGCAATGCCGCCTCACTGCCTCAGCTGCAATACCATGTGTGCACTGTTGCAAGGCACCATGTTATGCATGGTACACAGTGTGCGCACAACAGTGCAAGCATAGGGGGGGCACAATATGTGCCCCAGCCACAATGCCCAATGTGCAAAAGCACCCGGGGTCCTGTTTCGAGGCCACTTGCATGCCTTTCCGCCAAACTTTCCATAGCGGGCTACTCGCCATAAAAAGTTCAGCAAAAATGCGACTCTTACAGCCTGATTCATGAACGGGCCGTTTTGCGAGGCTCAAATAGCGAATCATAAGGAATCGCTATTTGAGACTCGCAAAACGGTATTAATGTAGGAATCGCAATAGTAATTGCGATTCCCACTGATTCCTTATTTGCGATTAGCTAATTGCTAATCGCAAATAAGGAATAACTCCCCATGCATTCCTATGGGCCAAAAGGCCCATAGGAATGCATGGGGAGTCATTCCTCATTTGCGATTAGCAATTAGCTAATCGCAAATGAGATTGCGAGTACAAGGGTGCCAGGGGTGTCCAAAGGACACCCTGTAGCACCCCTGCATGAAAATGAACACAGGTGTTGCACACACACATGTCCAAAGGACATGTGTGTGTGTAACGTGCAACTCAGAAAAATGCATTTAAATGCATTTTTCTGAGTTTTCGCAATTTACCGCGAGGTTTGACCTCGCGGTAAATTGCGGCCCGAAATTGCGATTTCGCAAATGTAAAATGGATGATGAATTACATTTAAGGAATCTTAAATAGAGATTCCTTAAATGTAAATCCTCGCAAATATGCGAATTAGCAAATAGCGATTTTTGCATTTGGGATGTTGAATCCCAAATGCAAAAATCGCACTCGCAAAGGGCCAGATTCTCAGAATCTGGCCCTTTGCGAGCCGATTCGGCCTTGATGAATAAGGCTGTTAGTTGCTACGGCAGTCCCGGCATCAGCACCGCCTCCAATACCCCAACCTTCCTTGCATTCAGACGATCGGACCGCCGGCGGTGTTCATGACCCAGGCAGATAGATGCGTACATTTCTTTCAATTGCCAAGTTGACATACCAAATTACCCTAGAAATGTTATTGTTTAAGCATTCATTCTAGTCGATTAAATCACATCCCCTCTTTGCTTTTCTGCTATGCCCTCGTTTCTCAGAATCCTTAGGCCCTCATGTGTTGTTGTTCCATGCACTTCTTCACTCCCACATGATTTTTAAATCTAACTTTAAATTATAAAGACCTTTACATTTTGATTAATCAAAGCTGCTAGCACTGAGTTGCTAAAGCAATCCTGTACCTCAGTTGAAGGTAAGTGGCCCTGATTACTCAGAACATAGCCTGTATTCCTATACTTTGAAAACAATTATTGCAATATTATACTTCAGGAAGCATGGAGAATGGGCTTCCTTTATTTACATGATTTGGCAGCGTTCAGTAGCCCATCAGCTCGGGGTTGGCTCGGATGACTAACTGTAGGGATGGTTATGTGTATTAATTTGTCCTCATATCTACTGAGAAAAACAATTGCTGTATTAGATCCATTAGAGTGCATAAAACAAACCGGATATTTTTCACGGGAACAAAGCTGTCAGTCATTATAAAAATCTTATTAAGCTGGCATATTCAAGACCCTATATTTTAATGCGATGATCCTACCACGAAGGTGCTTTGACTTCAAAGTTAACTGATGTCAATACATTTTGTCCTTTAAATCGCCATTTTAAAAAGGATATTCATTAAGCCCTGGCCTGCTACCAGTGGTGATCCTCAAACGTATTTAGCCTTATTCATTTGTTAACCTCGATGCTTTTATTATTTGTAATGATCATTGTATTATGTCTGAAGTTATCATTTACCACACTGAAAGAATTCGCAGAGTTATCCTCTCCATCAAGCACATGTAGCTATTAAAAACTCTTCACATGTATGCAAAATAGCATCAAGACTTTATTCAGTGGAGCTGACTGATGGTCAGTCACCCTCATATTACATCTCTGGACTGCATTGAAGTGACCACCCATGCCCATTTACAGATGAACATCAGGTGTGGGTAAATTCATGGACGCCAGCTCTCAGTAGATGTCAAAATGTAGTGGCAAAAAAAAAAACAATTACGTTGGTCTGTGGCAAACAACAGGATATCATCATATGAGAGACCTTCCTCTTCTTACAGCTGTATGATTGCTTTCGTTATTTACTTGTGTCCAATATTGTTGTACTTTATGTACACTGACCTAGTTTGCTGTTATCACTAGACAGAGCACACATTGAAAATAGAATGCATGTAAAATGTCTAGTGGATTGAGCGGCATTTCACTGGCAATATTCTGCCAATATCAAAACCCTATGCCAATGCCACACTGATGGCTTCATGTGACATGGCAAGATCACACGTGTTTAACACTTGACTTTGTAAAACTAGGTATGAGGTCAATCATCTTCGGATACTGACTTAAATTAGTGACTTTTTAATGGTAAACAGACTCAAGGGAGTAGCCGGAAGTGTAAAATACCCCCCACTTTGAACTTTGAATGAAAGCTCTGATGGGACTAAGCACACAAAAGTGAGTGAATCCAATCCTCCCCAGAAGAGCTCTGTCTGTTCCATCCAAACATTTATCCATTCATCCTTTCACCCTTCCTGTACCTGTGTAAAGTACAGTAAAGTACACTCAATTGTGAGCTGGGCTCCCGCCGATGATCGCCGCATGTGGGGTGGGCACCCGCTCAAAACCGGCAGAAACGCAGGGTGGGCATCCGCTGTTTAAATATGCCAAAAAGCAGCAAAGATGTGGGGTGGGCACCCGCTTGGGGTGGACAAATGTGGGGTGGGCACCTGCTCAAAACATTAGCATACAGTGGGTTGGGCACTCACTGTTTGAATTCCCAGGCAGCAGCCCAGCACTGCAAATGAAAAAAAGAAGCACTCTCCAAGCGCCAGGGAAAAGTCTCCAGCCCCCTCCCCAATACATGGAAAGCGCACCCAGGGGCAAAGTCCCAAGTCCAGGGAGAGCCCTTCAGGAGGAAGGGGGGGGGGCGAAGGCTGGGCTCAGGCAGGCCAGCTCACAGGGTCCTTCTGCCGGGAGACATTCCTTAGTGGTGGTTCCTCCTGGAGCCCAGTAGGAGCATCAGGCCCCCCTCAAGTCAGGAATAACACAACAACCTACATGGGGTCACAGCTCATTCTTTTATACACCCTTTTACTTTGTGTCACAGGAAAGGGCCTGGGGATACCAGTTAGGACTGGTTTAGAGGGGCTTCGGAAAACTTTGTTCTGCCCAGCCCCTCTCCCCTTTGTCAGGTGGGGGCTCAGTGATCAGACACACCACAGGGGGCGGCACCAGCATTATGGAGAGAAAGCACAGTCCTATTCAGGTCCCAGGGGCAACTCCTCCCTCCCATCTGCATGCAGATTTCTCTATTCACCACTGGGCTGACTCCCCCTGGCTCCTGGAGCCACCCTCACCTCTCAGCTCCTGTCAATCACAAGCCAGACATGCAATTCACATCAGGCAGGCAGACACACAGCACACAGAAATGCCAACTTCTAAAAGTGGCATTTCTCCACCAGTCACCATAAATCTGTGCACACCATTGCACAGCATTTATTCTCACGAATTCATACATACTAAACTCGCCCCTGCACTCCTATCATTCCAGGAACTGCCATGGACACACATACCCCAATGCATTCCTATGGGAGGGCAGTCCAATCTGACCCTACACATTCAGAGCACGCACGCACTTTACACTAGGCCACAGTGCTATAGTGCGCAGAGGCCAAAAACTACCAATATCAGGTCACAGAATAGGCAAAAAGTTTAGGGGTGAACATGCCAAAAGGGCCAAGTCCAACAGCCTGTATCACACACAAAGTCCTTCACACTGCAGACCCTAAATATTTGAAAAACAAAGTATCTAGGGCAGGTACAAATCAGGCCATGAAAATCTTCAACTCTCTACTTCTCATGCCCCCAAAACTGAAAAAACCCATCCCAGAACCGTTCCTTCTAAGGTAATGCTCCATGGGCTTGTAACTCTCTTCCCATAGATCTCTGTTGTAATCCCTCCTTTCCTTTCTTCAAGCAGAACCTCAAATCACTATTGCTGAACAAATACTAAAACCCGTTCCCTTGACCACGCCACACCAACATCTTCATTGACATGGCCTCTTGACCCAGCTTCTAATAAATCATTAATGCTCCTGATGGATAATGTACTTTTGATACCTTTTAATATGCATATATAATTTTGCGTTGTTTATTCCCATGAATCTTTCTATTGATGCTAACCCTGGGCGCAGTGGACGTAGCGGGTATATGCGGAGGTCCACGGAGCTGCGAACAAACTCCGTGCAACTCCGCTATGCCATCCGCCTTCACCCCCCCCATATTATCAAGTAAATCTACATTACTTACTAGTAAACTAAAACAACTTACCTGGCTTGCAGCTGCCCTCCTCCTCTTCCTTTCTGTCTGGGTAATCCTTGAGAAAACTGTGCATGCAAACTCGCCCGTGCATTTCTTGCGAGAAACGCGTAGTGCCATTTCAGTCCAGGACACGTGAAAGTCGGTCTAAGGTGCTCTGCCAGCCTCTGTGAGTCCAGTGGAACTGATGCATTTGCTCTATAGCACAGCACAATCCTGAGCAGGGCAAGCATTGCCGCTGCTATGTGGATCAGAACTGTTTCAAAGACCCACACCACAGCCCCTCATCACACCAGAGCCGCTGCTGCGTAATGCATCCTTAATGCAGGGACTTGCATCTCTTGTCATTGGCAGCCTCAATGATGACGACTGGCTCAGCATTGCAGCCTTGCAGCTCTAGGAATGGACGCATTGCTCTACTGTGTGAACACATGAAGCCCACAGTGACGGGATCCTTGATGACACCGGAGGACCTTGCACAGCAGTCTCATCATATCTCGGAATTGTTGCATCGCTTCGGTTGTGCAGCACATCTTCGATGCAGAGCCTTGCAATGCTCTGCATACCAGGATTTAAGGTACTCTGTTCAGTGGACCTAACTGTGTTCATGTAGTTGGCTTACGCTCCATTGCAGTCGGCATGAACTTGTGACTGTGTCACGGTCTGGCGCAACCAGATACCCACAGTTAGTGCTTTGTGCCACTATTTCACTAAAATCTTTCAAATTGAATATCTCCCCTTCTACTGCTTAGCTTTTTGTTATTTTGGTCTTGTTTTTAATTATTAAAAATGACTCTGTTTTTCTAAAACTGTTCTTGGATCCTTTTGTGCTATGTTAGTTCTGTGTTATTGTTTGAAGAGTTGCACAAATACTTTAAACATTGCCTCTGAGTTAAGCTTGACTGCTATGTGAAAGCTACCCCAGGGTTGATCACAGGTTAACTTAGTTTTGCTTGTGACTTCACCCTGAAAAGAATTGTGATTGCTGCTTGAGAAGGGTTACACCCTTGAAAAAAAATTCTTACACTAGTGTTCAGTGGTAAGGATTTGGACTTGTGTTTTGTGTTACACTACCACTCAACATAAATAGTCTATGACAATTTCAAGTTTTTTTTTAATTCTTCTTTTTGTTTCTTCAAATCTATCCTCATTTCTACCACTGGATTGTCTGAAACCATACCTGTAGTCATACCTGAATTTGTGTTGGATCACATGGAAAGTTACACTATAGCTGTGATTAAACAGTTCTGCAAGGAAAGGGGACTACAAATGAAAAAGGGCACCAAATAGTTGGAGCTGCAGGAAACTTAGAAGGCCGGGATAGAGGTCTACCATTTAACGACAGCCACAGATAAACAAGATGATGAGAATGAAATGGGTGAGCAGGATCAGGATTTGGCTAGATAGCCCTGACACACAGGCTACAGAGGAGTGGAGCGCTCATCCCCTGAATTGAAACTCCCTTACAGAGCAGGAAGCAGAATCTCCTTGCATGGCCTGTTCCCAGAGGAGCTGGCAGACCGGAAGGCAGAAAGGGAGTTTGAGCTACAGATGGTCACTCTCAGGATGGAACAGAAGCTTTCTTTGCAGCATTTGCTCATGGAGGGAGCCTTAAAGAGTGGAAATTGAAGGCAAAACAAACAGATTCCAGCAACCTTGGTGGCAGCATATTCTCAGTGTCTGAATGAGACAAGAAGGTCTCTCATACCTAAAGATCTGGTGCTCAAGTATGTGGTAGGCGATGACACGGGCAAGTGGCTTGCAGAATATGAGGGAGCTCTTAAGGTACACAAAACTCCAGAGGAGCACTGGAGTGGTAGCTTATGGAAACATATTGCACCTGTAGGAAAGGATGCACTGCTTACACTAAAAGTGGAGCACCAAACCAGATATGCTCCCATGAAATCAAGTTTGGACTCACCCCAGAGAGGTACCGCATCAGGTTCATGGATTGGATAGTCAAAAGAAAGCAGAATCAGTCTTGGGAGGACTCCTTGGATTATGCCTGCAAGGCAATAAATAGTTGGGTGCAGGCAGCAAAGTAAAATTTTACTGGTTTACTTAATATGATACTAAAAGAGTACATACTCAGTACATGTTTTATGAGTGGTGGCACCACTTTGTGGATGGCAAGCTTACTGACCTCAGGAAGCTAGCTGAGGAGGGGACCTCTGGATCGGTACCAGCGTGTCCAAGAAGGTACCTGGGAGGTGACCTTAAGAAGTGTGGTTCATGTTCCACCCAGCAGCGTGAGGGGGAGGTTAAAGATGACCCAGATAAGTCATAGAGTAAGGTGGGGGAAAGAATTCCCAAGCCTCTTCTCAGAAACGAGAGGCGTGGGACTAGTGTATGGTGACCCAGGGCACTCTATTTCCAACCCCACTGCTTTGACTGCTCCCAGTTAGGACACAAGCAGATGTACTTTGTCTGCTCTAAGAAACCACCAACTGGCAGGATTGCTACAGAAATGGTCAATATGGCCTTGGGGTTTGTAGACCCCAGGGGCAGATTATAGACCATACCAAAATGTCCCTTATATAGGAAATACACTCAGTGTGAGTTTTTGATCCCTGAGGGTTGGAGTCGTCACTTCGACCACGTGAAGTGATTAGCATCCCTGTCATTGCTCTGAGGGACACCGGGATAGCCAGACCATGATAGAGGAAAGGATAGTTTCCCCAGAGCAGTACACTGGCCAGGTGTGTAGGGTAACTCAGGCCCATGGGTAGGACATTTTCCACCCTATGGCCATTGTATGCCTGGATTCGGGTGGGGAGGTGACCCAGAGGAGGGTCATAGTTAGTCCCCAGAGGCCATAGAATGCATTCTGGGGAATCAATTGCTACGATGTCAGGAGAACTGAGAGGGCAGCTGCCCAGTGTGCCTTGACAGTTCAGTTGTCTGGGGTTACCATTTCAAAGCAGAGGGTGCAGGAACCCAGATGGAAGTTCAGGGTGAAGGACGACTCACCCTGTCCTCTGTTCAGCCTCACGGTACTGACAAGGGCCACTTTCAGGCTACCTCCCCATAACTGGAGGGAGGTAGAGTGGAAGTAGGGTACCTAGCACCTGGGGCTGTTGCTCCCCACTCTGAGAAAATTAGAGGTCAGAGAATCCTAAGGAGCCCATTTGGAACTCCTTGCCAGCACCAAGGATGGAAGAGAGGTCTACCCAATATCCCTGCTTAGATCATCCGCCCGGTAGCGGATGGCCAAGGACTTGGCTCTTGACACTGAAAGCTGTCAGTGGCCTCTGTTGGTTGCTGTCCTTATGGGCAGAGTTTTCTTTGGGTTGGGGACAGATGTCATATCCAAGGGGTAAAATGGGCCTTGTCAATTTATTGGCCATGGTCCTATTGTCTGCCTACAGGGATGCACCTGTTAGCAGACAATAGGACTCTGTGTTCTTTATCACTACTAACCAGTGTTAAAGAGCTTTTGCTCTCTCCTGTTAACATGTTAGAATAGTCCTACACCCAACTGGCATATTTAATTTACTTGTAAGTACCTAGTAAAGTGGTAGTACATGTGCCCAAGGCCTGTACTTTAAATGCTACTAGTGGGCCTACAGCACTGATTTTGCCACCCACTTACGTAGTCCTTTAAAAATGTCTCAGGCCTGCCATTGCAGCCTGTATGTGCAGTTAAAAAACTGCCAGCTCAACCTGGATAAATAAACCTTTTGCCAGGCCCAACCCTTCCTTTTAAATGCATATGCGTCACCCCTAGGGTAAACTCTAGATTAGACACTGGACTGCCCAGAGGGCAGGATGCAAGGAATTTAACGAGTAGCACATCTACAGGCTGGCCTCCTGGTCTGAAGCTTCAGGGACACAACAGGCTTCCACCAACCTTGCACATGGACTCTGCCAATTGTGTGTCTACCCTGCCAAGTGCTGCCACCCCAGTCCTCGACCCTTGAAAGTGGGCCTACGGTGTTCTGCCAGTCTCTGTGAATCCAATGGAACTGACACATCTCCTCTGCTGTGTGGCATAACATCCTTCTCTCCTCAACAGCTGCCTCAACAGCAATGCCGGACTCCACAGCGCAACCTCGTAGCTCCTCAGAACTAACGAAGTGCTCCAACTGTACAACACACCTTTCACACCGTACTACACATCGCAATCCCTCATCGATGGGATCCTGGATGACACAGCAAAACCTCATACCTTAGCCTTGCCATATCCCAGAACAGACACATCACTTCGGCTTAGCGTCACATCTTTCATGTGGATCCTCCGAACGCTCCAAAAACGAGAATTTAAGGTACCCTGTTCAGTGAGCGTAACTTTGTCCCTGCAGCCGGTCTGCGCTCCATCGTGGATGACTTGAATGTTTGATTTTCTCCCAGTCCAGTGCGACCAGATATCCACAATTGCCACTTTGTGCTTTTTGGCACTATTTTCACTAAAATATTTTAAATCAAATATCTCTAGTTCTACTGTTTGGTATTTTTCTAAAATTGTTGTGGGATCCTTTTTTGGTGTGGTTTCATTGTGTTACTGTTTGAAATGTTGCATAACTACTTTAACCATTGCTTAATTTAGGGTTACTTGTGAGTTCTTCCTGAGAAGAAGTGTTGTTGCTGCTTGAGAAGGGTTACACCACCCTCCATTGTAGCCTTATGCAGCATGTTAAACCTGCAGCACTACATGTGAAAGTTACCCTTTTGACATGGGAAAACCTTTCTGTTAAATATTAATGAGTCGTGACTATATAGGCCTTGTAGCCCACAAAGAAAGGTGCATGGTATTTAGAAGTGAGACATGTAGTAATGTAATGTCACCTGCATTGACAAGCCCCCAAAGACTATTTCTGCAGTCAACAGTTCTGGTGGTCCAATGAGCAAAATACAGTACAGATTCAAAAAAACAATTCTTCTATCAAGGTCATCTAATGGTTACGTTGGATTTTTTATATTTAGAAAAGTAACTTTGAGAACATTACTTTTTCCTACCTGAAGCTCTTGGAGGCTAATTTGCATTAGCTCAACAGCAACTGCCCAGCGACTGCTTGACCTTAATGAGAGATGAGAAATGCTTCCAGAGCTAAAATTATGGCCTGAGTGTTGGAACATATTTTTTCCCTTGAAGAAGGACCAGTTAGAGTGGACGCAGGAACTACAGAAACATATAAAGGGGCTGCCCTTTCACAAGTAAATGGAAGGTGAGACCCAGAGAAGGCAAACCTTTGTTCCCCAACCAGACTAGGTTCAAACCTACTGGGAGAGTAGCTACCCCAGAGCCAGTTTTGAGGGACCACTAAGGAGAGGAGCTAATCGTTTTCATGGTCACACCTCTGTGTGACCACACAGGCTTTGCACAGTGGTGAACAATGTTCCCCACCTTGGATTTCAGGAGTAAGGTGCACTGTGGAATTGTCTGCAGTACAGCAAACTTCTGAAAAAATAAAGCAGGCTAGCCCATGGTACATATACCACATTTGTTAGGGAGACACCAGGAGTCTTCCCCACCACCAGCTAGTCCCAACCATAAATCTAACACCAGAAGAAACCCACTTCAGAACACTTTCTGGACCCCTGGAAAAACAGAAAACAGACTGCACATGTTGTTTGAGACCTGTGAGAAGACCTGGAAGGCTGGACCTACTCTCACTTGTGCCCAGAACAAAGAGATGGACTCCAAATGCCAGTTGGCTGACCTCCTTTGTGGCTACAGGGACACCACAAACTGGACCAGGACTGGACCTTTCTAGTCACCTTCTATGGAGTACGTTCTGACCTCTGTGTACTGTCTCTGAGGTCCTGGGACCCTTGGCTGTCTCTAACTTGACCTCTACTACAATCCATGAAATCTGTGTCACTTAAAACAATTCTGACTTGCATCTGCCGAAGGATCAGGACCAACAACCCAAGTTAATCTGGTCAAATTGCAACTGTGCCGGGGTGAGGAAACAGGTTCTTCGATTTAGACCTTTTCCACAGTAGCAGTGTGAAGGTGCCAAGCCTTGTGGCATTAATAGTCAGACACAGCCAGAAGGTTTGTCCTGCTCGAGGATTCCCTGCTCCAAAAAAGAGACAAAATCCAAATGTAGAAATCTTGACTAGGCAAAGGATGGAAAAGGATCCGACCAATGAGAGGACTTCCCTGGGCACACAATTCTAACTTTTCCCACTCAGGGGTTTTCAGTCTAATACCAACGGCTTCAGCTAGACCTCGTCCATTAATTATGCAGCTTTGAGAGTACTTCTTCGGACACAGCTTTCAACCTTGCCCCGCTGGAGGATTTTGACTTCTATTCTAGAGACAAAATTCTAATGTAAAATCACTAACCAGGATGAACCTGCTTGGAGTATCTATCCCGCACTCTATGACAGTAGGCCTAACATTGCAACTAGGTCCAGGTCACAAGCAAACAGTGACTACTTTTTGGTGCTTGACTTTTTGTACTTTCACTTTAAGTATTTTATTTAATTTCTCTGGTTCCCCTTGTTGAAATATTTTTGTTTCCATGTTATTTTTTATACTAACTTTAACTCTTTATTTCTAATTTGGAGTGGGATTTTAATTCTGTTGTGTTTTCAACTTTTTAACTGTATTGTTCCTTCTAAATGCTTAACACATTTTCTGTAAAATAAGCTAGTCTGCTCTGTGCCAAAGCTGTTGGTGTTAGGCTCAGGTTTAAATGACTAAAATCCTTGCCAGAAACTAACAGGCTTGTGGGTTTATTACTTGTGGCAAACTACCATCCACTCCAATAGTAATTCACTTTTCTAAATCAATGTTGGACTACATGCAAGCTCATGACAGTTCATTTACACACAATCTAGCATACCATATTGCATATTGGATGTAAACAGCTTGTCAATTATTTAGGCCCAATATTCCTTCAATATTAGCCAAAAGAATAAAATATGTTTTAACAATTCAAAAGTAGCAGAAAAAGTTGAGAATTTCGCGTTGCCGAGTATGTCATGTTCCACACGTTATTAGCATCCCAGGCTGTTTTGTATTGTGAACAATCAATGTGTTTATTTTGTTAAAAACATTCCAATGTGTTGTCTGCTCACAGAACTCCACAGTGACATGCAATATCCTTAAAATTTAGGGCATCTGGTAATCCATGCCAAGCATTGTATCTTCTGCTCTCATCCTGTGAGGGACATCCTCATGCCCTGACACAACTCATCAACAGGAACACGCTTAAAGAAACCGGTTGGAGTGGACAGTCCATGATCATGCAAACTGCAGCTGATATGTTCACAGCCTTGAGAATTCGTTTGGTGGCAAATTACATTTGTGTTATATAACATATTGTTGTTCCCTTAGGTTGAGTTATTTCAGTGTGTGCAGTATTTAAATAACCATTTCTTTGTATTTCTTGGTAAAAGGATGAATTGCAAATTGTGGGTAGAGAAAAGGCTATTGCTGTACATTTCTTTAAAAGACCTTAAGGAAACCGGACAAATTGCTAAACAACACCTCTTTGGTGTTCACTAACCGAATTCTGGGGCTTATTATGATCGCGGAAGGACCGTCACCACCGGCCCAGCGATGGTGGTTCTTCTGCCATCATACAGAAAATTCCCACCGGCAAATTAGGATGGCGGTGGGAATCATAATGGTTCTGTGGCAGATGGAAAGTCCATCCGCCATGGTTCCACAAGGCAGTCCTCTTCCGCCTGCCTTGCGGAACCCAGAACCAGGGCAACATTGCGGCGGTGCAGTGCAGGCACTGCCGTAGTGATTAGGATAAGCCCTTTCACCAGTCTTTTTGCGGCCGATATCTCGCTGCAAAAAGACAAGCGGAGACTGGCTTTGGGGGCCCGTTGCTGGCCCCCTCTGTGTGTAGGGGGTACACTGGGTGCACCGCGTGGTGCCTGCCACATGGTGCAGGGAAATGCTGTGCATGCTCTTTTGACATTTCAGACGGTGCTGCAGTCAGCAGCACCATCTGCAATGTTAAAAGGCCAGGATGCCCCCGCCAGTATGGCGGGTGCATCTTAATTGCAGTGGTGGGAGCTCTGACGTCTGGCGGGCGGTCCCAAAACAGTTATGATGGCATTCATAATGAGCCCCCAAGATTTCCTAATTGCATTTTATATTTTCAAGTTACTCAAACTTTGTATTCAAATCAATGGAAATGCTGTTAAGAGGTAGCTAATTCTCTGAAGGCCTTTGAAATTTGTAGAATATTGTTCGCCAGTTGTTTGTAAAATTAATTTCCATGGGAATAATTAATGGAAAGCGTTTCAAGTAAGAAGAAATACACACAGAGAAGGCGAATTGATATTAACTGACTGTTGAGATGCTGTGGGAAATTTTGTAAATTAATTTCTTTCCTTTTCCTTTCTTTTGTGGATTATTATTGAAATAGAAATACTTTCTTCATAATGATCCAGTGATTATTTTGATGAACGGGGCACAGAATATATGGATGTGTCTGAAAGTAGAACCAGATCATGATCTATCATCCTTTCCTATTTGGTGTATAGTGTGACAAAGTCAGATCTTACTGTGATACCTATTGACATTCTTCTAATAAGGGTAAAAATATAATGTACTGTGATATTCTTCTACTTCTAGGTCTGTCTCTGGAGTGCTCTTCACTTTCTGTACAACATCAGGGGTGGATGGAAGATATTCAGATAATTATTTGGAGTAAGTGGATAAAAGTACACACTTCCCTTATCAAACTATATCAGCAGAGGTAAACCAAGAAAGTTAGATTTTTCTCTGTATCTAAATGATAAAGGACACCAAATACACCTAGTATTCTCCGATGGAAGTACACACCTTGCCTATGCTGCCCTGTGCCAACGTGGAAAGGCAGGAATGCATCATATTTAAGCAATAATAGTGCATTCCTGTCCTTTCTGCCTGCACTGGCACTGTTTCTGCAGCCTAGATCCAACGTAGGCTGTAAGGGTGCCTCCATTGCAGGCAGGGTTGGTTGTGTGCAAGAAGGGCCACATTCCTGCAAAGAAACAATCCTACAAGGTGTTTTCCTCTTTTCATGTGTGCTGCAGAATGCAGCATACATGGAAAGAGGAAAACCAAAGAGAAATAGACATATTCCTCCTCATTATGCCTCACCTCAGGAGATTTTTATCCCTTTGTAAATCTGGGGCAACGTCAAATTCCATGGGTGTTTTGTGGGAAGCCCACTGCAGCACACCTTGAACACCTCCCAGGTGCAAAGTAAGGCAAATGCAGTGATTTCTGCTGCGGCCCCTTACTTATGATTAATGGAGCCACTCAAAGCCATGCATGGTGGTTTTGAGTGTCTTCATAAATCTATGCAATCATCACGCAAGCACAACTTTACTTGGAGCAAAGTGACACAGGGCTCACTTAAATAAGGTCCATGATTTGCAAATTTTCGAATTCTTTCACACACACAATTCTCCTTCCCACTTTCTCGTAATTGAGCCACCCCCTTTAGAAAGTCTTGCACAGACTCATTTCTGCTTGTTTCTTTTGCAGATATTTAAAAAAAGTTCAAATGAATGTGTACATTAATGCGACACTTTGCATGCAAAGTCCACTGGTTCTACATGCAATAAGAAAGAGATAAAGAAACCTCATGATCTGCAGGATTTGGGAACATTCAGTTTCACAGGAATTCCTTCTAGTGAGTAAATACTGCATGAAATAATCCAGACATGGGGTCCCGAAAGGACTTGAGGGGCAGGATACCCGGAAATTCGTAACTGAACTGTTTGAGGAAGCATTCCCCGAGGTGACGGAATGGAGTTGGGCACGAGAAATCAAAAGGGCCCATAGATTTCCTTTCCGGGTGCGACCAGCAGGAAGTACACAAATAGGACCCCAGCAACCAAGGGCAATTATGATATAGTTGAATATTTTTCTGGCAAGACAGGTGCTTTATGATAAAGCCAGACCTGACAGGAAGAGAACTGGCAAGGGGGTACAGTTTTTTGTGCGGCCAGACTTCTGCCATTCTACTGTCGAGAAACGCTGGAAGCTTCAACAATTAATTAATCCATTTGAAGCCAAGGGGGCACAAGTATTTCTGTTACAGCCAGCAACTATAAAAACTGTGTACAAGGGCCAGACTTGCTTTTTTTGATCAGAGGCTGAAGCAAAAGACTATTTACTTACACTGGCTTGATTGTTTTTTTTCTTCCTTTTTCCTCTTTGTTTGATGGTTACAGATTTTAGCCGAGTACTAAGGGGAGCCACTCACCGAACATCACAAGGGTGCTATACCCTATTTCCTTAGTTAAGGGGGGGGGGTCACCTTGGGGGTTTGGGGGGGTCTGGTTTGCCAGGGTGTAGGGGGGTAGGGGGCACTAGTGGGCTGTGGGGAGCAGTGGGGGAATGGGGTTCGGGGGATAAATGCAAAATGTCAGTTCTTAACAGTTTTTTCAGAATTGCAGATTCGATGTAGTTTCTTGGTTAATAGCAATTTATGATAAGCAATTTTAAGTTTTGATGGCGGCTAGGTATTTACGAGTCTGCTCCTTTAATGTGTGCGGTCTCAACAATGTTATGAAAAGAAAACTCGTGATCAATGAGCTGCGCCTTATCAATCCTGATGTTTTTTGTTTGCAAGAAACCCATATTCCATGGTCTAATCACAAAATTCTAGCTTCAATGGGTTTACGCTGCTAGCTGCTTCGAAACAAGCTACTATGAATAGAGGGGTTGTTATTTTGGGGGGTCGGGGGTTGCAGGAATGGGTAGGACGCGGGTGGATAACTTTGGGCGGGGGGCAATTACTGAGTGTATAATCGGAATGAACAAGATTACAATATGCACAGTGTATGGCTCTAATCTTGACGAGGCTCAAATGCTTGAATTTTTAAATGTAGAATTGGCACAGTGGGCGACCCCTCAAAATACATGGTGACACTAAAACTTGGAATTTTGCTTCCCAGAACTATAAAGGTCGCAAACCAAAGGTATACAGGGCTCTATGGCAGCTGATACTGCAACATGGGTTGGTTGATGGGTGGGCTATTTTACAACCCGGCAATCCGGGATATACTTTTTTTTCTTCTCCCCATGCTAAACTAGTAAGATTAGACTACATGTTTCTTCCCCGACTTCTCAACGTAGGTGCAAATATGCAAGTAATGCCGCGAATAACTTCTGATTACAGCCCAGTGGTATTAGATTTGACATGCTGTAATATGGTGCAGGAAGGCCGCACATTTACTTTCAATAAAAAATTAATTTGTGATCAGCAGTTTATAAATCATATCAAGGCATGGGCTAAGAAGTTTTTAAAATTGAATCGCGGCTCTGCTTCTCAAACTATGGTCTGGGACTCGTTTAAGGCGGGACTTCGGGGGGAAATATGCAGTTATGGTTGGGCCAAACAAAAAAAACAAAAAAACTTGATAAACGGTGTAATTGAGGAACTCATAATGGCTGAATGTGAGCTTACTGCTATAATACGCTCCAACTCTGAATCCCGCGCAGCACAAACTAAGGTTGCTAGTTGTAAGGCTAGGATAAATGGGATATGGAGTCAGGATATTGCTGCCCAACATCAGGCGTATAAAAATGAAAGATATGAATATGGGGAGGCTACGCGCAGATGCTTAGCACAAAGGATACGGGGTAGACAGGGGGCACAGCGCATTGAGGCATTGGAAAATGCAAGCGGGGATATGGTGGAAACTATGGAGGAAATTTTGGAGGTTTTCCGCAGTTATTATCAAGAACTTTATACTCAAGATGCTGTCTCTGAGGAATAATTTCGGCTTACCTTCAGGATTTCGATTTCAGTAAAGTGGGGTCTCTTGAGAGGGAGAAACTGGAAGCTCCAATTTCTATGTTGGAATTACAGGTAGCAATGGATGAGTTGGCACTTGTGAGAGCAGCTGGTCCGGATAAACTCCCTTTGGAGGCTTATCGTTTATTATTTGACATTTTTAAAGAGGATATGCTTAGTACTTTTATAACTGCTCAAGGTGGTAACCCCCCAGTTTAATGGGATGATGCTAATATAGTAGTTTTAAAAAAAAAGGATAAGCCCCCTAGTTCTCCCGGTCATATAGGCCTATATTTTTAAATAATACTGACACGAAAATCTATTCTAAAATATTAGCAACTCGACTTTTACGAATTGTCCCTTTACTTGTATCTCAGCAGCAACATGGGTTTCTCCCCAGCAGAAGCACGGTCAATCATCTTATATCTGCTATAGACTTTGCAACTGCGATACAAAAGGATATTGGAATTATTTTTCTTGATGCTGAAAAAGCATTTGATCGTGTTACATGGGCCTTTTAATGGGTTATAATGCACAGGATGGGGTTTGGACCTGACTTTATGCAGGCAATACGCATTATGGATAAGAGAACTTGTGCGAGAATATGTACTATGGGACATGAATCTTCATCTGTACATATAACTGGTGGAACACGACAGGGATGTCCGTGCTCCCCTCTGCTTTCTGCTATTTATATAGAACCATTATTACAGGTATAGGAGTCTACCACTTTTATTCAATCATTGTTAGTTGGCGAGCACAATATACGTGTTTTAGCCTATGCGGAAGACATCGCAGTTGTGACATCTGATCTCGCGTCTGCGTCAAGAGAGGTAGAAAATTTAACGCAAAGATTTGGACACGTCGCCGGATACAAGTTAAATACTTCTAAAATGCAAGTCGTGTGTACGACTGGATTATGTCATGGCGAACTCCGTGTAACACCGGAGGCTAAGTATCTGGGGATTAAAATTAGAATGTCTGTTCAGGAAATAGTAATAGTGAACTGGTCCGATATTTTAGGATCGGTTAAAAAACAATTAGAAAAGGTAGAATGTCTTCATTTGTCAATGTTAGGGCGTCAGAATGTATTGAAAATGTGCATTCTTCCTAAGGTACTTTACTACTTCCGGACAGTCCCTTTAGAGCTTACACGGCCTCAATTATCGCAACTTCAGTCTGTTACTAACAGGTTTATCTGGGGGTGGAAAAAAGCACGTCGGGCATCAAAATACATGGTGCTTCCATTGTCCCGGGGAGGGTGGGCCGTTCCTAACTTTCTGTTATATTATTTAGCTTGTCTTATTCAAAATTCAAAGTATATGCTAATAGGGGGGCCGCTCGATCGTTTGAAGTTCCTGATATTTACCAGATGCTAGTAGGGGACTCGGCCCGTTTAGCTTTGCTGACATTTTTTGAGCCAAGTTATTACAAATGGACTAGATTTAAAATTATGATTGCAGCATATAAGGGGTGGAAAATGTTATGTAAAATCCTGGCCATAAAACGGATACATTTTCATACACCACTGGATTCTACGGAATTATTCCCAGGGATTTTTTGGGATTCAAAGATGAAAGATTGGAGAAATAACGGGATTTGCTGCTTGGGCGATATATATAAGGATGGTGTATTGATGGCCTTTTCGGATTTAATGGCAACATATACAATAACCAAGAACGATTTTTAAAAATACATACTGCTACGTGATTTTTTACATAAACATGCTTGGCTACAGGTTATTTCGCATAATGAGTTTATTGTAGCCATGTATAAAAAGGCAAAGATAGGGACGCTATATGAAATGTTACTTTCTAAGCAACGAGACGATTTAGATCTCCAAGATTCTAAATGGCAGGGTTGGTTAGATAACTTTGGTTTCACAGTACAAACTTCGATAGATTTGGCAAATAAAGTAATTTTGTCTGCAAATCTGCGTACACAACACTACAAAACGCTTTTTAATCATACACCAGTTAAAATGATGAAGTGGGGCAATAAATATGATGGTAAATGTTTTAGATGTGAAATGGAAGAAGCGGATATTGTTCATATCTTTTTTGATTGCAATGTATTAAATCCGCTTTTTCTATGTATCGAACGATTTTTGCTAGAAACAACTAAGGTACTCTGTGTAATAAGCCGGCAAATCTTGCTTTTTGGGGTTTGTGATGAGTTAGAACCTACGCAGAATAATCACTCTAATCGCTACATTATCTTTATGGCTATGGTGGTGGCTACACTGTGTATAGCCACAATGTGGTTGAAGCCAGAGGCACCAGCATATGAAATGTGGAGAGCTAAATTCTACAGTGTATTTTATTTTGAATATAATTTGTATCGCTTAAAGTCAGTGATTGTTGGGCAGTCATAGGATAACTCTACATTAAGTGCCAGATTATCAAGGGCTTGCATTGCCCTTGCATCACATTAAGTGATGCACGGACAATGAAAGTCCTTAAGTGAAATTTATCGTGCCATACGGAGCCACTTAATAAATCTGGAGTAACTCCAGGCAGCGCAAGTCATTTCCTGGTAGTGCTCTGTGCCAGGAAGGCGTTTATAGGGTGGAGCGTGGGTGTTCACATGCATCCACCCATGTATTTCGGCGCATTCCCATATTTACTAATACTAGTAAACCTGGGAATGAGTCAAAATGCAACGGCTTTACAGGAGAGGCACATAACAAGGTGAAATATCTTTATTTATCCTCGCTTTTCATTGTTTTAAGTGTTCTGCCTTCTACAGCACTCTTACGAAGAGGAAAAAGTCTGAGGATTTTTATTGTAAAGGAAGTTGTCCCTTCCTGCACAAAGACAATCCTGACTGTAGTGCAGGCACCATTGCACCATAGTGCAAAGTTGGCTGCTTTGGCGCTTGGCAGCCACAATTGTGCCAGCACAGAAAGAAAGTAGGAAAGCGCCATATGTTACTAAATATGGTGCAATCCTCCTGCTCCTTTGACACAGCACAACACATAGCATGTTGTGTTACTGCGTTGCGCTGTGTGAAATCTTCGTGAATCTGTTGCTGAATTTCTCCCTGCGCCATTATCTGACTCCTGCACATTCCTGCTTTCTGCTTTTGTGATTTCCCTCTTTTGCTCTCGGGGGAATATCTCATGCGTAAAAAAAAAGTGCACATCCCCAAATGTAAGAGCCTGCCCCTGCCGCGCCCCGGACAACCACAGGCTGACATAAGCACTGGCTATTTTGCGACTGAAAAGTACTATATAACATCACACTGTCACATTCAGTGTTTTATCTCTTTTAGGTATTTTACACAAAAAAACAATAATCTTTACTAGCATTTGCAAAGTCAATAGGGCAAACTTTAACTTAATAAACAGCATTTGTGCCTACAACAGTATTTCTGACTTCCTGCGTTTACCTGTGTTGCTAAATTAAGGAATTCATTTTGATTGAAGCTGAATTTTTATTTATAGATGTATACCCAAAAAATAATTGTATTAAGCGCTATTCACCTTCTCACTTTGATCATTCCACATTTGTGTAAATATTGATGATAACACATCCTATTGTCCTGCGTAATGACATTCTTGTAACGAGGATGAACATAAAATGACTGTTGTACTCTTTGTGGGAACTTTTTCAGGATTCTCCTGGTAGTCAGGGGATTCTGGGCTCAGAGTGTATCAACCCAAGCCATTTTCCACTAATGGGCTTAATCTTATTGTTGGACCTAAAATTGATCACCAAGTTCAACTCTTTTGCACTCGACACTCAGGGTAGTGCGGTAGAACAATTCAAGACTTAGAGAGGTGTTGGGCGGTTGGAGACTGAGCACTCACCAGTTATCAGGCAACCGTTAATAAATCATTTTTCAGCCAGTACTTTGATATGTAAAAAAGAAAGTATTAGAATATTATCACACACAATAAAGGAAAAGAATAGCTGTACACAATTTAGCAGAGGTCAGTTAATCAGGCACCAATGAGAGCAGTGACCTCGTCATGTTACAGGACAGTCTTTCCTAGTGCAGTACACTAGCACCTAGCACTGTGCTGGTGGCATAACGAAACTTGAGGGGCCCCCTTGCAAAGTAGATGGAGGGGGACCTCCCACGCTCGGGACCCAGTCTGAAGCTCTCAGGCCAGGGGCCCACCGTTAATGCAAAGTGCCGGAGAAGGCCCCCTGGAGCTCCCCCCAGCACCACAACAGGGGCGGCTCTAGGCTCATGGTGGCCCTGGGCAGGGAGCGTAGGTCGGGGGCCCCGGAATAAGGGGTCCGGGTGGGGCAGAGCGTGGAGGCCAGTGAAGAGGGGGGGTCATGGTGTTTGGAAGTTGTATAGAGCCAGAGGCCACCAAATCCCTGCCAGGGGCCCCCACACAAATATGTATCCATCCTCGGAGGATTATTATATTAAGGATATATATTGATGTGGTGGCCCCTGGGATTTGGTGGCCCTGTGCAGGTGCACAGCATGCACATGCCTAAGGCCGGCCCTGACCACAGGGCCTGCGGGCCGATTGTTATATCACTATCCTGTGTGGGTGGAGCATTACCCTATATTGCCCTGTGTTCCAGTTACTTTCAGACACAGAAAAATCTTTTATTTAGGCACCGCTCTAACAGTAGCGGCTTGTGAAGTTTGAAAGTGGTGAGACATAAAACATATCCTTGATTTCGAACAGGGAGCAATCAAAATGAATGGTCCAAATGCTCTTAATGTGGGCTAGGGTCAGGTTTCTCCCCCGAGAAATGTTTGGGAAAAAAATGGCCAAATATTCAATTTTGCAGTACAATTTTCAGGTCAATTGGATAAAATCTAGGAAGTTTCAAAGGGCCACCAATGAAATATTAAAATGTCAGAAAAGCTTTAACTTCCTCAGGTATGCTGGGAACCACTCTTGCCCAAGAAAGTACTGAAAGAATGGTGGCACAATATGGACTGTTTACAGAATACCCTCAAAAAGTTGGATAAACCGCTATTTGTATTAGATAGTTAGGATAATCTGGTTAAACAAGGTCAAAATTCATACAGCATATTTCTTCACTTCAATTTTCCATCCATTAACTTTCAACTAAATTCTCCATCAGGCATAAAGACTGAAATGTAATATTGGTGGGGCAGAATGAACAAAACACATAGCCCTTATTTAGGGTCACCTCCTACTACAGAAATATCGCTCCCATATCTGCATTTATGATATGATATTTGCTTGCTCTGCTCTTGACTCGTTCTAATACAGTACAACTTGGGGCTACAACATGAGCGTGCACTCACATTGGTAAAATATACAGAAAGGCTGGAGATAAAGGACAGCAAGCCAAAATGTCAAACTTCAAACACCACCTAGTTCAGGCTGAGCGCAGGTGCAGTCACCAACCACCCACATAAGTTCTGAGTGCGACAAGTGCATGAATGTGAGTTCAAACTTTGAACTTCCATCAGTGCTCTGACTTAAAACAGTGCTAAACACAGGATTTACTGCTGGCACAGAATTAGCAAATGACACCCAAATGTGCCCCAGTTGCATATGTGTCACTTGCAGTGCCAAGTGAAGCACTACGTAAACGTGTGTAGTGTAGTTCCTATATTCCCAATAGCCCCTGTGCATTGGAATAATATATCCTATAGATATGACGTAGGACTTAGGTCAGTAGGTCTCTATCGAATATACTAAACTTAATTGCGAGTGCCAGCTAGCTCAGAGGTCACTAGAAACTTTTTTGAATTCACAAGAAGGGATTCGTTTCTGACAACCCCATAAACATGACAACTTTGTTTCCCTAAGACTGGAACAACTATCTTCAGAGTTGGGGGCGGAGCTTGCCGGCAGCCAAGATGGCCGAATAAACCCGGGGCTCCGCTGCGTGGCTAACTAAAATCCTACATAATCCTGCACTAGCCTTATCAATGGGCGTCGCAACTTACTCCCCTGCACAGTTGCAGAGCTGAAGCGCACAGCGACCTTCCTCCGACAACGCTGCAACACTGGATGCCGAAGTTCTGAGGTGCGTCGGAGCGGTGGAAATTCAGGCCGCAAAGCCCCGGACTTGAGAATGCTGCCAGCCCGTGCGACGTTGCGCGACGTGCGGCCAAGGAGTGACGCTGCGACTGGGGGCGTGCAGACCGGAACATTCCATCATTACCGGGCTGCAGGGAGCGGACCGGAACACACACTGAGAGGCCGCCCCGCACAGCGCCCTGACTCTACATCATACTGGGGCCCGGGCAGCCGGCCTCAATTCTCTGGACCTGCTGGGTAAGTGGCGCGAAGATTTGGATGCCGGTGGATGCCGGCGGAGAGCAGTGCTGATCTCGGCACGGAGGTGGGGGCAGAGGGGACGCGCCCTCACGGCCAGTAAATAACTTTGCATGGCCCGGTGTGTGCCTGGTGCGAGAGGCAGCTCCTACATCCAGGCGCTTGTGTGGCGCACCAAAAGGGAGTCTGGCCCACTGACTCTGTTCCAGTCACTGCACCATCGGCGTACCAGCCAAAAGAATAGCGCTGTGCCCCGTGTAACTGGGTGTTAAGTGACTGCTAGCGTGCCCACTTTTAAAGGCCACGGGACAAATCATTGGGCTCAGATCAGTCCACACGCATGACAGCGAGGCCCGCAAACCCTTTCTTGGACGGTGGGAGACACCTTGAGAGTGGGGCTATCGACGTCGCCTCTCCTCCATCAGAGGTTCGGGGGACGACCTATCCAGCTAGACCCGCAAGATACAGGACAGATCAGGGGTGTCACTGGCCTGGCGGGGAGTGCCCCGGGCCGCATTGCAGAGCTGCCATTGTACAATTGCATCAAGGGGAGACCGGCGGAAGTGGACTTGCTGGCTACAGTGAATCCTGCTGCACAGTCGGCCTCTCTTGCAGTGTGGGAACCTATAGACACCATTGGAGCCTGGACTACATAGCGACACTCGCTGCGCTCTGCACCATCTGTTGCTTCACGTGGCCGGGGCCTAACCCGATCTCAGCGTGCTTTTCTCTGCCAGGGTGCCGGGTGCCGATCCAGCGGCCTGCAAGATTGGAAGAGGGGACAAAACCCAGACGAAAATCTTCTTCGATCAGAGACGCTCAAAGCCGCAAGAATCTGCTAACTCGGACAAGGAGGCCTCACAGGAAAATGGAGAAGCGGCAACGGACTCGGACCTAAAGAATATCTTGCTGGCCATGGAGAAGGGCCTGCAGAGCAGCTTAGCGGCCCTAGGCTCAAAAATGGATGCCCTCACATATAGGATGGACAGGATGGGGGAGCGGATAGATAAGCACGCGGAAAGGTTGGACATGTCCGAGAGAAGATTGACTGAGGTGGAGGAGGCACAAACGGAACTGGACACAGGTCACAAAAAATCGAAAAGCTTATGCAGACTCCACAGGACAAAACTGAGGATTTAGAAGCGAGGTCTCGCCACAGCAATCTAAGGATCACGGGCCTTCCGGAGACCACGCAGACAGGCAACATGGAGCGCTTTATAGAGAAACTGCTGACCACCCTACTGGGTGGGGAAGACTCTTTTTCCCAGATGTTCATGGTGGAGTGCGCCCACCACTCCCTGGGTCCGTGCCTCGCCCGGGGGCCCCACCGTGATGATAATTGCAAAACTGCTCAACTATAGGGACAGGGACGTGGCTCTTCGCTTGGCCAGAGAGAAGAAGTTGTTGCAATACAAAGGATCGGAAATGTCAATATATCCCGATTTCACAGCGAAAGTACAGGAGGCACGTAAGCACTTTACTCCGTACAAACAACAGCTGAGGGACTTGGGCCTTGACTATGCGATGCTGTACCCAGCGAAATTGAGAGTTAACAGACAGGGGCACTCACACCTGTTTACGGACCCCAGAGCCCTACAGCAAGCCCTAAAGGCCTGGTCGAGAGAACGGCCCAAGGACGCCCAGGAGCCGAGGGAAGAAGTCGGAGAAAGCAGTAGACTTGATGAGCAGGAGTGAATGTCCACTAACAGATGGCTACAAATAGCGGTAAGGCGCAGAACTTGTGATAGAACAGGAGCTGCCCTTTTAATGCCAGATGCCCAGACTGAGACAAGACTTGAGACGATATTCTCAGGTACTGAGTGTGTTAGTAGTGGTGAACTTGGACAAAGTTACTCAGAGTAATAATGGCTTCTGAATACGCCTGGATACCAATGGCGCTCCACTGCCATCAGGATATTGTGCCTTAGATAATGTAATGTAGACTGTTAATGATAACTTCTGTGCGGGGGGAAAGACGCTGATAGATATCATGCATCCAGTGGTGATAGTCTTGATAGGCGAGGTCTTTCGCCTCCAGGGCGACTAGTGCCAATTATGTACCACAATGTGCAGCAAGCGACGCGGCCACAGTGTAGAGCATTCTAGCACTGATTTCTGGTGGCATGGCGACCTCGGCCCCCGCGCTCAATGCTACCACTATACTCTCTGGAGTTGTTTCATAGTAAGTTGAGGGTCAGACAGAGGGGGAGGGGGGAAAGGGATAGAGCTCCGCAGGGCCAAATTGGGGGCGGTCTGATGTGGGATGGGGGAGGAGCGGTTTTGTTGTTCATTGAGCAAGTTGAAGGGAGGGGACAGTTTTTTCATTTATGTGTACACACAGCCCACCCAGGGCTCACGAGATTTCACACCACACAAAATACACTCACATAAGAGACATGGCAAACACTACAGTGTCGACTACCAGTGATCAGCCATCTGTGCTCAGAGTACTCATGTGGAACGTTCGGGGCCTTAATGACCACCGTAAACTACGCAAGGTCTTAGGCTACTTACAAAGGCAGAGGATAGACTTGGCCCTCTTACAGGAGACCCACCTTCCACTCTCAAGTAAGATGCTGCTCAGTAGGGGACTGGAGGGTAACTCTACAGCGGCAGGGTTCACTACACACTCCAGGGGTGTATTGACGTGGGTCAACCCGAGGTCGCTCTTTCCGACTTTTAGCGCCCCAACTTTGGAATGCCTTGCCAGTTTCTTTGAGAAGGAATGTCAATCTGTTAGCTTTCAGGAAGGATTTGAAATCCTGGCTGTTTGTTTATTATCTGTTCGCCTGTTCCTGTTTCCGCATCAGGTTTTGAAGTGCCGGGACACTCCTCGGAGTAGCTGAGCGCTATATAAAACCCCATTTTAACATAACATAACATAACATCGAAACTAACGCTGTCACTTTTAAAGGCGGATCGGGAGGGTAGATTTGTTATCTCTCATTGTAAGGGAATGGGGATGGATCTAGTAGTCGTTAAAGTATATGGCCCAAACTACGACTCCCCGGAATTTTACCATGATCTAGCGACAGTTTCACGCACAAAGCAGATCTCGCCATTCACATGGCGTTTCCCTCCATATTCACTGCTTGACCTGCTGTTCAGGGGCAAGCTGGCGGAGGCGATCAACACCTTTTTGATCAGCCATCTGTGCTCAGAGCACTCACGTGGAACGTTCGGGGCCTTAATGACCACCGTAAACTACGCAAGGTCTTAGGCTACTTACAAAGGCAGAGGATAGACTTGGCCCTCTTACAGGAGACCCACCTTGCACTCTCAAGTAAGATGCTGCTCAGTAGGGGACTGGCGGGTAACTCCACAGCGGCAGGGTTCACTACACACTCCAGGGGTGTATTGACGGGGGTCAACCCAAGATCGAAACTAACGCTGTCGCTTTTAAAGGTGGATCGGGAGGGTAGATTTGTTATCTCTCATTGTAAGGGAATGGGGATGGATCTAGTAGTCATGAATGTATATGGCCCGAACTACGACTCCCCGGAATTTTACCATGATCTAGCGACAGTTTCACGCACATATTCCACTGTACAGCTACTGTGGGGGGGGGGGGTGACCTCAATTCAGTGCTTAACCTGGCCCTGGATACATCAACCGGCCCACCGCGCAGACCTTCAGCTGCTGCACAAACATTACTAGTGGAACTAATAAACATGGACCTGGAGGATGTCTGGAGATACAGACACCCGACACAGGGAGGGTACACACACTACTCTGCATACCATGACATCCACACCAGAATTGACTACTGGCTAGTGTCCTCCTCTTTGATGGGAAGCATAAGGGATTGTACAGTCCTGACCCGCACGCTGTCTGACCACTCCCCGCTTCTGTTAGTTCTAGCGACTCCTACGAAGCAGATCCCGTCATTCACATGGCGTTTCCCTCCATATTCACTGCTTGATCCGCCGTTCAGGGGCGAGCTGGCGGAGGCGATCGACATCTTTTTTGAGAATAACATTGGGTCAGTTGACAGTTTCCAGACGGTGTGGGAAGCCTTTAAAGTATACATTAGGGGCATTGCCATGTCAAAACACTCTAGTGTACCTAAATCAATTAGACAGAGGCTGATGAGATTAGAGGCACAATTAGCGTTCTTGGAGCAGTGGCAGCAGCGCACGTCAGATGCAACAGTAGCGGAAGAGATAAAGTCACTTATAACTGAATACAACGAGGAAGCGGACAGGGAAGTGCAACACATGGGGAAATACGCTACGGCGCGAACTTATGGAGAGGGAGAACATCCTAGCTCGTTGCTAGATAGACTACTTCAGGGCAGTAGGAGAAGGTCCCATATCACAGAGCTAAAAAGGTCTGACGGACAAGTGGTGACTGACGAAACAGAAATAGCAAACGAGTTTTGCAGCTATTACGCAGATCTGTACTCCTCGAGAGGCGGCAACGTGTCAGAGGAAACGATGGATTACCTAGAACGCATAGACTTGCTCATGCTAACGAACGCGCACCGGGAGTTCCTGATGCAGCCTATAGAGGAAGACGAAATCATGGAAGCTCTGGCGAGCATGCGCTCTGGAATAACGCCGGGGCGCTGATGGTCTCACAGTGGGTTTTTACAAAGCATTCCAAGACAAATTGATCCTGTACTTATCCACACTGTTCGACGACATCTGTGTTAAGGGTAGCATGCCATGATCTTTGAGGGAGGCTCTTATAGTCACAATACTTAAGCCAGATAAACCACACGACGAGTGCAGCTCTTACAGGCCCCAATCACTCCTTAATGTAGATGCAAAAATCTACTCTAAACTGCTCGCGACCAGACTTGCGCTCCAGGCGCCCAGGTTGGTTGCTCCAGAGCAGGCGGGTTTTATCCCCAGCAGAAATCTGACCTATAATATTCACACGGTTCTCGGAACTATGCAGCATGTTAAACCGGAAGCGAAGGCTGTTGCGGTTTTCCTTGATATGGAGAAGGCTTTCGATTCGGTTGAATGGCCCTTTATGAGACAAGTGCTGCAACACATGGGGTTGGGAGAACCATTTCTGCATATTCTGGGAGCCCTATACCATAACCCGATGGCTAGGCTCCAATTGGGCGACTTGGTCATGGACTCCTTCCCCATTTGTAGAGGAACTAGACAGGGGGGCCCGTTATCCCCACTGCTGTATGCCCTGGTGGCTGAGCCGCTTGCCTGAGCGTTACGCGAATACCACAGCAATGAGGGCGTGAGTTTCCCAACATATAAAATTGTAGTCTCGACGTACGCAGATGACACCCTGCTGTATGTAAGGGACCCTGAAACCAACTTATCGCCTATGCTTAGAGAGGTAGTCCGCTTCGGAGCACTCTCAGGACTAAGGGTCAACTGGTCAAAGTCAATGGCCTTCCCCTTAACGCCAGCGACCAGTCGATTTTAGATGGAATTCCCGCTGCAGTGGACTGTGGACCCGGTTAGGTATCCAGGAATACGACTGCACCCGGACTCGAACACTCTGCTCAAAGAAAATGATGGGGTTGCCTACAGCAGGCTGGAAGACAATGTAGAGGCATGGTGCAGACTGCCACTATCCCTTATGGGGCGAATAGCCATCATGAAAATGGTGATACTGCCCAGATTTCTTTTCCTATTCTGCGCCATTCTGACGGTATTATCAAAAGCCTTCTTTCAAACCATGACGTAGCTCATGATTAGGCTGGTGTGGGCAGGCAAGCAACCTAGGGTGAAATGGACTGTCCTTACTCTACCATACAGTATGGGCGGATTGGGAACTCCGGACTTAGAGCTCTATTACAGGGTAGCGCAAGCCACCCACCTGCACACTTGGATACACGGAGATGCGAACATTCCTCACGTGCGAATGGAACGTGTCTTCGCGAACCCCCTACCTCTCCCAGCCACGATATTTAGACCGGTGGATCGACAGACGGGCATATTAGACTCTATGATGGCTACGAACCATGCCTGGTACTCTCTTTTGCAGGCACAGAGTGGCACACTATCGTACTCGCCGATCATGCTTGTGGAGTGGGCTCTCTGGCTACCACCAGCTAGGGAGCGAGGAGTGGTGCAGGCACTAAACACATTGGGTATAAGATTGGCTGGTGACTTATTCCTGGATGGCACAGTCAAGACCTGGGACCAGACAGCGGCAGATGGTGCAGCAGCACCAATGCTGTCCGTTTGCAATATCATAGGGTGCGAAGTACCCTCTCAGACCAGATAGGGCCCGACCTGGCTCATCCGCCGGCGGTCTCAGAACTCACATATGTTATCAAAACGGAGACACCTCGGAAGTTAATAACAAACTTATACAGAACGGCACTGTCACACCGGGTGCAACAGCTCAGTAAAGCCAGAGCGGCCTGGCAAAGAGACCTGCAGGTCACCATCGACGACGATATGTGGAGGTATTGCTGTACGAGCACTCAAAAGATATCAATGAACAGTAGACACAGACTAATACATTTCAAATTTCTGCAAAGAGTGTACTACGCCCCTGAGAGGCTCCACAGATATGGTCTCAGGCTGTCTGCCGAATGTGAGCGGTGCCACGAGCCAATTGCTGACTTCATGCACCTTGCTTGGTGCTGTCCAGGGGTACTGCAATACTGGGACAGTATCTTTATGGCAGTAAAAGCAATACTGGAACTTGAGCTGACCCTGGACCCAGCGCTGGCGCTGCTTGGCCATTCCAGGGGCATACCGGTGGTACACAGTCAAAATATCGAGTCAGAAATATCGATGTACCAGAATATTGTGTCTATAATATCGAAGGTGCAGAATATCGAAGACAAGAATATCGTTGGACAGAATATCAACTCTAAGGTAAGTAATATCGAAATACTTAATATCGATGTAAGTAATATCGAAATTAGTAATATCGATAGCATATATATCGATGTTACTAATTTCGATTACACTAATATCGATATTTGTATTATTTGTGTTGTTTTTTATTATGTATGTGTTATATGTTTTAATTAAGTAATTAAAATAAGTACTATTATATGTGTATCACATATATATTAATACATTTATTTATAAGTTAATTATATGTTTTAGTATCGGAGCGGGTTGTGGGTTTATAGGGGAATAGGGTGGGAAGTAATTTAAATATGTTAAATTGATTAATAATTAGTAGTAAATGTTAATTAATTAAAAATAATTGGTAATTACATTTAATTAATTGGTTAATAATTTTAAGTAATTGATTAATTGATAAATATGTTTTATAGCCGGTTGTGGGTTTATAGGGGAATAGGGTGGGAAGTAATTTAATTAAGTTAAATTGATTAATAATTAGTAGTTAATATTAATTAATGTAAAAAAATTGGTAATTAAATTTAATTAATTGGTTAATTATTTTAAGTAATTGATTAATTGATAAATATGTTTTATAGCGGGTTGTGGGTTTATAGGGGAATAGGGTGGGAAGTAATTTAACTAAGTTAAATTGATTAATAATTAGTAGTTAATATTAATTGATTATAAATAATTGGTCATTAAATTTAATTAATTGGTTAATCATTTTAATAAATTGATTAATTGATAAATATGTTTTATAGTGGGTTGTGGGTTTATAGGGGAATAGGGTGGCAAGTTATTTAATTATGTATAATTAATTAAGCATTAGTTGGAATTATAAATTGTATTTAAATGATTGGTAATTATTTTGATTTTATTTGTAATTAATTTTAAATGATTGGTAAATAATTTTAATTAAATCATAAATAGATAAATGTGTTTTGTTGTGGGTATTGGGTTCATAGGGGAATATGGTGGAAGTAATGTAAATGTAATGAAGTAATAATATTTATAAAATGATTGTATTGTAAATAATATAATAGTTAAATAATTAGTAATTGGTAATTAAATATTATAAAATGGTATTTTTTAATATTTATTTGTGTTTAAATATATTTAGGTAATAATGTTTGTTATAATAATGTATATGTATTGTATATGGTTTACATTTTTTAAATACTTTATATCATTATTTAAATAAAAAGATAGTATTTATAAGTATGTTTTTTTAACCCCTACGCTATCCAACGCTTTACCTACTGTTGCACTCTCTGGTGTGGGAATAGTAATTTTTACTCCTACGCTATCCAACACTTTCTTTACTGATGCACTCTCTGGAGTGGGAATAGTAATTTTTACTCCTACGCTATCCAACGCTTTCCCTACTGTTGCACTCTCTGGAGTGGGAATAGTAATTTTTACCTCTACCCTATCCAACGCTTTCTTTACTGTTGCACTCTCTGGAGTGGGAATAGTTATTTTTACCCTTACGCTATCCAATGCTTTCCCTATTGTTGCACTCTCTGGAGTGGTAATATTTATTTTTACCCCTACGCTATCCAACGCTTTCCCTACTGTTGTACTCTCTGGAGTGGGAATAGTGATTTTTACCCCTACGCTATCCAACGCTTTCCCTACTGTTGCACTCTCTGGAGTGGGAATAGTCATTTTTACTCCTACGGTATCCAACGCTTTCCCTACTGATGCACTCTCTGGAATGGGAATAGTAATTTTTACTCCTACGCTCTCCAACGCTTTACCTACTGTTGCACTCTCTCGAGTGGGAATAGTAATTTTAACCTCTACCCTATCCAACGCTTTCCCTACTGTTGCACTCTCTGGAGTGGGAATAGTAATTTTTACTCCTACGCTATCCAATGCTTTCCTTACTGTTGCACTCTCTGGAGTGGGAATAGTAATTTTTACCCCTACGCTATCCAACGCTTTCCCTACTGTTGCACTCTCTGGAGTGGGAATAGTAATTTTTACCCCTACGCTATCCAACGCTTTCCCTACTGTTGCACTCTCTGGAGTGGGAATAGTAATTTTTACCCCTATGCTATCCAACGCTTTCCCTACTGTTGCACTCTCTGGAGTGGGAATAGTAATTTTTACTCCAACGCTATCCAATGCTTTCCTTACTGTTGCACTCTCTGGAGTTGGAATAGTAATTTTTACCCTTACGCTATCCAATGCTTTCCCTACTTTTGCACTCTCTGGAGTGGGAATAGTAATTTTTACTCCTATGCTATCCAACGCTTTCCCTACTGTTGCACTCTCTGGAGTGGGAATAGTAATTTATATTCCTACGCTATCCAACGCTTTCCCTACTGTTGCATTATCTGGAGTGGGAATAGTAATTTTTACCTCTACGCTAATTAAAGCTTTCCCTATTGTTGCACTCTCTGGAGTGGGAATAGTAATTTTTACCCCTACGCTATCCAACATGTTATATAATTATTTGTAAAAATATTAAAAGTATATTTAATTTTTTATGTTTTGTACATTTTATTTATGTTATTGTTTTATGTCTGTAAATGTCCTAGTAAATTATAATATATTTTAATAATTTATAAGTTAGTAAAATAATTATTAGAACATATTGTTCAGAACATATATATTATATATTTACAGTATATATTTAATTAATATATTATTATTATATATGTATTATTTATTAAGTTTAAACATTATTAGATACTTATAACTATGTATATTATATTTATTAGTGTTATTTAATTTATTTTACAATTATATTTTAAAAGAAAAAAAATAGATATTTTTAACATCAATATTTTTAACATCTATATTATTTTTTCGATATTTTTGTACTTACCATGTTGTAGATGGGATGTCGATATTCTTGCCTTCGATATTTTGGACTCAATATTTCTGTAGGTCGATATTTTGGTAGTCGAAATTTTGTCAGTGATCCCATACCGGTGGCAGTTAGAAGACTCGTGGATATGGCGATGCTAATAGCTAGGCGCGCGGTTGCGTGCTGCTGGAAGAGGAGCCTGCTCCCGACGGCTAAGCGATGGGCACGCAACCTGTTGTATTGCTGTACGCAATCAGAGAACTATAGTGAGCTACTTCCCCCGACATGTAGTCCTAAGAACTTCTGGGGCCTGTACCAGATCCATTTGGGAGCGGGTGATGTAGTGCCCACTGCGGCGGAGGAACAGGCGACTGAGTGGCCGCAGTCAGACGAACCAATTATGCCAGGAGATGATTAGTTGACATCCTCAGGAGGGGACACACACAACAGGAGAACTCTAGAGTGGCAGAGGACTCGCAAAAGGGAAGAAGCGGTTGATGGGCGAAGGGGGTGCGGTGGCACGGCGAACTCCCACTGAGGCACAGAATCAATTAGATAGGTGAGAAACTTGGCACAGGTCTAGCTTTTTCACGAACAAGGACCAGAGTGCTAATCTGGAAAGTGGCTGACTTTAGGTCAGAATTGGCCTGTGTGTGATTGTGAACATGGATACCAGTTGATGGGGGGGCTGGGTGTGTGCGAATTGGGGTGGGGGTATTGTTTGCTCTATTTTATTTCTTGGAGAAATCAATATTCAAGCAACAGATGGAAGTAGTCATTCCTATATTTGGGTTGCATGGGCTATGCCTAAATAAGGGCTTGATTTCTATGCCTATATAGGGGCAAAGTGGATTGCACCTATATAAGGGCATGAATCGAAAAAATCCATTCGGAATCTAAAACGCCATACACACGTGCTTGTTAACACCATGACTGTTACCTTAGCATATGACTGCCACTTACTTGTAGGAAACATGTATTATAAAGAAGCATTCCCAATAGGTTTTTGTAAAATGTGATGTTCTATCCTTTGAGAAATATTTGTGGCTAGGTTAAAGAGTGGTCAGACGGCTTAGTGGGCTACTGTCCTTACTGCCTGAATCTGCAGCCTACATTCTACTGGCTTGAAAACCAACATTGCTGCGCCATCATGTAATCATTCCAATGTCGATAAAAGCATAGTTGATGGTGATTTCGGTAACTGCAATGTGCTATCTAGCAATGTGTCCATCAAACAGCTTTTACATGGCTGAACTGCACTATTTCTTAGCTGTAAAATAGAAATATCTCCACTTTGGATCACTAATGTAAGGTAAAGATGAAAATCACCTCTAACTCTTGGCCAGCACATATGATTAAGCAACTCACAGTTGGATGCTTCAAGCTCTTGGATGGTAAAGAGTTGCTGCTGGCGGTGGCAGACGCGGTCCTACGGCGGTCGGACCACCAAACTCTTAATAAGGCCCTGAGTACCTTTTACTTGACATGGATTTGCCATCAAATCAACAAATTAAGTACTGTGCATCTTCCAATGATCTAACATATATTGCCATCCTGTAAAATAGCTGCTTTTTCTGTAAACATTGCCTCATGCCCCTTGACAGGTGCTCTAGTTCCGCCTTGTAAAACCGGTTTGAACAAAATTTACTTTGCAAATATCTGCATGTCCCACACTTTTTTGTTGATATATCTTAACATATGTCCACCCTCCTCCAACTGCATGTCTGCCCTTTCTTACTTCCTTCTCCCTAGTCACATATTTTGTGTATGACTGTAGCCATCCATCCATGCATCATTCACCCATGAAGATATTTAGTAAGATTTTTTATGAATCAGCGTATCTTTTTTTGTTGCGTTGCAACTATTATATGCAACATGGTTAATACTTTTTTACTGTATTGTCTGGAGTAGAAGAAAAGGTTCTTCCCTGAGACACAATATTTCCTCTTATATCAAGACCTGAATGGTTAAAGGTGCACTTCCCATAATACAGTACAATGTCCATTGGAATAATGTTGTCTGTCATCAACATAGATGTGACACTGTTTATGGTTCTGTGTATTGTAGTTCTGTTCTGTAGACATATTTTCAACATATATAATGTAGGTAAAGTGAAGCAGATACATATGTAAGCCAATGCGTGACTGATATTAAACTTGCCAATATATAAAGTTTGCTATAAAATGCATATGATTAAACTATTCTCAAATTAAATCCAGTGAAATCCTCCATAAAATATTTTAGATATTTAACAGTTTTAAACTTTTCCTTTTGAATTTACAGATCGAAAATTCCCACTGGTAAATGCCTCAAACTGTATAACCAGTTTTCTGTTCGCTCTAGGTACACATCAAAACACATTAATGTGTGGAACTATCGTGTCCCTGAAGTTGATGGACCTGTCAATAAATCAATCTTTCTGCCTTTCACCCCCTGTTAAAATCCCTGTATACTCTGCACTGAAGGGGATAGAAAACCGGAAGAGGACATCACTGTAGCTTGAAGAGATGGCTGCAGGGGCAGCACAGAGTAGTAAAGCAGAGAGAGGTACAGGCAGAGAGAAGTTCAGGGCAAAAGAGGTGCATGCAGGGAAAGGAGCAAGCAGAGAGCAGTGTAACAGGAGGCGGCAGCTCCTCTGCAAATGCAGAAGAGCGTTGCCCCAATGCCTGGCTCAGAGCCAGCAATTGTTAAATAAAACAATGTTCTTGCATCAGTTTATTTTGCATCTGGATCTTAACCATGGCTGTTGGGAGGGATGGGGCTGAGCCATGGGAGGGGGAGGAGAAGTGCTATGTGCGCTCCACTCCCCAAGTGCTCATATGTGTTTAGCCGGCTGTCTCAGGCCGACCAAAACACACATGCGCACTTAGGTTTTCTCTAGCATTGAGCAGCTGGGCTGGAGATCCCCCAGACTCCCTGGTCTGAGCAGAGCCTCTTTCTTGTCCATTCAGGCCAATCCCCACGCTGCTCTGCAGCACAGGGATTGGATGGGAGACTGTCCCAGGGGCTGCTGAGACCAAGCAGGAAGAGTAGAGGTCGCACAATGCAACTCAATGCTGTAGGCGGCTGTCGGCTAAAGAACAGGTAAGATTTTTTTTAAATAAAGTGTTTCTACCCCTCAGCATGACCCCTCCCGCATTCCCTCCTCCCGCCTCACCACCCTTTGTTTATGGCGGCCGCCACTGGTAACAGCGAGAGGAGCAGGCAGGGGATGGGGCCAACAGGCTGAGAAGGGAAGGGATTCAGCAGCAGGACAAAATGTGTGTGAATACATAAAGTTATGGGGCATGGCTTGTTGTAAGCAGTGGGTTGAAGGGCTGTGATGTTGTATTTTCCATGTACCTTTAAACTCCCACACACTGCACATGATGCAAAGGAACAAGTGGATCCTGTCCTAATTGACAACTTACGCTTGTCCCAGTCAGGCCTGGGGCTTCTGTCTAATCAAAAGTTGGAATAGCATTTGAGATGGGCTTTTGTTTTTGGATTGGTGTTAGCCATGACCTTTTGATTGTACTAAAGTTAGATATATAGCATACTTACTTAATAGAGCTTTCCGCATATATTGGTAATTCATTGTATAATTTGCTTTTTGTCTTTTACCCACTAGAGCATATAGCCTGCTAAGAAACAACTCCATTTGAGCCATTGGCTAATTTCATTGAGAACTGACCAGATTCTGCACTTGCACAAGGAGCACATCCACACACAATTTAGGGGCACATGTATCAAGGAATTTACCCATCGTAAACGGGCCAATTTGCAGAATCGCCCCTTTGCAACCGGTAAAATGCTATTGTGATGCATCAATCCCAAAGGCCTTAGCAATTAAGGAAATCACAATTTTTTGCAATTTCCTTATTTGTAAATGCAGTTAGGGTATAGCAAATTGCGATTCCCTAAATAGGATGCATCATGCATTTGCAAATTGCATAATTTTGTATAGCAAATTACCATCAACTACGAGTTGATGGTAATTTGCAATTCGTTAGAAAAATGCATAACATTGCATTTTTCTAAGTGCCATGTGGCGCACACACATGCCTTTAGGGCATGTGTGTGTGCCACATGTGGACACATGCATGTTTTGGGGGTGCATCAGGGTGGCCTTTAGGCCACCTAGCACCCTTGAAATTGCATTCGCAATTTGCGATCACCTATTTGATACTCGCAAATTGCGAATGACTTCCCATTCATTCCTATGGGCCTTAGAGGCCCATAGGAATGAATGGGAAGAACATTCCTCAACCCCTCAGGCGCGGCCGCGATTCTGCGTCTGTGTGGCGGTTTTAAAGAGTGGGCGGGTTCATAACGGCCCCCAGCCGTCATCAGCACACGCCCACCGTAGTGCATGACGGAGGGGGTTAGTAGCGATTAGCAATTTGTGAGTCGCTATTAGGGTTCATGTAGAAATCACACTTTTCATTGGGATTCCAACATGCATAAGGAATTGCGATTCCTAAATTGTTATTCCTTATAAATCGCAATTTAGGAATTGCAATTCATGTTGCCCTCAGTTCCTCTCATTATCAGGTACAATTTTGTCAATAAGTGCTTTGAGACCAGAAAATATGCTTGCTTTTAGTTAATTTTGTTTTTAGATAAACATGGGCCCGACAGCTTCCTCTCCATAAAGATTTACAAAAACAATAAGAAAACAAAAGAAGCACTGGCAAAGGCAAAAGGATGGTGACGAACACCAGAGCTATTGGCTTTGACAATGCTTGTATCAGTCACTGGCAAAGGCAAAAGGACAATGACCAGATCTACTGGCTTTGCCAATGTATGTTGTTATGTTGTATCAGTTTTACCCTGGTATCTAAAAGGTCACATGAGTGGCAAGCCTCAATGAGCCCGTTACCTTGCATTCTGCATAGGCAGTTAGGTATTGTGCCTTTGCAATGTGAGCTCTGGAGTAATTGGACTTACAAATGTGCAGTATTAACCCCTTCGATGCTGGTGACAAAGCCAGCTCATCATGGGGGTTACCTGCGCTGCGCGCATGACGAGCTGGCTTTGTCACGTAACCCGCGATTTTCAAATTTCAGCACGCAGCGGAAAAACCCGCTAGCGCGCATGCGGTTAAAGGAGTCAGTGGAGCTGCCCTCACCAAAGACAGGATTGCCTGGAACAAGCGCTATATTGTCAAGCAGTTTGTTTAGGAGAGAGAAGATAATTGTGTTGGTGTTGGAGTCCTAACCGCTCCTCTTAAACTTTTTAATTGAGATGTTCGCTAATTTAGCTTTTTAGAAACATTGGTCTTCCAACAGTTCTAAAGGCTGCTACGAATCACTAGAATGCTGTTTTCTACATTTCCCCAATGATGTTTAGGTTACCTGTGTACAAATAACACAGCTGCTGATGAGCCTTTCTTCAATAGTCAACGAACATGTTAGGCTACTTTTTATGAAGTATGGACATAGTAGAATATTGATTTTAACATAGTGCATTACTAAGACTTGTTACAGGCTTTTTTTCTCAATTTAGGCCTTATCTTATTCCTGTATTTAGATTCAAAGTAGTAAGATGTGTGGAACAGAGGGTACAAATATAACACCTACCTACACTTTTTAGCATATTTTTGCTTTGCGTTGCAAAACCCATTTCTTGGTGATACGATCCGTGAAGTAATACAGAATTGTCACGTTTTCTACATTCCTGGGACAGAAGTCATGTTTAGTCACGAAATTAATGCCGATCCATACCATCATAAAGGGACTTTGAAAGTATCAGCCTGCCTTTTATTAATAATTAAAATACAGGAGGATTTCACATTAGAATGGGTTGCGATTCGTTGTGTTGCTGTTCTAAAACTTGATCTTACATCTTGAATTTAAGAGAAGTAGGTTTGATGCCTATGATTCCAGTTGATGAGTAGGCGTGTGTCATGCCAAGGAGCTGTATATGATGAGACTGACGTCATTCAATGAATTTCCTCATTTCGAAATGCATCTAATCTTGAAACTGCCTGAGGGATAGTAGCCAGGAAGGTCAGATAAGCCAGTGCTTAAGCATTTCATGATGAATAATTACATTACCATGACAACTGCCTTTTTCTTTAGTTCCAGCAAAAAACGTTCAGGTAGCTTTGGGTCATTCCTATTATCTTCAGCAATACGTGGCTACTAAAAAGCATTAATTAATGTAATGTAGTTAATTAATCAAGACTTAGGGGCTGATTATGATGGAGGATTTTCCGCTACCTCCGGGCCGGCGGAAGCCACCGCCGGCACGGAGGATGCAGAAAATCCTCTGCGGACCCACCAAAGACCCACCGCCACATTAGGATGGCTGGTGGGTCCTGGTTTCAGTCCGCCACTTTTCCGCCGTGGTTGACTTACAACTGCGGCGGAAAAGCTGTAACGTGGCTGGCGGTGTCTATCAGACACCGCTAGCCACATTAGGATGGTGTAAAAGAGATGCCTTTCCACTGCGGCTTTTCCGCCGTGGAAAAGCACGTGTAACTTCACTGCGGGGGCCTGTTGCAAACCCCCTGGGTGAAGGGGGGGTGGGGGGTGCACATGGGGGGTACCTATGGTACCCCCCTGCATTTGTATGCAGTAATCGGCAGGCACCGCACGGTGCCTGCCGCTTTCTGCATAGAAATGCAATGTATGCATTTTTACCATTGCGGCGGGTGCAGCTTGAAGCCGCACCCGCAGCAATGGTAAAAATAGAGGATGTGACCGCCAGGGTGGCGGTCACATCCTTATTTGACAGGAGAGAACTCCGCAGGCCATGCGGAGGTTCCCTCCTCCTCTATGGTCGAGGACGGACTCAAGTCCATCCGCGATCATAATGAGCCACTTAGTGTATTTCCTAAAGGAAACACAAATTAGTGCCCTGAATTTGTCTAAGAATTTGTATTGGAGATGATGACGCCTGTTCTCTAAGCTGGCATCTTGTTAACCTCAGACAAATGTACAGGGAATTGCAAAATGATGCCCCCTACCCCTGTAGAATGCAGTAAGGGGTCCCTGAGACACCAATGTTTCAGAGCTATTCAATGGCCCTAGGCTGAAAAAGGGGCTCCATGGGTCTGCATTATGCACACAGACAAAAGGTCTGTATTTATTGCCAGCTCTAGTTAGTGTGATCGTTGCAGCCAAATGCGCGCCCCCACCATGCATTGCTTTTGACCTCACATGTGACATCGCTCATGACATGTTCCATGATATAATGTATGACATCACTCATGACATCTCAAATGGCATCATTGATGATATCAGTGATGACATTGTCCAGTGAGAGTGCTTGATTGTTTTATAGTTTAGATTGTGGCGCACAACTACCATATTACTTAATTTTATACAGTTTGCGTCCAGCTAATGGGTGTAAGTATTTAGAAAGCGCATGTCCTCAACAGCTGTGCAGAAGTATTGAACACTGTTAGAAATGGGATTCGTTGTGGCTGAGGTAGACAACCAGGCCAGGCAGGAACCAGCACTCTAGTCAGGGTAAGCTAGAAACACACTAAAAGATAACCTATTTCCACCCTCTGGTAGCTTGGCACAGAGCAGTTAGGCTTCTCTAAATAGGCAATGTGTAGATTATCTGGGTAATATACACAGTAACACAACATATCCATTACAAAATGACCCCAAACAGCTTTACAAAAATATATTATTGTATTATAAACAAAAGAAGACCAACATTACAAAAATCCAATGTGTAGAAATTGAGATTTTGAATTCTGAAGGAATAAATGTAGTAAAGAGCTTAGAAGCAAGTAGAACTAAAAAGGTTACTCCCTGCCCAGGAAGAATGCAAATGAATGCAGGCAAGTGCTCAGAATGCAGATAAGCTTCACCTTCCTGTGCTTATGGCTGCCTAGAGGGAATTCACAAAGTTTAGCTGTCATCTTCCCGACACATATATTGGAGACAGGCTGTTAGGCACATAGAACAGTAAGTGCAGAGAAATGTTCAATTTTTAAAAGTGGAATTTCTAAAATAGTAATGTTAAATCCAACTTCACCAACCAATATGGAGGATTCATCATTACCATTCCAAAGATATGAAGCATGAGAAAGCCACTTCTCTTTGATCAGGAATTACAGCTTAAAGGTACATTAAGGAATGCCCAATGCTAGCCTAGGAGAGGGATAGGCCTCACATTAGTGGAGAATGAATTTGGGTGTTTGTCACTACCAGGACATGTAAAAACGAAACACACATGTCCTACCTTTTTCTTACATGGCACCCTGCTCTTAGGGTTATTTAGGGCCTAGCTTAGGGGTGACCTATAAAAAGGGAGTTTAAGGCTTGGCATGTAGTTTTAAATGACAAGTCAAAGTTGCAGTATACTGAACAAACAGGCACTGCTATGGCAAGCATGAGACAGGTTTGAAAGGCTACTTCTGTGGGTGGCACAAGCAGTGCTGCAGCCCAATAGTAGCATTTGTAGTACAGGCCCTGGATACATGGTATATGCGTGTATGGTACACCCCTTTACAAGGGACTTACCAGTACAACAAATATGCCAATCAGGCAATGTCATCATGTTTAGAGGAGAAGCACATGCACTTTAGCACTGTTTAGCAGTGGTAAAGTGCTCAGAGTTATAAGGCCAACAAATGGAATCAACAAAATGTTGGGAAAAAGGCTAAAAGTCCGGGGGAAGATCGCCCTAAGGATGCCAGGTCCAACAAATACGTTCTAAGTCTTTGTATTCAAGACAAACAATATTATCAGATGACAGTGGACTTGTGTTCATTAAGTTCCACATACGTTTTCTTCTACTGCAGAAAATGTTTTTGGCAGGGCAAAGATTTTACATACAAACTAAGTATTGTAAGCAGTTATTGAAAAGAACCGTCTCAGCATGACAATTTCTAATTAATGTAGAAGACTTTGTACCCCAGTTATACGTGTGCTTGAAGTAGGATGTTTAGCCCCTTTAGATCTTGGTTAGTTTTAGCAAATAGTTTATTTTTTATAGCTGTCGCATAGAGTGTGTACTATTCTTAATAGATATGTTATAACAGTCTGTGGTGTAATTCTTATGAAAGTTTCAGTGCTTGCAAACAGTGTGGTATAAGGTTGACTCTCTCTACAGTACTCAGATCTCTACTGATTTCAACTTTATTTCTTAATATAGATTCAGTGTGTGTCAGGGGTTTGATACAGATAAAAACTATCCAGAGTAGGCCATTTATTTTTGATTTGGCATTCACTATTTTGACTTTGTATGAACAGTTACTTACAGATTTAACATCATACTCAATGAGGGTTTCCCTTATATCTGTAGTTGATTGTTAATGTACGTCTGGTACGTATAGAGCCATGGCATTTTATACAGCAATAAGTGGGAAAGTAAACGTTGAATGATGTCATCTGTGATATCATCAGTGATGCCATCAATGTTGTCATTTGAGATATCATGTGTGATGTCATAAATGATGTCACAGAACATGTCATGAGTGTTGCCATATGGGAGGCTCAGATGACAGGTGTGTATAGCTGGGTGTGGAGACAGACTGCCCTATCCTTTCAGACATCTCTTTCAGATGATGAGTGTGCATAGTAGGGTGTGTGGAGGAACTGGCCTTTCTGGTGAGACCTCTCTGTATAATGATGGGTGTGCTTAGTAGGGTGTTCAGAGGACTGACCTCTCCTTTCAGACCTCTCTCTCAGATGACGGGCGTATAAAGTAGAGTGTGAGAATAGACAGAACTTTCTGGTGAGACCTCTCTGTAATGTTGAGTGTACATAGTAGGGTGTGGAGAGGGACTGGGCTCGCCTTTCAGAACTCTCTCTCAGATGACGGTTGTGCATACTACAATGTGGGGAGGGACAGCACTCTTCATTCACACTGTCTCTCTTAGAAGGCGAGTGTGGGTAGGAGGGTGTTTGAAGGGACTGGCCTCTTTGTCTAGACATTTCTCCGTAACAATAGGATGTGCATAGTAAGATGTGGGGAGGGACTGGGCTCTGCTTCTAGGCCCCTTTGTCAGATGATGGGTGTGCATAGTTAGTTGTTTGCCTTAACTCTACTCAGAACACTTCAGAAACCAATGAAAATAAATAGTAGGGACTGATAAACACCATCTGCAGTCAGACTCCTTTATACAGGAACAAGTGTGGATAACTGAGTGTATTCAAACACCCCCACTCCTTCCTAATTTGCACTATCCCATGAGAGTCTCTCGAGATCGCAACATTTAAAAAAAATGTATTAAACTATCTAATCATCACACTACTTATCTGTTGCACCCTTCTTCTAAAAAAAAAATTATGTAATCCTACTAACAGAGTGAATGGAGAACTCAACTACTCCTTTTTTACCATTCATGCTCCTGCAAGAGATACATTTATTTTCCTCACAGTCGATATCCCTTGGATACCTCCTCTCTAAATCTACGGGACAGCATGCCTTTCTGCTGCCCCCTCATATAGCTTTATTACTGCCATTAGGATGGCGGGAGGATCGCCACCGCCCGTATGGCGGAAAAGTTCTGTGGAGATTCGTCAAACGGGGCCAAAGTTATTAGCAAGCCAGAAAACACTCTATCTATGGAAGAGCAGACCTAACTATAAATAAGCTACTGTCGACATTTTATTACAACATTTGGATTACGGATAATCAATATATTTTTTTCTAAGTTACAGCAACACATCATAACAAGTATGCACTGTAATGACTATCTTTGTAAAAGTACTTTACATTGTGGAACATTAATAAGAAACAATTGGTAGGACGCACGATTAGCTTCAAGTTGGGAGGGTACTTTTCCATCACATGAGGGAGTGACAAAGTTGAGTTTTACAAATTTACTGCGGATAAGGGAGAGTCTGGTTCAGTTGCACAAAAAGAGCTATACAAGCTGGTTTCTCTTTTCCTGCGACAGTTTAAATTCAAAGGTGTGGTATCAAGATGTCACCTCTAGAAGTCAACCAAGCTCTGATTGAGGCTTTTCCCAAAGTACCAAGAGAGGATTGTGCTAGAAGGGTGTTTCTCTAGTACTGATACTTTGGCCCAAGAGGTCAAGTGCACCAGCTCTAGTCTGCAGTCGGCATTGATAAGCAAGGAACACACAAAATTCACCTGTATTCTTTCACTCCCTGACACTGGAAAATAAGATGAGCTGGTAGGTGAGGGATTCAGAATGTTCCACTGATAAGCAGGGAAGTGAGAGAGTTGGCTTGCACACCATGTCCTAGATCTTAGCACTGTCACCTCTCTGAGAGGCCAACGTTGGTCGCCTCTGCCTTTCAGGATGGGCAATAGAGAGAAACATGTGGGATTCCATGATCTCCAGGATTTGCAGATGCTTGTAGTGCAGCAGTCTCTGGCGGGAGCAATACTCGAAGGCCGTGGAACACGGGACTGGTGCAATGCCTCCCACAGAGAGCTTCTATTGCCAAATGAGTTGTTCTTCCATGTTGCCTTCAAATATCTAGTCATGCCTGCCTGATGCAGTCCCTATTGTGCCATATTGTTAAAACAGAAGTGTGGCTAGTTGGAGAGCTCACACAAAAGCAGACATCTTTTTCTGTGGCCAAGCTCCACTGTCCCCCAGTTAGGCTCCTCCATACCATTCCTACAGCTGGAGTCAGAACAGGAGATGTAGTCTCTGAACACCAGAATTTGAATAGAGGAGCTTGATAGGGCTGCCTACTTGCCTGGTAATAAAGTCTGTGGTGGCCCCTTTTCAGAGGCAGATGTGTGGACGGGAAAATCTAAATTAGTAGTGTTCCTATATGTGGATGACATACTAATATATTGGCAAGGTCCTACTGTGGCAAACCTGCCCCTTCTACCACAGTAGTTGTGGCTTGTGGATCCATCTGAACAGGATGATAACTAGCTTAAATCATAAATATTTCAGGGTTGTGAGATGGTGGACTTCCTCGCATGCTTCCTGATATGTATCTGGGCTTAAAAAATATTAGGTTTGGGCTTCTGGTATTTGGGTGCATGGATCACACAGTGTGTGGAACAGTAGGGAAGGTGTTGGAATAGTAGATCATATTATTCCTTAGCGCCATCCAGCGCAAGTCTTGTAACAACTTGCGTTGTAATGACCGCGTAGTAAAGCTATTGCGGTGTAACGACCGCGCTGTAAAGGTAGTTCTCCATTTTGATAGTGTGTGAGCTATTATTTTGTATAAGTATTGCTTTTGTTGTTTAATATATGTGTTGAATTTTTCGTAGTTATTCATTTTATTTTATTACATTTTGTGTTTTTTAGTTCTGTAGCGTGTTGAGGGTTTCAGGGGGAATAGGGTGGGGAGAAATGTAATTATAATACATTTATTTTTTTGTATTTCTTCAATTTAGATTTTATGGTCTTAACTGTGGGAATTAATTTATTATTAATTGGTTGTTAATTATTATTAAGTAATTATTTGGTAATTATGTTGATTTTGCTATTTCTTTTGGAGAGGGTTGTGGGTTTATAGGAGAATAGGGTAGGAAGTAATTTAAATATAATAAATGTATTAATATTTTTTATTTATTCATATTTATTTAATTTACATGTTATAGTATTAATTTTAGGAATTAATGTAGTATTAATTATTTATACATTGGTTGTTATTTGTTATTAATTAATTCATTGGTAATTGTGTTTATTGTATCTTTTTTTTAGGAGTGGGTTGTGGATTTATAGGGGAATAGGGTGCGAAGTAATTTAATTATAATACATTTATTAATATGTTTTATTCATTAATATTTATTTAATTGATATTTTATAGTGTTAATTGTGGAAATAAATGAATTATTAATTATTTATTAATTGCTTGTTAATTATTATTAAATAATATTTGGTAATTCATTATGTTAGTTGTTGTTTTATTAGGAGCTGGTGGTGGTGTTTAACACCTATGGCGCTCATGACGAGCTCAGCTCGTCATGAGGCACAGGGGAGCTGTGCTCATGATGAGCTTGTCATAACTGCTGTGGAACCCCCATGCAGGGAAAATTCCCCTGCTGAGCTGGGCATTCCACTAAACGGGCGTGGTCATCATGAGCTCAGCTCGTCATGAGCACAGCACCATCGTGCTGCATGACGAGCCGCGCGCGGCCCCCCTCCACCTGAGTCGCGGGGAATTAGCCCTACAGCGAAGGGGTTATAGGGGAATAGGATGGGAAGTAATTTATTTATAATTAATTATTAATTAGCTGTTAATTATTAATAATTCATTAATTGGTAATTCATTATGTTAATTGTTATTTTACTAGGAGCAGGTGGTGGTGTTCATAGGGAAATAGGATGGGAAGTAATTTATTTATAATTAATTATTAATAATTTGTTAATTAATGCTAAGTAATTAATAACAATTTAAATATGCCAATTGTGTAATTAATTTAAGATGTGAGTTGTGGGGTTTATAGTGGTAAAGGGTGGGGAGTAAATTCTTTTAAATTAATTATTAAGTTGTATTTAATTGATATTCATTTATTGATTTAAAATTAGTTATGGAAATTGTGTAATGATTTTTAGGCATGGGTTGTGGTGTTTAGTGGGGTAGAAGGTGGAAAGTAATATATGTTTAATTAATTAGTTGATCATTAATATTAATTCATCAATTCATAAATATTTATGGTAATTGTTTATTTGTATTTTGTGTGTGGGTTTTTTAGGGGTAACTTTGGGGAGTAAATTACTTTGTAACTCTTTTAATTCGTTTTTTAATTAATAATATTTCTTTAATTTATAATTAATTATGTTAGGTATGAACATACTTTTTAAAAATTTAAATGTGTGTAGTGAATTGTGTGGTTTTATAGGGTAGGAAATATAAAAGATTATATCTATATAAAAATGAATGTTTTTGATTATAAATAATTTCTATTAAAAATAGTTATTTGTTTGTAAATTATTTTTGAATTAAAAGAAAAACTTTCTAGGTATTCCTTTCCTTACTGTTGCGCTCACTGGAGTGGGAATAGTAATTTTTACCCCTTCCCTATCCAACACTTTCCCTACTGTTGCACTCAGTGGAATGGGAATAGTATTTTTTCCCTTCGCTATCCAACATTTTCCTTACTGTTAAGCTCACTGGAGTGGGAAGAGTTATTTTTACCCCTTTGCTATCCAACACTCAAATGAGTGTAAAGCGTAAGTTTAACACCTTGGCTGCTAGGCGTTTTCCCCTCTCATGCTGGATCCTCTGCTTTCCCATTGTTTCATGACGAGCTCAGCTCGTCATCAGCACAGCTCACCCGTGCATCATGACGAGCTGAGCTCGTCATCAGCATCGAAAGGGTTAAAAACTATTAAATATTTTAATGTTTTAATTTATAATATAATCTTATTTTCTATTAGATTTTATGTTATAGGTGTATATATATATATATATATATTCAATGAAAAAAACATAGGTTTGACACCAGTTATAGTTAGCTGGAAATTTTACTGACATAAAACCATTGAAATTCCCACGTTATAGTTAGTTGGACTCACTATAACTTGCGCTCCTGCAATGCACTGCTGATGACGTCACATATTACATCACTCATGACATGGTCAGTGACATCACTCATGACATCACTGATGACACCATCCTTGTGATGAGTGACAGACCTCCTCTCAGTGTAATGTAACCCTTGAAACACATATTCAAAAATAGAAACTAACATTTTCAAAAAAATGGAGATACCCATACCAGTTACAACAACCAATTCAGTAATTCCACCATCTATATACACATCCACTCATTCACCAACAGTTCTATGTAGTCACTCATACATATACTCACTCATCATATGTAGTGATACACCTATACATCCTGTTACACACCGACAGTCATCCAAAAGTTACTCACACACATACTCAAACATGCAAATAAACTATTGAACATCCATTTATTTGCATATACAGCTATACACACACTACCACCTTACGTCTAAGGAAACTTACACATACTTACTCTCTTAAACAATCACTTATAGAAACACATACTTATTTAAACAGGAACGCTTACAATCTCTCACTCTCACATATACTCACTTATATACATCAATACTCACATATACTAGATTAAAACATATGTAGTTACTGAAAAAGACACTAGTGAGACAGTCATTCACTCACTAACACACACATATACACACTCATCCACCCCTACAGTCCTGCACATATGCTGTCTTCAAAACACATACAAACAGTGAGTCAGTCATTGATGCATCTATGTGCTAAGTAATACCCCCACCAAACTGAAACAGACACTCATACTGATACTAAAAAATACATCTAATAACCCATATACACACACAAGTAGCTACTCACCAACCCATGCAGCCACTTATACACAAAGTGAAACACTGATACATATACTTAAATATTTAAACATTATTCGCTAATAAATGCATTCTTTAAGATACACTTAATAAGCCAGTTATCCAATCATTTTTTTTTAAATCCATTTAGACACTTATTTAAACATTTATTTTTCCATCGACCTTTCCATATACATATATAAAACATATTTATTTTGCAGAAAGACACACTTTCACTGGATGGTGTCATCAGTGATCTCATGAGTGATGTCACTGACCATGTCATGAGTGATGTAATATGTGACGTCATCAGCAGTGCATTGCAGGCGCGCAAGTTATAGTGAGTCCAACTAACTATAACGTGGGAATTTCAATGGTTTTATGTCAGTAAAATTTCCAGCTAACTATAACTGGTGTCAAACCTATGTTTTTTCAGTGAATTTTAAAGGGTTTTTAAATGCTAATTCCTAACTATAACTGGTGTGAAACCTATGGTTTTTTCAGTGAATTTCAAAGGTTTTTTAATAGCAAATCTCTATAGGTATGAAATGTAATATTTTTTATAACGAATTTTATATTGTATAATTATGTAATAGTTTTTTGTTTTTTTTGCCCCGAAGCGCTCCCGGGGCGCGTACCGATGCGCTCACCAGTAAGCGCAGTGCATCGGCGCGCCCCGGGGCGCGTACCGGTGAGCGTCCCGTTAGGGCTATTCTCGCGAATGAAAACAACATTGTGACGTATCGTGTAGCCGCCTGATGCGTCATATGACGCACTGCTTAAGCGCACCCGGAAGCACCCGAGCGCATACGATCCCGCAACGTAAGCGCCGCCGGGTGTGCCCCAGGGCATGACTACGAGCGCGCCCCGGGGCGCGCCCCCGGCCACGCACCGGGGCGCGTAGCGTAAGCGCGTCGGGTCATGTGACCAGAAAATAACACTTTTGATTGGTTCAGAACACTTTTAGTTTCCAAATGATAAGAATGCCCAGGTCATGAGACCTGAAAATAACACTTTTGATTGCTTCACAACAGTTTTGTTTTCCAAATGATGAAAGACCCCACCTTTTTTCCTCATTTTCACTTTGTTGTTTTGAGTGAAGAAGACCTGCATTTATTCTGTGAGAAATGGCTTCACTAGTAGCAGCTGCAGGTGCATCTGCACCACCACCACCTCCACCACCACCACAAGGACCACCACAAGACCACATTGGTGGTCAAGAAGAAGAGGAGGACAAAGAGGAGCAGGAGGAGATGGAATTCCTGCCTGAGGACAATCCCCCATACAGACCCAAGGAACATTTTATTTGGGAGTTTTACAAGATGCCAAGGGGTGCAAAAAAAGTGAATGCAGCTAAGGTGACTTGCCTCAACTGTCGCGAACAACTGTCAAGAGGGAACCCAAACAAGAAGTACTCTTTTGGGAACCGCACTATGATTAGACATATGCAGAGGAAGCACCCAACAATTATTCGGCAGCAGAGGTCAGGGAACTGACCAAAAACCCTCCCCATCCTTCTTCTTCAAGCACCTCCAATCAACCCACTCCATCGGGTGCATAGGCTAGGGAGATGGTCCCTAATGTACAAACCAGGTTTGCAAAATTTATATTTCTTTGCATATATTGCAACAAAACAATTTCATATGGTGAGCAAAGCATCACTTTACTCAATCGAGCTGCAGACAATCATCACTGCAGCAAGCAACTTTAATTTGTTTCATTTTTTTTTTGCTCCAGTTGAGCTGTTTGCAATTCCCTGTGTTTTGTTTGACCCCAGAAAAACGACAAAAAAAATAGAAAATTGTTCAAAAAAGGCAAAAAAATAAAAAATGTTCAAAAAAACAATAAAAAAATATAAAACTACAAAAAGAATTAAAAAAACAGTTCTTTTCAGAACTACCTCCAATTTATATAAAAATGCTACTTTTTAAAAAAACTGTCTTTCTTTTTTTCTCCAGGGTACGTGTACTGGTATGTGTACCGGTACGTGTACCGGGGCGCGCACCCCCCCTAAAAAAGAAAAAAAATAATAAGTGTGTGTGTGTGTGGTGTGTCTGGGTTTTCCCCATGGTACGCTCTCCGGTACGCTCCCCAGTGAGCATACCAGGCGCACCCCTCGCGCAAATCGAAAAAAAATGTTTATTTACATTTTTTTCGGGCCCCGCCGGGCCCTTTTATGGCCCCCACATCAAACCTAGGGGGTCAGGGGGGGTCTACTCTGCCCCCTTATGGTCTTTTCCCCCTTTGTTTTTGGCACCTCTTGTGTCTCGATCCTACCGAGACACAAGATGGCGGCCGCTCCGGACTGTTTGGAATGTTTACAGACACCCGAGAGCCAATCAGCTTTCCACGCGCGAACTCGCGTAGCGCGCTGGAGCGCGCCCCAGTGCGCGTACCAGGGCGCACTTATAGATATATATATTTTTTTGAACCTAAATTACTCAAAATCCACTGCAGCACATATCTTGAGACATAGCAAAGGCACATCGGGCTACCAGTCCCTACAAATTTTCCAAGTTTGGTGGAAATCCATTCAGCCGTTCGGGCTAAAAGTGAGTCCAACCGCCCTATGGAAATTAACATGGAGAAAACACGTTTTGGGACCCCCATTTTATCTCGGCCCCCGCTTGACGAATCCCCCCAACATTTTCAGGGAAGGAGCGGAGCGGGCCATCTTCTTTGAGAAATTCGCGAAGATTCGTCCACCGGCGCCAAAGTTATTCCCAATAGAATGTTGCAGATTTCCTATGGAAAGTAGATCCTAACTATAACTACCTACTGGCGACCGCTAGTAGGTTATATATATATGTATATATATATATATATATATATATACATATATATATATAATTTATTTATTTATTTATTTTCTCACAAAAGATGCGCCACACAGAGTTCTGAATTACTCATAAAAGAGTTTATTACTCCAGCTCAGACCAACGCGTTTTCGCCTTGAAACAGGATTTGTTCACGGTAAGTGAGCATTCATCTATGTTTACTATTTATCCCACCTGGCTATTAAGGTGCATTGTGGGACTAGTGGTTCATGATTTCAATTATGATATTTTCAATGCTCTGACATACAGTATTTTAACCACATACTATATTTTTAGCATGACAATTTGTTTATATTTACGTGCTGCTGTTACGCGCTATGTTTTTGTTGTGATATTCACATAATATATAATTGTGCGCTGCATTTATGCGCCAATTCTTGTCGTAATAGTATAGTACCCATTCTATACATTCTAAACATCATTTCCTTATGCGAATTTTCAAATTTGTAAATTGGGTATAGTGCTCGGTTTCTTAAAGCTATTACATGTCTAATATTTGCACTTTTCAGTTATATTACATATCTCTATTATCATTCTAGATGTACATAAAGTTCTTCGTCAAAGTTCATCCCCCTGGGCATTTTTGTCTTAAGTTTGATTATGAACTTTGATTCAGTCTGTCTCAATTTCAGCTGCCTGTTACCACCACGTTCGTCCATATTTATCATATGTATGCCATAGTCGGGCATTGCTCTACAGTCACTCTTTTGACAAATCGCCATGTGCTTCGCTGTGGCGTATGACATATCTTTATTTTTCACTGCGTTAATGTGTTTTAAGATCTGTTTTTTCAAAGCACAGATTGTGCTCCCGATGTATTTTGATCCACATTTACATTGTATGATATAGACAACGTGTGTGGAGGAGCAGTTTATTTTTCCAGAGATTGGGGTACTTCTTCCATCTGCTTCTTCAAAAGTTGTTTTATTTAGGCCAATTTTACATGCCTTGGAGACATTGCATTTTCTGAATCCAATTTTTTGATCAGTCTGCCATTTGCTTTTATTGTTGGATTTTTTCCTCTTTAAAGTGACTGTGCACTAGTTGGTCCTTGAGAGAGGAAGTTTTTTTTATAGCTTATAGTTGGTTCTGTTCCTACCGTTTTCCCAATGTCAGGATCCCCTGTTATGAGATTCCAATATTTTTTAATTTTAATCTTAATAATTCCACTCTCTTTGCTATATGTTGTCACAAAGCGTGGTGGGCCTTGTGAATCTTTTGCTTTCAGTTTAGGAACTAGTATTGCTGATCTGGTTTTTAAATCAGCTTTCTTTTTGCATTTCTCTAGAGTTCTTGTGCTGTATCCACGTGATTTCAGTCTTTCTGTTGTTTCTTTAATCTTTATTTCTGCATCATTTTCATTTGAACAGTTTCTTTTCATGCGAATAAATTCACCGTATGGGATGCTTGCCAGTAGTGGTTGTGGATGAAAGCTGGTCCCATGTAGGATACTACACAAGTAAAAAAGAAAAATATTTCCACCAAATAAGACACTACTAGGCCTGTGAGAAACTCTGACTGGAGGAAGGACTGCTGTGCTGCTACAAGGACTGCCACGCTGCTCCATTGCAGTCAGCCTAAACCTTTGGGTTTACCCCCATTCAAACGCGACTAGATATCTCAGGTTGGCTCTTTAAGACTCTGAGCAATATTTTTTCTAATATTTTTGAAAAATGTATAACTCCGGTTCTACCTATTCAGCTTTTGTCCTTTTGGTCTTGTCAATTGTTCTACACCAGTGTGGAGTCTTTTTGTGGTGTTTTCAGTGTGTCACTGTGTGTGTTGCACAAACACTTTACGCATTGTCTCTTTAGATAAGCCTGACTGCTCTGTGCCAAGCTACCAGAGGGTGAGAACAGGTTCTCTTTTATCATATATCTAGCTTGCCCTGACTAGGGTTTAGGTTCCTGCTTGAACAGGATGCATACCTCTGCCAACCAGAAACAAAGCGGCAGGCACTGCGCGGTGCCTGCCGCTTTGTCTATGCAAATGCAGGGGGGTACCACAGGTACTCCCCGTGTGCACCCCCCACCTCTCCTTCACTCTGGGGGCCTGTAAATGTCTGTTACAAACGTGTTGCATCTACATTTTCTTTCCTTCACAAGATGTTAAGTGTTAAATGTTTCTTAGGTGTTTCAGAATATTTTCAGTTGTTTTAAAAGTAGTTTCAATGTTTTTCTTAAGTTGTTTATATTAGGAGTATGCCACTGTAATATCATTTTTCTTTCTATTTTCTATGTATTTTGTGTTGTTAGTTTTAGATTTACATTTGTAATTTACATGTTTTAAAATATGTTTAAAGCAAAGGGAACTTCTGTAAGAGCTGATGTTGTTCTGATGGATGGTTCTATCATTACTAACTTTACTTACACTGACATTTCTCACTGCCCCTCCTTACACTGTTAAGCATATTTATTTCATTGTTTATTGCAGAGGGTACACTTGCCACTATTTATAAAGAGTCAACAGTGGTTATAAATCACAACTGAAACCTGAAATGCCAAAATAGAACAATGAATTTAGAATCTACAAACAGGTTAATTACCACGTGGAAGCATCATATTACCCTATTTAAACATGCTTTGGAAAAGCCACTGTGTTTCATCTTGGCAAGCATTAGCAATAGGTACTTTATTAGTTTTTATTGCAAACATATGTTCTGAAAAATATTTTTTTAAACATGTTGCCACCTTATTGTGATGCCCATAAACTTGGAATAAAAATGTGAAATAAAAAAAACAGAACTTCACAGGTGCTTACTAGAATGCAGGCATAACTAGAACAGCATATAACAACTTTTTTTTACTTTAAGGCACACTACAGGGAAATATGATTGCTATTAGTGGAGTGTATCTTAATCTGTACTATTGGTTTTGAATTATTGTATCATCACAACACTGTTTAAACAGACAAAGAATAAAGAAAAAAAGTAAATAAATTATGTTTAAAATCTTTTAATAATTTTGAGACAGAATAAGAACAGGACCCTCAGCTCCCATGTCAGAATGCAAAGGAGACCAAAAGGTTGCAATGTATAACATTATCACAGGCAAGAAGCATGGAGCGGGTCGACAGAACCAACAAAAGAAGAACAAATAAAGAGTTTCCTCGTCCACCAAAAAAACATAAAATTGGAAGTGAAGATGAAGAAGGGGAAGGCTACACCTTGATTAGCGTTGTCTTTTACAAAATTTCGTGGAGCTGTCACTTGGAATCTGAGTGTCTGGGAGATACAGTAGCCGAAGATATTTGGGGCATGTCAACTCTCGGAATTCGGACACCAGAAGGGTCAAGAAGGGCCGCTACAGCTCAGGGAACTCTGACACTCTACTAGCCAGTGTGAGTGTGACTTTCTCCATACCCAGCACCATCCAAAGCCGTTGAAGTCAGCCAGAGAGTGTGGGGATTTGGGTGGTGCGCCAATAGATCAAGATGTTCTGCAAGGCCGCTCTTATGGCAATCGCTTTTAGTCGTCCCCATCTGGATTTAAGTGGGTACATTAATGGGTTAGGTAAACCCAATAGGATGTAGGAGGGAAAACGAGCTTGAGTGGAGTAGGCTGGCCCGGCATATGCCAGACCACTGTATGGATGTGAATAAAACGCACGTAGCTTTGGGCATGGTTCCCTTCCAGAATGCCCAACGTCTCTGCCAGGGCAGTGCCCCTAACCCCGCCACAAGGTTGACGGATTTGCCTGCAATCCTATGCGCCTGCTACACCCCATGTCACTGGTCAACGAACCAGGCATTCCCGCCCCTGCGCACCCAGGCCTCAATGCCCACCTGCTGAGACCGGCGTGTGTCAAAGAGGGCCCACCACGTGCTGGTGCAAGCTTCAGGTCCGAGGCCCGCGACCTTGGCAACCTGCTACGACCATCACGGCCTCTGCAACACAATACTCCTTTCTCGTTTACGTACTCTACCGGCTGACACCGCAGACTAGTAGGTCACACATTTGGAACTGAGTCTTGATTACAGTATGGCAGAGAACATTAATTATGTCAGAGTTTACATCCCTATAATCCCTTCAAAGTGGTGCCACCAGTCTGTGCATAGCATTACAACCACACGTGTCTGTGGGCCCACATGAACTACTGCTCCAGGGCCACACTAAGCTCGAGTAGGTCACACATTTAGAACTGAGTCTTGATCATGCAATGGCTGGGTATACATGGCAATGCAGACTTTAAATCACTATTCTCCCTTTGATGTGGTGACACCATGTCTATGCATAGCATCAGAACCACACCCTTGCTGGAAATGCATACCGCCTACACTGCGATCAAATTGGACGCACAATTGGTACTCAGCATAGATTTTTCAATGGCAGAGTACATATTGCATGCTAGGAAAGGTGTAGGAGGATGACGCTTTGTAGTCTGTAGCACAAAAGGATCATTGTTACGGAAGTGATCAAACACTACCGACATCTGCCCTGGTGTCACTAACTCTGTGCATTGCGAGCCAATGACACATGGCTGTGGGCCTCTGCAGACCGCTGCCTACCGCCCACACTGCAGTCCAGTTGATCATAAAGTCTTGATCTAGCAATAGTGGAGTTCATATCAGTGTACCGGCATTATTGCAAACTGCATCCCCTCTAAATCCCGGTGCCACTGTTCCTCGACATTCATGGACACACACTGGTCGTACATTGGTGGCATCTGAGTCTATCCACTAGTGGGTAGTTTCATCCTCATGTAGCTGAATCCGAATTTGTCCTGGCAACAAGTCTGTTGCCTTCCACTCCACCATTTGCTGCTTCCAGATAAGATCAAACCTTCCGCATCATGCCCTGGAGGACACCTTCCACTGTCCCCTGCAACCCTCCGCCACATTCACCTTCGACATAGATGAGGACCTGCCCAGTCGGCGTGGCCTTACCTCAGTGCACCGCAAGTCACCGTCCCGTGCCAGGGAGGCTGTGCCAGCCGTTGTGCATCCGGGTCCACTAACTCTGTGCTGGTCAGGTCTGGGGCCCCTTCTTCTGAGATATTGGATGGCCTCTGAGGCGATAGCCTTGGAGTCATCAACAACATGTGTCTGTGGCCCTGCACTGCCCGCTGCCTCCGGTCTCAACTGGGGCCCACCAGGGCTCACACATCAAATCGAGTCCTGACAGGCCCGGACGTCGCATCACCACAGGAGGCACACCCCACCATCACCAGGACCACCTCCAACCCCCATCTGCTAGAGTCGAAACGGTGGTACTGGCAGACTGATGGAGTTGCTTGCTACTGTTGTGGATGTCATCTTCTGCCTGATCCCCTTCTCAGCACTCCAGGTGCCACTGACTCAGTGCACCGCAACCCATGGACCTTTACTGATGGAGTTTTGTGCTGTGGAGAGGTTGCGCAGCAATGTCACCTCAAGCAGTGTGGGAGACCTGGGACATCGATGAGGGAGATGATGCAGGTCTAATGCACCCCACTGCATCTGCATCAGGAATATCTCGAAGGAACTCAATCCTAGACGTTTTCTTCACATGAGCACGCTCAGCTCTAGTGCCACAACCTCAGTACACTGCAACTCACGGACACTTCTGTTTGCATATTTGGTGACCTCTGTACTTGCTCCGGCTACCTCTATGTTGCTCAGCAGTTGACCCTGTGATGCTTGTGTTTTCTGTTTCCGTCTCAATTGTGTTCACTATTCAAGTTGTGTGGGCTGGCTTACACTCACCCCACACACATCCAGCACAGGCCTCACTGTACATGTGGCCCTGCCAATAAAGGGGCCTAGCAGATGTGCCTGTGGCCAGTTCAACATAATATCTGGGTATGTTGCTGTGGTCTTTTTGTATGCATGAGGGCCCTGGGCACTACAACATTACATTGTGCTGTGTACAGTGGGTGCAGACATGTCACAGCAGGCAGGGTTTGGAGCTGGGACATGTAGCTTTGTCTTCAGCCACTCAATTCGTAAGGGGGGTGGTCTGGTTCATCCTACGAAGTGCCAACGTGGGTGTGTGACTGCTATTTGCTTTCCCCTGGGCGTAGTTCTGTACTGTGAATGTGCATCTGCATGTGTCTCTATGGCAGTGTGGGTCTCCTTTGTGGGGTGTAGGTGGTCCCTTAAGGATAATAGACACCAACATATGTGATCTAGGTGGCCTTCCATGGGTTCGGACCCCACCCACACCTGTTCGGCCACCTCCTTTTGGCGTGCTGACACCTGGCTTTGGGGTGCCATATGTGGGTGGGTGAAGTGTTGTGTGCCGGCTGTGCCTGCGGTTACTTCCTGCTGTGTGCTCTGTTGCTGGGTCTGGTGGTGAGTTGCATGGGATGTCTATGGGCTGTTGTAGGGCGTCGATATTGTAGGTGTGGTGTAAGCATGGGCGAATTTTGCGAATTTGCGATCCGCAAATTTGTGGATTTGCGAATTCGCGATCCGCAAAATTCACGAATTTGTGTGAATTTGCGGATTTTAGTTTTTTTGCGTGTTCGCTGGGTTTTTTGTGTGTTCGCGGGGTTTTTTGCGTGTTCGCGGGGCTTTTTGCGTCTTCGCGAGCTGCTTGCATAGCGAAGTTACCCGTGCAGTCGTTTATGGGAGAGGGAGAGAGAGATAGATAGATAGATAGATAGATAAATAGATAGATAGATAGATAGATAGATAGATAGATAGATAGATAGATAGATAGATAGATAGATAGATAGATAGATAGATAGATATATAGATAGATAGATAGATAGAAAGAGAGAGAAAGAGAGGGAAAGAGAGAGGGAGAGAGAGAACGAGAGAAAGAAAGAGAGGCCGGATCTCTGAAGGGCCAGATTCCTTAGTTGCCCCTACAGAACATACAGCTTTTTATTTTTAGCAAAATGCATATGAAAATTGTGCTGTAAAGGTCTCTTTTAGTTTAACCCCTCCTGACAACTCAAAATGGGTGTATTTGCCATCCTCTCCCTTCTTCCTGTTTTTTTATATCTGTTAGTGCTTCCTGATGAGGTTTAATTCCTTGGAGAGGTGCCTCGTTGCCTACTTGTAACTATTCTCTGACCCTGCTTCAAGGGTCAGAGCAGGGTCAGAGAATAGTTGCAAGTAGGCAACGAGGCGCCAGGAAGCAATTAGCAGCAGGTGTCCAAGTTGAAGTTAATTTGTTTGTAAACCTTTTGTAAAAGTTTACAAAGAAATTAGGTTCAACTTTTGCACCTGCTGCTGTAACCCTTGCTTGGCTGAAAATTCGTCCCCGCTGATTCGCGGATTTTACTGCGATTTTGCGAGATTCGCGGATCAGGAAATCGCGGAAAAACCGCAAATTCGCCCGCGAAACGGATTTTACGCCCACCCTTAGTGTGGTGGTCCTCTCGGCATCACAGATGTGTTGCCTTCTGTGCTCTGCTGGAGGAGTTGTGTGCCCCTCTGCAATGTGAAGGGGAGATGCATGTTGACATTGTGTTGACATGCATGTTGGTGCATTGTTCTTGTTTACATGCAGACTGTATGACATTGTACATTGTGACTGTTTGGGGGTGCTGAATATTGCTGTGGGACAGTGTACATTTGGACTACATGACAGATGTGAGGGTGTACGTGTACTTTTCCATTTCACAGTTTCCAGCTCTGTCAGATGTAGTAGGCATGTTACTGTGAGTGATAGAAGCCACTTGTGTCCTCTGTTATGCCATGTCGGGTTTGCGCATTGTGCCACTTTGTCGTCAGTGTGGGTGTGCTGTTCTTGCTATGTGTGTGTGCTGCAGTGTGCCACGGGGATCAGGGACATGATCCAAGGTCATTGTGTGTGTGCAGTGTGCTACACCTCGTTGTGCATGTGTGCCATTTTGCCCATCTCCCCCGTCCCCCCAGTCCCTGATCGTTACTCACCCTGTTGATGTTGTGTTAGGTCCTCTAGAGCTGTGTCCTTACTACCAGCACCTCTTGGCCTGCTTGATTGGCCTCCTCTGCTCTCCAACTGCATTCCACGTGGTCTACTTGTGGGTCATTTGATGGTAGTCTTCCGTCACCTCCGTGACACTGATCTGGTTTTGCTGCGGACTGCAACCCGTCTTTCTCTCCCTCTTCTCTTTGTCCCTCCCTGTTGTTCCATTCTGGTCAGTGGGGATTGTGGGATTGGGGTTGGCCTCTGCGCTCAGTCAGGGTGCATCCATGTTGCTACGCGCTTTGGAATGTTTTTGGTGTGTTGTTGCTGTAGTTTTTATAGTGCATTTTCCTGCCAGACGGGTAGGATTTGCAGGCCTGTCGCTGGTTTTCGCTGCTTTTTGTACTGCGAGTTGCCTCATCGCAAGATTTCTTGTGTTTGTGTTTTGCATTTTTGCGGTGTGGCGTTGACTTTAATGCGGACATTTGACGCGTTATCTGGAGACTATCGCATTGTACCGCAGTGTTGAGAATGGTTGGTTAACACAGCGTAATTTTCCACGATAGTGCGATGTTGGAAGTTGCGTTAAGTAACTTTTTCGATGGTTATCACATGTTCTTGAGAATATACCCCATTGTTTTAAATAAATATCCATAACCCTGTCATGGTCAAGAAAAAGCATAGAATAAGAGCTAGGAATGTATTCTTATATAGACCATACGATCTTCAGGTAAATTCAATTGGCATCACTGAGCATTTTCCTTTAGCAAATTCTACGTATGGGCAGCCTGCATTAGATAAATGGCTTTCTAATTGTAGGATTCATGAACTCCCCCAGTGGCGTAGGAAGGGGGGTGCATCGGGTGCGGGCCGCCCCGGGTGGGATCAGTGAGGGGGTGACAAAATGGCAAAAATATGTGTTTTAAACACATTGTTTTGTCATTTTGTAAAGCGGGGGTGACAAGAAATGTTCCGCACCGGGTACCACCTGACCTTGCTATGCCACTGAACTCTCCTATGTATTGAGGCCCCAGCAATGTGACAATATCTTTAGTTTGACTTTGTAATGGCAATCTTCAAAAAGATTCCTTTGTCTGATTAAATCCTGGATATAAGCGTTAAATTCACGTAGAATTGAAGCAATGGTCAGCACAAGCTTCCCCCAACTTATCATTAGAGATAGTGGGAAACGTGCTATCCGTAATGTGCTCATCGCATTTTTGAGACACGCTCTTTAACAGTGCAGACCAACACACATAATATAAGTAATCCATTGTATGTTTCGCCAACCTGCTCTTTCTGAATTTTATTTATGAGAAAATCTAAAATCAAAATATGCAAAAACTTATGGGTAGCATATGTGCATTTAAAAGTTCCTGTAAAGACTGTGTTATCTGGTTTGATATGGTGAAATAAAAGCAAGTTGTCGTTCACTTCAAAGGGATTCTTGTCATTCCCTCAATTTCTGAAAGTTCTGAAATATTATTTCCAAATAATTGAGGTGGCTTGCTAGTCAGAAGTAGCTAAAACACAGCGATGTGTTTGCAAGCATGGCCGGCCAAAAGGTTACTACTGTCAATGCCACTTAATTCTTATTGTTTTGACACTCTATAGCGAGGCTGTTTGAAAATGTTTTGAAACTAAATTCGTTATCTTAGAGTACTCTATGGCATTTGGGAAAGTGGCCCAGAATTTGAGATAATTGGCATAAGTTTATACCACAATCCTACGTTTTTCATCTTCTTACATTAGAAGAATCTGCTGATTACTCCATACCTGTGTTGGTTACACAAAAATGATTACCGGAGATGACATTCTCAAGATAATTAACCACTGACAAAGCCAATCTGTCTGGCTTTTTTCTAAGTGCATGGATGGTTGAACGGATGTATGAATGAATAGGCAAGTGAGACAGTGAACGAATGGTTGAATTGGCTAGAGGATACACGGAAAGACGAACCGCTGGATGATTGAATTGGTGAATAAGTGTGGGAGTGTGTAAAAGATGAAAAAGTGAGTGCCTGGGTGGTGGATTCGTTGAACAGATGTGAAAGGGAGTGGATGGATAAAAGAGTGGATAGAATGCTGACTGCTTGAGTAAATGGATGAATGGATGAATGAGAGGAAGAGTTCCCCTTTTCTGCTGAAGTAAACAGCATGTTTGCACAGGATACACCGTTTTCTCCTTAGCCCGAATTTAGGTCTGTTCAAACAAATTGTAAATTGGCAGCGTAGCACTCATCTCAAGAAAGGTGTATATGGCGTAGTTAGAAAGTTGCATGGGGTCCACTCTGAAAGAAGGTGTCTAGTAGGCTGATTTATATGGGTAAGAGGAGGGCTCCTTAGGTTGGTGTTCTGGTGTAAGAGAATTTTCCATTTGGCATTTTCTTGAGGACTTGAGAGGAGTTTTCCATGGTGTGTTGGTTGGCCGAAGGGAGGTTCTAGAGTGTGTATATAATGCAGTGGTCTGAGGGAGAGGACACCTTGAGGAGAGTCAGGCCCCACCTTTAGGGAAATGACAGTGACTGATGTGTTATAAAAGCAGACACTGTTCTGTCGCTCCCAAACCATCCTCCCCACAGTGGGTCTCTCCATGGTGTCTGGTGACTCCCTCAGCCTTGTGTCTGATTTGTCGGCTTAGGTCAAAGGGTACGGAGCATCTTGCTGTGTTCCCTATATCACAGGGGCTTGCTCTGGTTTTCCAAATGGGCAGTACAGGTACGCAACTATACGATCTGATACTCATCACCTCCTAGCCCTCACTGCCACCCAGATTTACAAGGTTGAGGCAGCACCAAAACGAACGCAATGGAATATCAGGTGTCAGAATGGCAAAATGAGGAGAAATTATTAATTTCTCTGAATTTTTTGCTCTTTTTGTGTGTGCTGCAGAAATAGCACACCTAGAATGTGCAAATTGTCATTATTGATTGCTTATGTAATTAAACAATTAAACAATCATCCTTGCAATGCAGGCTCCCTGGCAACATGAAGGCAGGGTGGCTACGCTGGCACTAGGGAGATTTTTTTGTGCCAGTGCTAGGGGAAACACAGGGGTACACCGTATCCTTGTGAATACGGCGCATCTTTGCCTTTTGAAAATGTTGGAGTGTGGCGCTTCCTAATTTGGCCTTGCTACGCTCTCCGACATTCTATTGTAAATATTCCCCTTTGTGCCTTGAACCACATTCACAACCTCATAGAAGTCCGGACATGCACATGTGTATTAATTGGTCCCATCACCTATTGATCAGTAGTATTTGCCTTGATTTACCCATCAATCAGTATTAGCTAGTAAATGCTTAGCATCTCGTTGCGTTCATTAACCCTAAACATACCATCGCTCAGTATTCCTTGTTACAATATTAAGTTTGCACCATGATTCAGTAATCTTAAATGCATGCTCAGATGTAAGCCATGACTCAGAGAACCATATCCATTTTCAATTTTACCTCATTGCTTCGAAATCTAGGAGTACTCAAATTGACACCATAGCTAGCTACTTTTAGGCACAGATTTGTTTTTTTTGCACACACTCAACAAGTCTGGGGGCTCGCTTATAATTGCACCATCACACAAAACTGGAGTGCCTGTCTAGATTTGCATCATCATTTAGAAATCTTGTCTGCACCCCTTATTTGCACTAACTTTCTGTAAGATCTAACTGATGGTTCAGTCTCTTGAACCTTTCCTCACCATCAGAATAACACGCTCTACTGATTGAAAAAGCTTTATTCGAGTTATACACTCATAAAAGCACAAAACATACATTTTAAAATTCATACATTTTTAAAACACTTTACAATTAAAATTCATATTCCGTACACATAAAATACATTTAAAAAAGTTGTGCAAGCTTTGACAAAAGAATTTTTGTAATTATTATAAAATTTAGTACATGTTGGAAGGTAGAGCCCTCCGCCTAATAGACCATGCCCACCCCAAGTATTTTGCTGTTCCCAGCACAATAGGCATTTCGGTGGAGGTACAAATGATTCTCAACCCCTCAACACCACTTAATACCCCAAGGTTTCTACAAACTGGGGCCAACCATACTTTCCTTGGGTTTGCATAGGCCTCACACAAAAATAAAAAGTGGGTAATACTTTCATTGGGGGCACCACATACCGGGCAACACGAGCTATTACTACTCCTCCACCTACCCGTCAATGACCTCAAGGGGAGAGAACCTGACCTTAACTGGAAGAATAACTTCCTATCTGTCGGGACAGTTATATTGTCCCAATACTGTTCCAGTGCAGGTCTCGTTTTGATTTCCATAAATCTACCCCCCATAGTTTCTGCATGTGTACTCCTCCAGAGCTTGTGTTCTATATAATCCCAATATATGGCCTTAATAGTATTTTACTTGGGAATACTTCCCCAGAAGGATTTTCCCAAAGGTTAGAGAGACCGAGCTCAGCAAGAACAACCCTGAGCGTCTTCAACCATGTTATTTTGTGAAATGTATCCGATTTAACTAGGGCTAAAAACCCATCGGCATAGTGTCGGATCTCTGGGGTCGTCCAAAGCCGTCTCCAATAAAGGATAGCCCTTAATCGGGCACGGTCACTAACCAATCTCCTTCCTAAATCCAGGCCAAGTGGTATTAATGGCGTACTCTGGGGGAGACTCGTTATTCCCCTCAGAAACCTATTCTCTGATATTTGTAGGGTAGGGAGCCTCTCAAAACCCCATACTTCTGCCCCATACAGGGCTGCACCCAAGGCTTTAGCATCATAGACCATGAGGACCGGTTTTATAGGCCTAGTTTTTGATTTTGCTTGTTCTACCCGGAGCGCCCCTGAAATCTGCTGGTGTTTCAGTACCGCCTTCTCAATGTGTCGTGACCAACCTGGCTTGCTTGATATCTCTACCCCTAGGTAAGTAAAGACATTTACTACCTCAAGCTTGATGTTATTCGGAGATACCCTTGGTTGGGATCGGCGCTTTTGACCAAAAACCATCAGCTTTGTTTTGCTAACATTGACTTCGAGACCATGTTCCCTGCAAAACATGTCAAATATGTTCAGGGCGCGCTGGAGTCCTGCCGGGGTTTTGGACACAATTAGGGTATCGTCAGTGAACATCAGGATCGGGACCCTGATGCCCGCTAGCGAGGGTGCATCCACACTTGCATCCAGCATCCTATCCACGATACCATTGATGAACAGGGAGAATAGCAGGGGTGCCATTGCGCATCCCTGCCGTACACCCCGCTCGACAGGAAAATTGACGGAAGATTCCCCGTTACTCCCCCACTGGACTTTGGCAAAGTTGCTTTCGTGGAGACGCATTATTAGAGTAAGCAACTCGAGTGGGACCCCTATCTTTTTCAGAACTGCCCATAGCTTGCTCCTTGGCACCAGGTCGAAGGCAGCCCTCAAGTCTACAAATGCGACCTATAGGCTGCCTTCGCTAAGGAGTACAGTCCCCCACCATAGCATGGTAAATCGAAATATTTGATCTACCGTGCTGGTTGCCCGCCTAAATCCTGCCTGATAGGGGGATAGGGCATTATTCTCGTCCACCCAATCCATAAGTTTGTTGACCACCATCTTCCCCACCACTTTTTGGATAGTGGCAATCAAACTTATCGGCCTGTAATTGGCCGGGAGTGACCGATCACCTTTCTTGTAGATCGGTATGATTATTGCCCTCTTCCATATTTCTGGGATTTTAGCCCCTTTAGCTAGAGCATTTCCCAGTGAGGTCACATACCTAGCCCACCGTACCTTGTCATGCTTAAATATGTCTGAGGGGATTCCATCTAACCCCGGTGCTTTCCCCCCTTGTAGGGTTGAAATTACCAATTCTGCTTCTTTATTTGAGAACAAGGTTCCCTTACAAAATACCACTGGAATAAGTTCTATGGCCATAATATCCCTGTTCTCTGCATACTGGGGTTTAAAATACTCGACCCATGATGCCTCATTCACATTGTTATCTGGATTATTAGGGGTACCACCTCGGCCCCACTTCACGATTTTCCAGAAAAGTCTGGAATCCCTTGACCCAGAAGCTTCGAGTAGCTCTTCCCAATATTCCTCATCCCACTTTTTCTTGGCCTTGCGGATGTTATCATTGTATTTTTTCCTAGCTATACTAATCGAGGCCTTATCTCTGCTTTTAATTGCCCTACCCAACTCCAATCTGGTTAACCTGCACTGTTTAATAAACCACCTCGCCAATTTAATTGGTGATTTTCTATTTGCCTTAGTTAGTCTAGTAAAATGTGGTTTTATAAGAGAAAAAAACATGTCGTGTATGGCTGTTATGGAGGAGGAACCAGGTGTTACAGGATTTACTATCTCCATGGCGGCAATTGCTTTATCCACCTCCGAGTTTATGTAATCCATGGAAGCCACATTTGCCAACACATTTGGCCATTTAACTCTTCGTGTGTCATTGGCCATAACCGGTACAACCTCGCTACGCGAGTCTGAGTTGTCAGGCGTGGCCCTCCACCAGGAATGGGTGACACAAAGGGGATTATGATCGCTTTCTAATCTACCCTTGATTTCCATATCACCTACCCCACACCATAAATTAAGGCTACAAATGACATAATCTATTCTACTTTTGCTGTGACCATTGTCAAATGTACAGTTGCCTCCCTGGTCGCTCTTTGTCCTTCCATTAAGGGCCCTCAAGCCATATTCCAAACATAGCGCGTTCAGCAACAATATATCTTTTGTCCACCGCTTAACTGGTACAAGATTTAGATTTTGGACACCCCATTGAGCGTCTTCCTCCTGCCCTATTGGGTGTTCCGTATTTTCCAGCGGCTCGAAGGTCCTATTGAGGTCTCCAGCCACAACCACTCGATTTCCCAGAGACTCCGATTCTAGGAAGGTGGATAGAGCCTCTAGGGTAGGAGAATTCCCAGCGTTCGTACCCCTGGCATAGATATTGTATACGTCTATCACACCCCCCTTATCAGGTGATATTCTTAGCAATTGTATATCCTTGCAACCCAAGTCAAGCACTTTTATTTTAACTTGTGAATTTTGCTTGATCCAAACTGTTAGACCTCCCATAGGTCTGCCCCTTGGGCCTCTACTTGCTGGGATGCAGAAATTTAAATAACCTGGGAGGAAGATTGGGTCACAAGCCCATGTCTCCTGGAATAAACACATTTCGAACCCGTTGACAAAATCTATCCAATTTTGTGACAGCAATCTAGTACTCAGCCCCGCGATATTCCATGAAAAGAACCTCCCCGTGGTATTGCCATTACAAATCCCCACATCAATAACTGGCATAGACGGGAGGTTAATCAGGTTCTCACAATTGCCTCCCTCTTCTATAGCATTGTCCACACAGTTACCATCCTTGCCCTCATTAACACTCATGTTTGGTAAAAGTCTTGGTTCACCCCCCATATCTTCCATACATACCATACTATCCCCCCTCGCATTTCCATTTTCCCTATTGATGATCAGTCCATCTAGACTGGACCTTACATCCTTAGTTATTGCCAGTGGTTTTTCAGATATGTTCTCCCTGGCCATATTGCCCCCAGCATCAATGGGTTCAGCCGAGTTCCGTCAACATCCCCACCTCAAATTTCCCAACCCATCATGAGAATTGCATGCCTGTTCATAGCAGTCATATAGTCGTGGGATAGGAACATAAAAAGGGTTAATCTCTGCCCGAGGAAAGAAACTGGGTCTCGCTGGCTCGTTGTTCCCACCAAAATAAGTGTCCACAGGTATTGGATAAAAAAAAGTGAGATCCACAATACCAATCCCACCACTGATAGTACTCCAACCAGGTCTCGTGATCAATCCTACCACCCTTGGGTCTTGGAAGTTAATTATAATGCATTCACCCCCCAATTTTTTCAGGGTGCTTCCTATCCAATTAACCCTTCTAACCCCGATAATCAAACCATCCACTTCCCCGGGCAGAGGTCTATTGACCCTTAACCAATGCATAACCTTGTTTTTTAACATGTCATAGGTTTCTCTTTGCCCTGCCAATAGGGGTGAACATTGGTAAGGATAGCCACATAGGGATAGGAATCAGGGGTAAGTTGTATTGGGGGTATCCTAGTCGGAAGTTTTGTCACATAGGGTATTGGTTGGCTTTGTTCTGGTACGACAGGGCATGGTGGGGCTCTACTGATAACACTGCATGCCCATCTCAACATTTATCCCACGACTTGATGGAATGCTGAGAAGGAATACATTTATTTTCAAGGGAAATGTGGCTGGTAAAAGAGAAGTTTTTTTTGGGCACCTTATTTCCTGGTCTGTCATAGTAAACACTTGGTTTATTGAACTGTATAATATATTTGAGTCCGTGCAAAGAGGGGCAGTGCAATTTGTCTTCATGCTTCCTTAGTAACAAGGGGGCATATTACCAAGCAATAGCGATAATTATCGCTAATGCTTGGTTAGAGACAAAAATTTACCGCTGAGCTGCGGCGATTTTTACCGCAAATAAACCTTGGTATTACCAAGGTTTATCGCAAATACGATAAAAATCGCCGCAATGCATGAATATCGCTGAAAAGTCAGCGATATTCAAGCATTACCGAGCTAATGCTCTTAGCCATGTTATCCACCTCCCATTGAATAACATGGCTAAGAACTGCTTAGCGCGAATATCTCCAAAAGTTGGTAATAGGAGATAGTGATGTTAGCGTTTGTTTCCAGTCGCTAACATCTTGGCACGCCCACTTTGCATGTCATTAGTGAAAAATGTCACTGACATGCAAAGTGGGGCCCAAGATGGTCGCTATCTCCTACTAGCTGCTAGGTAATATGGAGATAATTTTATCTCCGCTTTCTTGGCTTTTAAAGCCAAAAAAGCGGAGATAAACCCCCTTGATAATATGCCCCAAGATTTTCTCTTAAACGTCACAATATAAGCACCAAGACAGTCGTGGAAGCATGATATGCAAGAGATTGATCAGATCACGTTCTGCACAAGCTGCAGTCACGTTCAAGAGAGGCCACTGCCATTATTCACTAGCTAATTGCACTCAAGTCTGCCAAAACATTTCTGGTCTAACAAAACATATATCTTTTTTTAAACACAACTTCGGTAGAAATGAAAACAACAAGATGGAGAAACAAAGAAAAACAAAAAACGCAGTGGAGGCAATTAAAATTC